>NW_019174393.1:5925772-6101021 GCF_002260705.1 Seriola dumerili
GGTTGGTTTTACATTTCATCACTAATTCTGCTCAGTATGGAGGACTTGTTGCAAAATGCTAAATCTGTCCATTGGTGAATATTCAGATACAAAGCAGAGCAGAGAAATACACAGATATTCAAAATATTTTTTTTTCATGTTTGAGTGAAAATTAGGTTTAATTTTGAGGTGAGTGTTTAATAATCACCAAAATGATTCTCTCTGCAGGCTGAATGAATTGAGAACAATTTCCAATCCTCTTGCTGTTGGACCATCAGACCGGAGGGTTGAGAGGCTGCTGAGGACCATCAACCTGCGACCTTCTGTGTCACCAGCTTTAAACACAGCCCCGACCTCTTCTGCCTTTCTGTCCAAGGCTGGTAAGACTGAGCTAGTCTCTCAGTATCTGCCAGTACAATGGGTTCCCTATACAGGCGAATAACCTCTACAACATTTACATGATTGATTTGAACTTGGTTCCTTCTTTGACAGTGGTGGACGAGGTTTGGAAGCAGCAGACACTGCTGCAGCTGCTGCAGATAGTGGAGTTGCCAATGCTGGACTGCATCCTGACTTCTCCTTCCAGGGTTCAGCCTCAGGCCTGCAGAGCTCCTCTGGCCACCCAGGACCTGGTTATCTCTAACACATGTCTGGAGAGAGAGCTGCCCGACACCCTTAACTTGCCCCAGTTAGTGCTCTGATTAATACTTAAAATATTTTTTCCCATTGGACATAAACTCATCCTGCTAAAATGCACTTGCAAAAATTATAGAGAAAATAAAATTAGATTATGCTCTGCAGTTCAGATAACAAATGTTTATATATTATGTATGTCTTGTACTTCTACTGTGACAGTGAAGTGACATTTTGCTCTCTTCATCACCTTTTCATTTCAGGTTTGATGGTTGGCTGTTGGCAGCAGCAGACTGCTTGGAGCTTTTCCCCGACCAGCTGATTGTGGTTGCAGGGGAACAGCTCAGCCAACAAGCCCCTGTAGAGGATGGCAACGCAGAGCAAATGGCAAGCCAGAAAAGGCTGCTCTTTGACACTATTTCCAAGTACTACAGTGGACAGGAAAAAGCTCCACTCCTCTCAGGACGCTACCTAGATATACATGCTGCGATTCTGAATCTATTGGGTCAGAGTTGAAAAGTTTTATAGTGATTTTATGATTAATGTGTGTCTCATCTTGAAAGTTTAGGAGATACATTTGAGAACACATTCTGGTATACTTTACTGGCACAGTTTTGTTCTAGTCATTCATGAAGATCAGTACTTTTCTCTGTCGGTGAGAATCTTACCTGTGTGTCTTGTTTCTTCTTAGATGAAGGGAAGGTGCCGGATGCCATAAGGGCATCTCAGTTGTGCTTGCGGCTACTGGAGACAAGCGTGAGAGATGAACTGCGGAGGCTACTGGCCCTCATGGCAACAGCAGCTCACCCTGATGCCTGCCGTCTGCAGAAACAAGTAGCTCGCTAGTCATCTTCTCCAAAACACACCACCAGCTCCAGCTTTTTGCCTACACTTTTAGAATAATAAAAAAGAAATAAAAGTTATTGAAAATAATTGAAAAAGCATATATGTTGCTAATTTCACTGAGTTTGTAGATGAGTGTAGCACTATTTGTAGTATTACAACCACTGTGAATAAGTGGTTAATATGTTGGCATCTATCATTGATTTTCTGGTATGTTTCCTTTCAGATTGATAACAGGGCCTTGGTCTGCCGCACTTTTCAGAAAGCAATTGTCCAGAATCATGAGCTGACTCGACCCCAGAGCGAAACCCTGGTACTGTTCCTCATGGACAATCACACTGAGCTCTTCAAGGTACACTTCTGCTCTTTCAGAATTATTTTGGAATTTCGGTATCACAAACATGCATTCTTAAAGACAGTGGAGAACTTGTACATATTCTGTAATCTTTGATGGAAAAATGAATTAGTCACTATAGCATAAAAAGATATATTAGATTTTTGAATTAATGCTCCACTTTATGTCAAGCTCTTTATGTACTATAGGCTGTAGGCCTACAGGCAGTTAATGATAGGTCAATTTAATTCTTCACAAGTTTGGATTCAACCTTTTTATATTCCTTTCTCTCTTACTTCCTGTTATGAATACAGACTCCTACATGTCTTATTGAAGCTGTGAGGAGAACACTGACGACTATGCAGCAGGGAAAAGACCCTGATTCGATTGCCAGTAAGTCAAATACAACTACAACTGAATATGCACACTCTGATGGACATTACATGTTACACTATCATTGTCTAACAACTCAGAAATGATACATCTATACAGAACCACTCAAAATGTAAAGTGTTTGTCCACATGGAGGCACTGTTGCTCCACACCAAAAACCACTCACTTCTGCGATCAGTGTGTGTTATGCTCCAGTCAGTCACCCTCTTCACTGTGCTTTGCAGCATTCACCTTCTGCCAGCAGGTGACACCACAGGAGTACGAGGACCAGCGTGAGGCTACCACCCTGGAGAGTCTCAAACAGCTTCTCCATGACATTTCCTCCAGCAAGCGCATGCCTGTCAAGGAGAGGAGGAGGCTGCTCAAAGAGTTTGAAAAACATCACCCTGTGGTTTTCCTCCAGCATTTCTCCAGTACCTTCTGAAACACAGTTAGGGGGTATTGGTTTGACTTCCAAGGTGCACTTCACAAAGCCAGTCTGAGATGGCAAAGCGCTTACACTGACAAATGATACTACTTAAATGCACATCGTAGATCTAATAAAACCTACTGACCATATAATTCAGGATGATTTAAAAACTGGAACACAGCCACCCCTCTAATCTCACCTAATGTCTAGTATGTATAGATGGAGTGACAGTACGGCTATTCCTATAATAAATATAAATGGTGTTGCATGACTGTAGCCTGTTCAAAGTAATTTAAATCTCAAGGGGCTAGAGTAGTTGAGGTTTTAATTGTAGTTATGCTGTTAACTTTTTTATGTCCCATAGCACTGGGTCTGTTATCTGACTGATGAACTGTTTGAGATATAGGTCTATTTGTTGAAGGAAACGGGCTTAACTGTAGCTGTGACTGGTTTTGCACTAGTTTATAAACAATTACTTATCAGTTCATCTGAGATACCAAGTGTTTAAATAGGGGGTAGTCTGTGGGCTGTGTAAACTCTAGCTGTTAGTAGCAGCTGGCATTTGTTGTAGAGTTTTTTTCAGTTCAACACTGGTGACACTGATTTTATGTTGTAGAAATGAATAATGTTTAAAGGATTGTTGCATTGTTCTGAAATTACCATGAAATAAGAGTAAGTTATAAAAATGATAAAAGGGATCACTGTAATAAAAAAGTTTCTTCAGCCATTTAGCTAGCTGTAGTCAGTGTACAGATAATGTTCTAATTAATGTACTTGTTGCAGGTATTTGGATAAAGCTAATGCTTAATTATCCTAATTACCCTTATGAGTTCTAATTTAAGAGAGGTTGATTGGGTCTTTGGAAATGGAATTGTTTTCAGAAGTAATGCTGTGCACTTGATCAGGCATTAATATTTCTACATATCAAATGAAGAAAAACAATATTATAGCTACCATTTTGTTTCTTGTTTTGGGTTTTCTGTTTTACTGTAGCATGCTATAGTATTGTCGAAGAAAAATACTGAGTATACACAACACTAATACAGCTGAATGAAGTGAAACAGTATGTAATGTGTTTTTGTTTGAGATGAAGCACAAAGTTTGTTTGTTTTTTTTTGGTGAAAAGTTTAACTTGAAATTAAATATGAAATGAAAGTAGAAAGGGTACAAAAGTGTGCTAGGCTAACCGTAGCTCAGGTTAATATATTTTGATTTTATGGGTATTAAATGCTTTTAGTGCCAGTAACTTGGTCAAGTATCTTTTAGCTGTAACTTTTTAGGATTTTACTTGAAAAAGGCATAAAAGATACTAATTTAATCTGTGGTAAAGCACAGTGCTCCAGTTGGATTTTATTCTTTTAACTGACAAAACTGGTCAAACAAAAAGTAATTTGCAGTCAAATCTCATGTCAGTCAGCATCTTTTGTTTTTTGCAAACACTGAACTCATGTTAGGTTGCACTTTATGATGCTGAACCATGCTTTACTTTCTGTTGAAATAACACGTCTAATAAAAGTTTAATCGATCTTAAACAAGATGTTCCTGTTTATATTCTTTAGTGTGTGCATATCCTCCTTGGGGAGTCCATACACCTTCAGGTGTCCTTGAAGTGGTTATAAGGAGTACACTAACCTGAGAAACAGTTTGGTCACACATTTCATGCCATGTTAGACCAAATTATGCAACCCACTGATTACGACTATCAGTTAAATAACAAATGCAAATTATTTCATCATACTTTACACATGTACACATAAATCATTTTTGTATGTTACAAAATGCTGCATATTTTTAAGATAGTGACACAAATTTTCCTTATTTTGTACTTTTTGTATTTGTTTGTGTGCTGCTGACAGACCTATACACTACAGTTTCTACAATTGCATGTATTACTAAATACTAAATAGGTAGGGTGCACAAACTTATGCACATGCCCTAATTACTGTTGTGTTTTTTTATTCGTAACATCCTGAAATAAAAAGTAACAGTATACTAGCATTTCTAATGCCGGTTTTCTGCAGGGCCTGTATTGACTGTTTCTCACTTCAAACACCAACATAATATGTAATTTAACCAAGGCTCCACAAACATTTGCATACAACTATAATTGTAATTTTGTAATGAAGAAATTTGATGTGCAGTTTATTTTTGAATACTGTAGAGTGGTTGCAAGTGTGTAAAAAAAACACTGAGATGACGTTGATGCACCTGACGGCATTAAAAAACCCGGAAGTTGGGTTGTTCGTTCACTAGCGTAGCTAACTCATTTCGTATGCTACTGGAAGACATGGGGGCTGTGTTTAACAGCTATTACTGACAGCGCGTCTGCTGAGAGTCCACATATCACAAGAAATAAAACGGAGAGCCCTTTTCATATCAAGGTAAGTAGCTGGATGGTGTCGGAGTGAAAGTTTTGGATTGAAACAAACGGTCTTTGACTATAATAACAGCGGTGACAGTAACGTCACTGTCTAGTTGCGCGTTGTTGGCTAGTTAGCTTGGGTATGTGACTACCGTGATCTGTCTGTGGAAAAAAGCCATTCACGGATTACAACGATGATGTCAGTGTTCTGACCTACAAAGGTAGATAATAGGTTAAAAGAAGGTTTGGAAAGATAGTTGTTAACGGCTAACGACAGTGTCACGGTGATGTGCTAGTTTTGATGTGTGCGTACAGGCTAAACCATACGGTTAACTCAGCTAACATCAAGGTATTTCCCAACCAGACATGATGACAGTCACGCGAAGCGACAAATATAACATTAAAATACTTCAATCCGGAGCAAAGATATGCTTTAATCTTCTGACGTGAATATTGCGTCAAAATAAAGTTATAAACCTGGTATTAATAAACTGTTTGGTATCTGGCGGCTAACATGCTAATGACTGTGCTAGGCTAGGTGGGCTCTGTGGTGCAGGTGGTTTGGTGAGGTGAATGTCCAAAACACTGCTCTCACAGTTTACCTCTTTTCATCTGGCCACTAGCTGGCAACTGGTGTCGATAGATGTCAGTTCGTGTAAAGTAAATTGACTGCCATCGAAAGATAACATTAAAGCAATGTCGGTACTTCTTCGGAAAAACCCTTCAAACTTGTTGCCGACAAAAGCTTTGTTGGCTCACGCTAGGGGAAATATTTAACACAATATTGTTTAATAATTAAGACTTATGGCCGTAGAGCTGCATCTGGTATATACTGATTCTTTTAGCTTTGTGGCTGTAGCCCTTGTGTCCATCACGAAATGAATAATGAGCAATGACACAGTTATGCTACAGTGTTGACTGCTGATTCCCCCATAGCTGAGTAATTCAGGCCAGAAATACCTGCTATGTCTATGAGCTCAGTTGCACATCTTCTAATGAGGCAACATTGTTTTGGGTGAGGCACAATTAGATCTGGCTGTTCCAGAAAATGTACAAAATTAGGGAGAGAAGGGGACTGAGAAAACCTGCCACACTGATATAAACATCAACAAAGCTGACAGCATCAGATCCAGCCAGGCTAATTGATAGACTCAGTAGTTTTATGTACCCTTTATTTGGCTGGTCACATATTGTTACAGCAGTTGGCACTGGCTGAGCATACACAAGCTTAAGAGAGGTACTGTATAGTACTGCATAGTAACATTATATGTACAGCACAAGCAGGGGTTCTTATTAACAGAATTGGTCAGAGTGGGTGTTGACAAGAACCTACAAATTTGGATATGTATTCAATGTGCTTTGATCCATTTTGTACTGACGGCTAACCTTTTATGCAGGTATCTGTACAGCATTAATTATGCAAACTGTACAGTGTGCATCTTGTTGTATATAATAATGATATATATCTATATTGGTATATATTAGAAAGCTTATTCAGCTGTGTTTCAGTGCAGTGAAATAAACAGTACCAGAAAAACAAGTACCAGAAGCCCACTCAAGACAGATAAAAAAGGATGAAGAAGCAGTTCATTATTATTTGGCCATATTACCGTCGGCCATGTTCTTTTGTCTGACTTCCTGTTGCCTAACATGCTTTCAAGCCACTGAAGTATTTTGAAAGAGAGCCTAACTAGTGTGCTTGAGTTTGCTCTGAATCGTGTTATATTTCTGGGGACAGCTTGGGCTATTATGGTGCTTATTCTCCTCAGCCAGCACAGACCAGACGCTGGTGCCACTTTGATGTGCAAATTTTCAAGCAGGTGCATTAGAGTGCATGTCTAATGGATTGTTGAAGGCTTTTGCTTAGCTAGAAAGGGTTAGGCTACAGCTGTCTCTTTCAGTGATAGCAAAAACTTATTGTCTTACTGGTCTAGGTCTATAACTCTTAGTTAAAACCTGTATATAAATGCTTACCTGTCCTGGACAGTCTCTCATCTGCCACTGTCACCTTAGCTGCCAGGTCAGGCCTGAACATGGAATCCATGCTGAACAAGCTAAAAAGCACTGTCACTAAGGTGACAGCAGATGTCACCAGCGCTGTCATGGGCAACCCGGTGACACGGGAGTTTGAGGTTGGACGACATATTGCCAGTGGGGGTCCTGGCATGTGCTGGAGGATCTACAATGGCACCAAGAAGTCCACCAAACAGGTGTGTGTAAATATCCGCTCCCTGATCAGACCAGCTCCAATTCAAGTTCAGACTTAGATGGATAAATAACTGATGGTGCTTCTGCTGTTGATGAAGTCAGCTGAGGACTTTCCACACTAGAAGTAACTTTCGCACTTGATATAGCTAATTTCAGCACCTTGTTGTTTGTCTTTAATCCTCCAGGAAGTGGCGGTGTTTGTGTTTGATAAGAAGATGATTGACAAGTATCAGAAATTTGAGAAGGACCAAATCATTGATTCACTGAAAAGAGGAGTGCAACAGCTGACCAGACTGCGTCACCCCCGTCTCCTGACTGTGCAGCATCCTCTGGAAGAGTCACGGTGATTAACACACATATACAAACACACACTCACAAATACACACAAACACTTATATCAAGGGCAAATTGAATGAGTCATACCTCTGAGAGGGGGCTTGACATTCAAGAGAAAAAAATTGATAACAAATCTGTTTGTCTGCCTCTGTGTGTGCATATGTGAGCAGAAGCTTGTCATGATCAAAAGAGTCTATAGATTATTCCATGAATAATGTACGGCCCCTGGCAAAATAAGGTTGAGGCTTTCTTGTGCTTCCTTTTTTTATACTACTGTTTTTTTTTTGTTTTTTTGTTTTTTTGTTTTTTTGCTTCCACCCAGGGCAGTTCTCACTTCACAGTACTTTTCTGTCTCTCTTTTTGCCTATCGTCATGTTGATAATCGTCTCTTTCTCTTCAAGAATAACTTAACATTTAAAAAGCAGTTATTTGATGTTATTTCTTGTGTGTGGCCCCTCAGAGACTGTCTGGCGTTCTGTACAGAGCCGGTGTTTGCAAGTCTGTCCAATGTGCTGGGCCAGTGGGACAACCTGCCCAGCCCCGTGCCCAACGACATCAAGGAGTACAAACTCTATGATGTGGAGACCAAGTATGGCTTGCTACAGGTGAGAGTGCAGACAGGTTAGGTTGCAACTAAGTATTTTTATTATTGATAAGTGACCACTTATTTTCTTGATTAATTCTTTGCTCTGTAAAAATGTCATATCTATGAATGTTTATAAAAATGCACATCACAATTTCCCAGATCACAGGTTGACATTTTAATTGCCTTGTGTTTCCCCACCAACAGTCCAAAACCCAAAAAGAATTGGAACCTGTTGATTTTCAGGATTAGAAAAAGTTACAGAAATAAGTTATCAAAATTGTTGCCGATTAGTTTTCAGGTTAGTTGACTAATCAATCATCAACTGTTTAAACTCAAGCTTGATGTGTCAGGAACTTTAAGATTCCTTTTACCAAAGGACCTCTTTTGGAACCCAGTGGTCACACAACATACAATGCAGACACAGTAAAACACATAGGAAACTATAATAAAGAAAAAAATTTGTATTTAGTGTATACATTATATAATTTTTTTTCCCCCTTGTAAACCATCTACCTCTGTACACATCATCTATGACACAGTAATCACATTCATTGTCCAACAGTAAGATAAATATTTTCAAATAAGAACATGGTTCTTAGTTGTCGAGCAGGTTTTAATTAACCAAGTAGTCGACATTGGGAAGTCCAGCATGCATTCATATGCTGTTGCTTCACAAAGTTAGTTTTACGTGCCCAATTCCACACCTCACCTTTCAGTGTCATGCTGTTGTTTGACATGCTGCAGTGTCAGTTAACTTTTTGCCAGCCTGTATTTTACCCATCTCCCTCCTTTTTGTCCCTTTAACCCACATTGGTCGTAATTTCTGTTTAACTTACTTTTTTCATTGCTTGTATAAGTTATTTAAAGGAGGACATTTATAGCCGAGAGGCCTAGAAAATACCTGTAATGTTTATCATGGATTAGATAGGGTTATGGTTACACTATTTATTTTGTAATCCTATAATTATTACAGAATCATGGTCACCTTTTCATACGTCAGTTGAGACATGCCAGATCCAAACTAATTCCTGGCTGTAATGTGTTGACCCATTCACACTGATGGCAAATACAGGTTTATCCTGGGTGTTTGCCCTCGTTTGAAATGCGTATTGGTTTACCTTTGCTGCAGTGTTTGTCTATAATCCTGATGAAGCGAGTGAAGTGCCAAACTGTTTGCACCTAAATGCAAACAATGTGCTTGTATCTATCATACTTTTAATTTTTCCTGACATTTTCATTTTTCTATCTCTTCAGATCTCGGAGGGTTTGTCCTTTCTCCACAGTGGGGTGAAAATGGTCCATGGCAATCTGTGTCCAGAGAACATCATCCTCAACAAGAGTGGAGCATGGAAGATCATGGGCTTTGACTTCAGCATCTCCTCTACAAACCCCTCAGACGCAGAGGTATCAGCAGGAGTTTTGTTCCCTCAGTTCAGCCTGTCAGGCAGGGCTTCGACCCAAGCTTACTGCCTGCAAGAGGCTCTACCAAACTGATGTCTAGCAGTGCTGTCACATCTTTATGTTCTCATATCCTCTCATCCCCTTCAGCCCAAGTACACATGTAAAGAGTGGGAACCCAACCTCCCTCCACTCTGCCTCCCCAACCCTGAATACCTGGCACCTGAGTATATCCTGTCTGTCAGCTGTGACTCTGCCTCTGACATGTACTCGCTGGGCGTGGTCATGCATGCAATCTTCAACGAGGGCAAGCCTGTTTTCCAAGTCAACAAGCATGACATTTTTAAGAGCTTCAGCAGACAGCTGGACCAGGTGAGTAGAGGTGTGCGAAATGTGGAAGCCTGAAAAATGACAGTGAAGGCAGATGTCTTGTCCAGAGTTGATTTGATTTTTGGAACAGGAACATGTTTGAAATAATTCTGATTGCTGTGATTTGACACACGCTCAGATCTGCTTCCCCAAGTAATGTGTAATTGATATTTTTTTATAAATCAAGTTACTTGGCACATCACAGCTTCAATAGAAATAACAATTGTGTGCCATACCTCAAGAGTGTCAACCACTGATTTTTAATTTCTCTTCCTCTTATGTTCTACTCCATTCTCCACTCTACTTAAAATTCATCATTTGTGTTTTTCAATTGCAGCTGAGCAGCATGAGTCCAGCACTGCTGAACAAGATCCCAGACGACGTGCGGGAGCATGTCAAAATGCTGCTCAGTGTCACGCCCAATGTCCGGCCAGATGCTGACCAGATGACCAAGGTTTGCATTGTTATTACATGCATGCAGATGCGTTGAAATGATCTTGTTCACTGATATTGTTTTTGTGCATGTGTTGGAAATATTTTCTGGCTTTCGTTTGATGACGCATTTCTTTTTTTTCCCATGTTTTGTGGAATTCAGATTCCATTTTTTGATGACGTGGGTGCTGTTACTCTTCAGTACTTTGATTCCCTCTTCCAAAGGGACAACCTACAGAAGTCTCAGTTCTACAAAGGCCTCCCCAAAGTCCTGCCCAAACTACCCAAGGTAAATGCCTGTAGATTTTGTAAAGGAAATGCAGTGTGCCCTGCAAATTTAGTCCTGAATGCACATGTACTGACAAACAAAGCTCTTAGTGTTCCCATATCAATTAGAACACAATTAGAAAAATGTTCATTTTTGTATAAACTTTAACACTAACTCTTACACACAGACTAGCTATTGCGACACAAGTTCTAGTACTGTTTCATGGAAAGAATTCTGTTATTTTTGTTTATGTTTCGTTTTGCTTTTTCTCTGTTCTTTGTTGAACATGCAGTATTACAGTTTGAAGTCATCTTTAGCTGCTACTTCAACTCATTCTTATTTTGCGTTCTCACAGAGAGTGGTCGTGTATCGAATCTTGCCGGCGTTGACCTCTGAGTTTGTCAACCCGGACATGGTTCCCTTCGTGCTGCCCAACGTGCTGCTGATCGCCGAGGAGTGCACCAAGGAGGAGTATGTTCGTCTCATCTTGCCTGACCTCACCCCTGTTTTCAAGCAGCAAGAGCCTATTCAGGTAGACAACCATGAAACACTTGGCATGTGCAGTAGGCTACCAACTGGTTGTTCTAGTGGCTGTACTATTATAATTAAAAGCATTTTTTGCTAAGCTAGCAATGCACTCAACGGGATATGTTCTTAGCTCATGTGTCTTTTAAATAATCCTCTGAAAAAAGTAGTTTTCTCTTCGCATGATGTTTTCTCCCCTGGCAGTTGTGTGATTGAGAGTTTGAAAGTGAGATTAACCAGTTAAATACAACTGAAGAGCATGCTGTTTGGGTTCAGTCTGTTACTTTATCAACACTTGTCTTTCTCTGTATCTTTCTTTCCATGCCTCCTCAGGCTAGTAATATGGTGAGTGGTCTTTGCTGTGAATATGCTCCACTTACATTGGCTAGTGTATGCGTTGTGTTGTTGGTGTTGTACTACTAAAAGCTCTACTAAAGCCACTGCAATCACAGTCTGTGCTCATTTTCACTTACCACCATACTCATGAGTAGACGATAGGATAGTACTCTCTTGCTTTTGACTCTTGTTTTTCTAACTGGGTCCCTGTGCTGTCCAGATCCTGCTGATCTTCCTGCAAAAGATGGACCTGCTACTGACCAAAACACCGCCGGAGGACATTAAGAACAGCGTGTTGCCTATGGTCTACAGAGCTCTGGAAGCCCCTTCTGTACAGATCCAGGTACAGCTACTCAATATTAACTCAATACGGTCAGTTGTAAATCCTTTACCAGGGAGGTGACCACCAGATCAACTGCAGATGGTGCCAAACTTTTCCAGTGGAAGTTGTCTTCATCATCATTATCAAATAAGTCATGACTGAAGCAGCTATTGCATACTTGATTTTTGACAAAGCCAGATGCTGGATCAAAAATATTTTTAGGCCTGTTTTAGACATCACGAGTTTGAAGCATAAGTAAATATTTTTAGCATTCCACTTGGAAACCTTGGAACATTTTTTTTTTTTTTTTTTTTTTTGTCACCTGCTGATACTCTTCGTCTCTTTTTAGTGTTATCTTGAGAGAACAGTAAGAATGGATGCTGTATTTGGCATCATAAAAATGTCATATTTCATAACATCTTATCTGCGGCCGAGCAGGAGCTGTGCCTGAACATCATCCCGACATTTGCCAACCTGATTGACTACCCGTCCATGAAGAACTCCCTCATTCCTCGGATCAAATCAGCCTGCCTACAGACCTCCTCACTAGCTGTGAGTCTTTATCAGTTATTCTCTGCTCTCAGCTTGTACCCGCAAGCTATCTGCTTCCACTAAAGTTATATTTTTCTTTAGTTATGTCTTTACTTTTGCCCTCCCCCTCTCTAAAATTATATTCTTACTTCCACCACTGCCTACAACCAACTGTCTTACCTCATTTAAACAGTATATGTATTTTGACTTTGTCTATATATTTATTTTCCTTTGTCACTGTATAGGTACGAGTGAACTCTCTGGTGTGTCTGGGGAAGATTTTGGAGTATCTAGACAAGTGGTATGTCATTGATGAGATCCTGCCCTTCCTGCAACAGATCCCCTCTAGAGAACCAGCAGTACTCATGGGCATTCTAGGTAAAGGAACTGGACTCTCTCTACTCCACCTCTCAAACAGTTGAGCTGCCTCTTGATTTACTTAATGATTGGTTATTTAACTTCCTTTATCCTCACTTTAGGAATCTATAAATGCACCTTCAGCCACAAGAAGCTGGGCATTCCCAAAGAGCACCTTGCCACCAAGAGCCTGCCCCACCTTGTCTCTCTTAGTATAGACAACAACCTCAACCTGAATCAGGTAGTACGCGGCCAACACACCTTTTTTAAAATTACATCTCCCAGGAAATCTGTGAAAAACACATCTTATTTTCTTCATCTTTTTATACCGCATTATGTTTTTGGGTTGTCCCTTCGTTCCATTCTCATCAACGTGATATCTCAGTACGCCTTGAGGGAATCTCTTCAGATTTGGGACAAACATTCACTTGGACTCAAAGTGAGCTGATCAGATTTTGGTGGTCAAAGTCACAGTGACCTCTCAAAACACATTGTTGTCCATAACGCACAAATTCATACGCTAATTATGATGCAACTCAACATAAATGTCTAATAAAATAGAATGATGAAGTGATGACGTTTTATATCCAAATGGTCAAAGGACATCATAATATGACATCATAATGTTCTGGAAAAACTCTTCTGGCCATTATTCAGCACTGACTCAGAAAGGGGAGATTGTGACCATATGTCCTGCAACTTGGCTGGAGGCATGAAAACTGTGAGGCAGTAATTGTAGTTTTTTGTGGTTAATGCATTTTGTATCATCTGCTTAATCGTATTTAAGTTTCCTCTTATCTGCTATAATCTGATACATTCTGTGTTTCAGTTTAACTCGTTCATGGTGGTTATACGGGACATGCTGAGTCGCATGGAGAATGAACACAAGACCAAGCTGGAGCAGCTGCATGTCATGCAGGAGCAGCAGAGGTATCTGTGTTAATTGAATTCACCCTGTACAGTAGATTCTCACTTTGATTATTAATCAAGTAGACATCAATATTAATGTAAATTTTTAATACAAATTAGATAAGACGTCTGGGGTAATTGGATCTCCAATAGAAAGCAATAATCAGTCGCTACTGGTCACATGAATATGATAATGGTATGACTAACCAGGCTTGCTTTTCATTGTTGTCTCTTCTAACAGGAGTATAAACATTACAAACCCAGGGAACCAATCCGAGGAGACCAAAAGCCCACCAAGCTCTGGCAACCAGGTGAGAGGTCTATTCTATGTCAACCGAGTAACAGATCAAAGATCATGGGCATACTTACTGTGAGAGAAATATTTTCTTTTGCTTTAAAAGATCCTGAAAAGGCTGAAAATGTTTAGCTATCTGTGCTGCAGTGCTTCCATTTTCCATCTTGTTTTTCTTTCAGATTGACGATATCTTTGGCAGCACAGGGGTTAATGGGAAAGAGAATGGATCTGCAGCAGCAGCAGCAGCAGCAGCAACAACCTCACAGCCTAATAGAGTATGGGAATAATTTCACACCTCATTTACCACAAAATTTCACCTTTGCTTTTTTAGCATGTAGTCCAGTCTGTTCACTGTCTCTCTTGCTTTGAACCGCACTAGATGTCTCTGACTCTAGAGGAGAAACAGCGATTGGCTAAGGAGCAGGAGCAAGCAGCCAAACTGAGAAGCCAGCAGCCGTTAGCACCACAGACTATCAAACCAGCCACCACCACCAACTCACAGGTAAAGACTGCATACTTCAGTGCACACAGGCACACAGTCATCCTCAAACACTAATGGCTTGTGAAGCTAAATCTCACCCTGTTTAATGTTGCAGACTAAGGATCTGACCAGCAGCCTTCTCAACAACATGACATCGCTAAACAGCCTGTCCTTGGCCAACACAGCACGACCAGCCCCAGTGCAGGGCACCACCATCTCTGCCTTCCCCTCCTCCAGCCCCATGGTTGGCCCCATGGGTGCCCCAGTCTCTAATGGCTTCAACCCACCCATGGGCTTCCACACAGGAGCCATGGGGATGGGCATACGGCCCACAGGTCCTGGCCTCTATGGTGGCATGGCCACCACCACCAGCACCCCAAACTTTGGAGCACTCACACAGAATCAAGCACCCATTGGGCAGACAAATAAAGCCCCCGACTTGTCGGCCTTGGACAATCTTTTTACACCCAACAAGCCCAAAGTCACCCTCAACCAAATGGGTCCCACAGCCGCACCTGGACCCAACACCCCTTGGCTCAATCAGTTCGGTTCAGCCCAGAACGCTCAGACTCAGATGCAGGGTGCAACAGTAGGTATGGGAGGGGTACCAAGTGGGTTTGGGATGCAAGCAAACCCTTTTTTCAGCCCCCAGAACTTTTCTCAACCTGCCGCTGCCCCTAGCATGAACCAAAGTGGAATCAAACATAGTGCATCTGTCAACAATGATCTGAAGGACTTATTTGGCTAATTATAAATGAAAAGATGCCAGGTTAAGTATATTCTTTTAATAACTTTGGACAGAAGAGCCTTCAATTCTCACAGAACAAGACACTGATTGAATGTGAAGATTTAAAAATCGTTTCAAGGATGTTGCAGTCTGTGTTTTTAATCTAACCTGGTTTAAATTGTGAATCTTGCTCAACATCAGCCGGCAAGTCAGCCTGCACCTGAATTCCATTTCTACTTGATCAGAAGGACAAAAAGCTTTGGGAACTACTTCTTCTATGCTGTGTTCTTTAAGTGCTGGGGGTTTCCTACTGTTTTGTACTTGACATTCTTGGGAGTCCCAAAGTCATGGGTTGAGGTGAATCCCAACTCAGTTTATTCAGGAAGGTTTCGTGTTCATATCATGAATGACTGAGTGGATTGAGTGTATTTCACTTCCTGAACAAGTTGCATCAGAATCACCCTTCAGACGTGGCAGAACAAAGGATGGAACAAAAAAAATGGCTTCCATGCCACGCATCTGCTCAGTTTCAGGCTTCTGTACCTTTATCCTTCCTCCCGACTATTTTAGGATTTGCTGCATGTCTAAAGTGATCAGAGGGTTGGCTTAAAAACAAATACTGCATACACCAAAATGTCTTGAGCCCAGTGGGAGATAGCTTGAAGTGAAGCACCGACAAGCCTGCAGTCACTGATCTGCATCCAGGAGGCTCCTCCGTGGAGACAGTCTGAAAGGGGGTGTAGAAAACCGACAGCCCAGCAGTTGCGGTTTTAGTGGGGCAAACAGAGTAACCCCTCTGCAGTCCGTATCCATGGTAACTGTTCCTCTGCAGCACTTCCATTTTGAGAACAGAAATTGGACTTATGATCCAGTCTGGTCTTCATTGTTTCCCCCTTTGGACTCTTTCTTTTAGTGTTTTCTTTTTTCTTTTTTTTTTTCTTCCATCACTTCATTTGATGTTTAAGCAAACATGTTGAAAACAGAAGGGTTAGTTTTGTCTGGTCAAAGTTGCTGACAACCATTTCACCTCCTTTTAGTAACAAAAAATGATCAGTTTCTATAAATGCAGTATGAATGACTCATGTGTCTGATAGTGGCTTAGGATGTGTGTAGTAGCTATTACAGCAGTGTCCTTTTTAACAAGACGCTAATGCAGAAAGCGATGAAAAAGGACCACATGCGCTGCTTAGGCTATTGTGCCTTACATGGGTACATGTGTAAAGCCACAGACAGCTTTCATCTGTAACTCAAGTATTAATATTTTCCCTCTTAATCCGCTGTCTGAAGTATGCTTTTCAAATTACTTGCTTTATTGCATGTTACTGAACTTGACCACTTTTTTTCCCCTAATGATTCCTAAATATTCCAGTGACCAATGATGTTTTATTTCACACATCCAGCTCCAGGATTGGCTCTGGTGAGGTTTGTGAAGGAGCTCTGAGTCCTCCAGTGTACCATTTCTGTTGATCAATTTGTACAGTGAAGAAGATATCACTATATATTTTGATTTCAGCACTTTCCAGCTGTCAGAGGATCTGTGCTGGTGACATGTTATGAAGTGTAAATATATAGTTATTTAAAAAGCTATTGCTCTGTGAGGGCGTTGGCATTTCTATGTTCTTGTGATAATGGTTAAGAGGCCTTAGATGAGTCGTGTGCAATAATCCTTATTGGTTGTTGAGGGTGCATATCGATTGGTTTAAGCAGCTTTCGGTGTGTCCATACCTTCATCTCCACTGACTTACAATAACTAATAATAGGACTGTCAGATTTTCTAATCTGCTAAACATCGACGTGTACTCATTCTAAATCTTACATTTTTGAAGGAAATGACACCATTTTAGGGTTTTTAGATGCACCTTGGTCACACTGTGTTTCTGCTGACAATGATTGTTGTTAACATGCTGAAGTGTAACGTCTTTTACTGAATTAACTTTTGTTTCTGTGTAACAATGCCACCCATACAAGGTGAGCTTTCTCTCCGGCCGCATGGCAGTGTTAACGCGCTTGTGAATTTGGCTCTTCAGGTTCTGTTCACTTCCTCATTTATGTCATACATGACTAGATGACTGTGATTGGATCTTTTTTTTAGTCTGTAGATCAACATATACTGTGTGGCAAGTTTTGATTTGGTCACAAAATGGGATGTGATCTTTGGAGCGTGTGTCACATATCCTGGCAGATCCCCAAAGCAGAAAACTAAATCTTATTCTTCTACAAGATTGTTTGTATACTACTGCTGTCATATATGTGTAGTGTGGCCCGTGTTTTATGTGTTAAGGTGCTGGTTTCTGAGGTGGTTCAATGAAAATCTGTACATATAAAGGAAAGTACACAATCTACTCTCAGAGCATGGTCATTATTTGTGCAACGATATACAAACACAAATTTAATTTAGAAAAGAAAAACAAGCCAAAGTGTGCTGATTACATGGCAGTATTAAGGGAACATTTCGATATTAACATGCACAATTTAATAGGCAGTATCACATGAAACATCGAAGTTAACTTCCCTTTGGTTTTAGGTTTAAAGTGGTATCTTGTAGAAAGGTAAACATTGAAAACCGTTAAAAAGTGCACTGATTACTGACTGAATCTTTGGTTTGAGGTTAAAAATGATCAAAGAAATTAAGGGAAAAAATGCATTCACAACAATTTAGATCAGATGCTTTTGGAACAGGACAAAGTGCATTATACTCACAGACACTGCTGAATTAAGATTTAAGTCTTCCCTGACACCTTTTAGTAAATATCCTATGTTTAAATAACTGCTGTGTAAGATCGTCCAGACAGCAGACAGAGGAGGCAGCTTGTGAAAAACATTACTGAATGTTTCCAGTATGTGACCTGAGGCAAGCAATTGGTAAAATCAACATTAAGTTATCCCGACCTCTGATTCTGTCACTGGTTAAGTCGTCGCACTGACCTGGCGGTGCATGTGGACAGGTTTCTCTGGGTCATGGCTGCAAAAGACATGAAATATCAGTCTGAACCTCAGCTCTACAGAATAATCCTTTACTGTAATATTGTGACTTATTGTGTAGACGTCCCTGTTTTCAGCTCACCTGAGAAGTCCAGCTCATAGCTGAAGTTCTTGGCGGTGAATTTCATTATGCCTGATGGGTTCTGTTGGTACTGGAGCTCGATGTCCTGACTGGAAATGCTGCAGTGACGATATCCCTGCACGACACAGAGAGCAGCACCGAGGAAATGCACGTAAGAAACGTACCGTTAAAGTCTGGCTAGCTCACAGAATGCTTGTTAGTCTTTATCTTATTGACTGTTATTTACACATCAACAGAAGAAATGAGTGTCTTACTTTGGAGTAATCCTTCCATATTCCACCGATATCTTGGAACTGCCATCGCGGCATCGTGCTGGAACTGAAGAGCAGAAGAATCAAAGTTGAAAACACTTACAGTGGCATACACATATTTTACAACTACACTCTACACACACTGCTGTTCAGTGAACTGAGCTGGCCAGGCTATGCAGATTTGGTGTAGAGCTGATATAGATAATATATTGTATACTTTTATGTAGTTTTTGTAATTTGTAAAGCAAAGGGAAAGTCATGTACCCCTTAAATTGTACTTAATTTGTTCATTAAGAGCTTTCTTAAGTAAGGTGCTTTTAAGGGCTTTGGTTTACGCCCATTCAAATGAATGGACAAATAAGGGATATTTTGCTACTGGTTAAGGTGTCTGGCATGTTTTCAGGAGTAAATTGAGGATTGCTGTGTTTTGTATATTCAAGTGTTCTGGTTTCATGGTGAAATGTTTCTCCTGACCTGCTGTTCTGTTGGTTGCCGTAGTTTAAAGTCCTCCTCACTGTTCTCGTAGTCCCGATTTGGTTATTGACTTGACACATTCCTATATATATATAAAAAAAAAAAAAAAAAGTGTTGAGAATGTGTCCGTTTTGGTTCGGCAGAAGAGTAGCTTAGCAGTTGTCTGCCTGTGTGTGTGTGTGTGCGTGCGTGCGTGCGTTACTTGGAAAATCCAGCGTGTACGAGTATCTCTTGATCTTAAAGTGTAGCTGGCCCTGTGGGTTCAGCTGGTATTGTGTCTCAATGGCAGTGCTGTCAAACGAACATATCTACACACAAATAGAAACAGGCACAAATAAATCCACTGTGGAGAGGAATACACATAATCCCTGAAGTGCAGAATGAGATTCTGTGCGCCAGCTGAAAGCAGCTGTACCTCAACACACTTCATTCTGAATTCATTACAAAGAATTAATCATCTTAGAGGTATTTTCAATTTGACCACTAGATGCCACTGCTGACTCTGACATTATTTACCAAGAGACAAAAAGGAAGAATGAAAGTTGAATATCTCTATGAGACAAAGTTAAGTTTCTGCTTCGACTACTTGAAACTGTTGGATGCCCTACTTACATGTGCTTGGTATTCTGTCCATTCCCCCTCATCTCCCATGAATTCCCACTTGTAGCTTCCATCAGCGGGCTGGGAGGAGGAAGCTGAGGGTAAGACTAAGGTGGAGTACAGGCTGCAGAGAAATGAAGACACCATCACACATGTTCAAACCGATATAGAGGGGCTTTTAAGGGGCTTATCTGCAGTGAGGCTCCATGAGGATTCGAATATTGCTCAGAGGTTTTTTTACTTTCCTAACTATCGTCTATTCATCTAGACTCTATATACTGACTTAAAATTCTGTTTGCTGAGGCTGTTTGTCAGTGGACAGCTCAGTAGATTAAGGCTGATCTATTTGGGGTACAGAAGATGCAAACAGTCGATGCAGGGAAGAAACATTTTTGGAATCCTCTTACCTCCCGGTGCTGGAAGTGAATTTTGGTCGCCTGCGTACATTCCTGCACAAACCTGTGATGCAGTTTGTTTGGGTCATGGCTGCAGAGTCAAACACCATCAGTTAGATTTAGCTCGGTAAAGACACATTCATTGAAATTAACTAGCTCACACAAGCAAAATCGCATACTGGAGAAGTCGAGTCTGTAGCTTGTAGAGCCCACTGTGAAGGTGAAGGCTCCCTGAGGGTTGAGAGTGAACTGATGCTCAATGTCTCTACTGCTGATTGATGAGGACAACATGGTGGAGCCCTGAGGAAGAGGAGAAAGGGGAGGAAGACTAATCAAGTCTGCACATGGAGAATTTGTCAAAAACCTAGACCATCAAATGAATCTGAGGCTTCATGCCAAAGATGCTCCTCACCTGGGATCCATATTCACGCCACAGCTGATCGTCTCTGAAGTACCAACCCACGTCCTGTGTTTGGCCCTGAGGTACGAAGCTCAGTCTATGAACGTTTAGACCTGTGTTGTGAGTCTGCAACTTATCAAAGTCAATGAACACCGGCCTGTGAAGACACACGATTCAGTTTCAGACGTTTTTTAGCGGCGTCAGTGATGTAAAAACTGACATTAGCCAAACCTTATCTGCAACTTTACGATCCAATATTTCCACATTATACCTAAGTGCTTCCTGAATACAATACCTGAACTTTAAAGTGATTTTTAAAGTTAAAATCACATCACTAACCCATGGCTAGTGTTGATGGTGATTCCTTTAGCTCCAGGTTGGCAGTAGTGGGTCTCGATCACATGGTCATTATCAATTTTGAGCCACTGATGTCCATCTGACAGCTGCCACTCATAATGTTTCCCACTGACTGTAAAATAGAGGAACAAAAGTTCTTGTTATAGATGTGTGTTCTCTAAAAAAAAAAAAAAAAAAAAACCCCTGACAAACACAGGTGTCCAGCTGTAATCCAGCCTGAGCCCGGTTAATGTTTGACACTGACTGTTTATGTCTTTATCTTTTACTGGTGCAGGTGTGGCGATAATTACTGCTGAATGTACTTGTATCATAGAAACATTCAAATGGCAACCTAAATATTTTTCCATACATTACATACAAGCATTTTCTCTAGGCAGCGAATGAAGAAGGGAAGTATGTAGAATGAGAGCGCACCATAACCTGGGCTGCAGTGGTAAAGTAAAGGATGGGTGAACCAACCTTACTTCAGCTACTCACGCAACTCAAACACTTATACATTATATATTATACTTTTACTATTATATAAATAAAAATAAAAATTACTATAATTAATTTGTTTAAACTTCTCAAATAACTGAACAGTTTTACTTAGATGGAAAATATGTGCTTTGTTTTTTTCAAATATTTCAGTCTTTTGTGGTTTTTAGAGAAATGTAATTACTACCTGAACTAAACTGACTATATTCTTGCTTTCAATTCATTGTTAGTCGCTGAAGATAAGAGAGAATCAGCTAAAAGGCTCAATCGCAGGCCTACAAGTTAAAACAGTAAAAGTAAAACAGCAGGAACTTCACTTGTCTTGTGATACAGACCTGGAGTCTCCTGGAAACCCCCTTCATCTTCATTGTCCTGTAAGACACAGATAGAAAGAGTGTAGAGAGCACGAAGACACCCTTGAAAACTTTAAGGCAGATAAAAATCAGTCAGACTGATCCAGTAATCTAGACTCACCATGCTCTGAGGAAAATACACTGTAATAACAAAAAGGCAAATCAAACAAACAGCGATAATAATGTCTTTACTTGCGGTTTAGATGAAAACTTTATATCGTTTCATTAAAGTCCCATTTACTTACTCGTACTCGGACATCGATGTAAAAAGTTTCATTTCACAATAAGCGACGTCTTTCACTTTCGTTTTCGTGCTCAGGCCCACAAGAGTGACGTCTGTGATCACAGTGATTTACGGTCATTACAACTACTTTCTTTGTTTTGGTAGATGCTAATTACAACATTAATCACAGTTTGATAGTTGTGCATTTACATTTGGCCATGTGAGTTTTCGTTTGCATTGTACCAGTCAGACAGTACAGCTTTACTTTACATAAGGGACACAGTAGATGAGTTACTGGGTGCAGGAAAACTAAACTGAAATTCACCTGTGTCTTACAGACTCAAAAAAAACCCAGGATGTTTTTTGTTAAAATTTGCAATTGTGTTTTTTTATTGTCCATTACATGATATTCAAAAGCAGAATACATATGAGGCAAAAAATAAATCTTCCAATACTCAGAGAAAAATAATATGAGCTGAAGGACTGTAGATCCACAATCACAGGGATTTGATTGAATAATGCAGCCACCTGAGTTACAGCTTCAGAGGTAAAACACCTTGAAGGTCATGTGCAAAATGGCCTTCAGTTTGCACTATATTTGGCTTACAGTCAGTCACAGCAGAAAAGGCAGTGGGTAGATATGTAAAAAAAACATGTCTGATCATTTATGAAATGTGTGTGTTTGTACCATAGTTTATTTTCTTCCTCAGATTTAGCACCCTGAAATAATTGCATCTCTGTGCTATGGCAGTGTGTAGGGAGTAATGTCGTTTAATGAGACGTATCAAAGTGGAGATCATGAAAAATTCAGTTTTTAAGACAAGCACTTTAAACAATAATTTCTAAAAAGGCAAATAGTAAATAAATAATGTACTGTGCACATTATCTGAGAGCAGGTTTGTCAGGCGGGGTGTGTGTTAGTAAACTTCAAAGTGTTTTGACACCATCTACTGTGGCAACCAAGTTACAAAAAAAATAAAATAAAATAAAAACACAGCAGCCTTCAAGATAATCAAAACGTATCCTCGTCTAATTTAAACACAATATTCAAAATCTCATTATAAGGCCAATATAGATCCAAATCCGATGAAAGCCAACAATAAAAAGTAAGCACCCAAATAAATGAATCCCAGATTAATGGTATTAATACAGTATTGCACAAGGGTTTGTGGATCGTCCTGTGGAGGTCAAAATCCTCTATGATGCTCACACCAGCACACGTCTGACCTTGCGGATGTGCTTTGTCTTGAGGTTGGTTTGGGTCATTGCTGTAGAAAACAACAGTAATAAAAAACAGAATGAGTGTATGACATCTGACATTCTTCTTGTGGACTGTATTTTCTGCTTATAATAATAGGTTTAACAGCTAGAGGGTTTAATTCGTACACTTTCAGGTAACACACTTCACCCAGAAGCAGCTCATTAATTAACACGTTAAATTGATTTTTAAATTAATGAACTTTGAACAAAAATTGTGTAAAAATGACAAGTTGACGTTTTACTGGGGGTTATGTGTGGGACTATATTGCGTTTCCACATATCCAGTCTTTATGCTAACCTAAGCTAACCAGCTGCTTGTTGTAGCTTCATTGATCTTTGCTCACAAACTCTCACCAAAAATGCAAAGTGTAGCCTAGTGTATCTTTAAGTCAGTGCATGTGTGTCTACAAGCTAGCATGCAATTCAACATACAGTAGATGAGGAATAAAATTTCTAATGATAAATTAATATTAGTATTTACTTGAGCACAAATTGAACAACAACCTTAAAATAAAATGTCACTATTTTCTCTTCTTACAGTATTTAAAACGTAACCTAACCTTTGAAGTCTAGACTGTAGGAGTCTCCCTTCACTTGGAACACCATGCTGTTTTGGGGGTTTTGCTGGTATTTTCTCTCAATGTCATCACTGGTTACTGAGCATTCAGTTTTAGTGCCGCTCTGTTGAAACAAGATCATTCTTGGTTGAGCTTAGCATTATTATGTAGTCACAAATGAAGTCTATGAGATGATCATAACCTCAACTCCGCAGATAACTTACCCTGCATTTGAAGCTGTGCCACGATCCACTCTTTCCTTGAAACTGCCACTGTGGTTTGGTGCCCACAGAAACATTCTTGAGAGCTGAGACTACTTGAGAAACTCTGTAACAACATCATTTTGGAAAACATACTTATTTGCTATCTTACTAAGAGTTAGATGAGAAGATTGATACCACTCTGATGATTGTACGATAAATATAAGGCTAACCAGGTGCTGGCTGTAGCTTCATGTTGTAGCTTCAGTGGTATCAATTTTTTCATCTAACTGTCAGCAAGAAAGCAAATTAACAGATTTTCCAAAAAGTCATACTGTTCCTAAAATTATCTTAATAATTTTCAAATATTTATTATTAACTAGAATGAAATTTGATCAGTTTGGTCAACAAATAAAATCCAAACTCACCCTGCCCCTGTTTGCAGTTTTCGGTACACTGGTCGACGAGTCACTTTCCTCTTCTTCTTTTTACTCACCTGTCGCATTTCTAACAAAAGACAAAACAGAACAATGAGGTTAGCAGCTGAGAAGGAACCAACAATGTCCTATATATATATAAAAAATTGGAAAACAGTCAAAAATGAACATGCTGTGAGTGTATCCTTCACCTCTGAATTTAATTTCAAGGGTATCAGAACCGATGTTGAAAGTGAAAGAGCTCGATGGGTTACTCTGAAACTTCCGCTCTATGTCAGAGCTTTTCACGGGGCTGGGATTGCCCTTTGAATCCTGTCCAGAGCAAAAAATATATATCTTACAAACTGACAAAGAAGACAAATAAATCGAAATATATTCAGGATTTTGGTTCAAAGCTGTTACCAGTCACTCTTTAAATCTTGGTGTATTTGTGGACACACAAACAAAGCTGAGAAGCCATTTACCTTTTCTCCATACTTATTCCACTTATTACGCAAAGTGCAATACCAGGTCCACTCGGTGTTGCCATCGTCCAAACGTCTCACTCTCAGGCTCTTTCCATACACTCTCATTCTGTTAAAATCTATGCTCACTGCCCTACAGAGAGACAGATAAAAAGTGTAGAGTGGCTCTGCTCAAAACTGTGCTTAAAAAAAGGATAAGACTGGTGTCACTGAAGATTTTGTTTTATCGACAACTTCTATTAAAAGACCAAAACCAATAATGTTTTTTCTGAGGTTCTCAATACTTTCCTAACCCCCGTCACGTGTTTGTTTTTCTGGGCTTTGGGATATGTGAAGCATTGTGTGACCTGGTTTTGAAAAGTACCGCATAAATAAAGCTTCACTTACCCACTGACTGGACAATAATCAAGCAGACATTTTAAGCTCTTACCCGCATGGTGTGTTGTAGAGTTTAATGCTTTTGGTATGGGGCAGGCAGTACTGAGCCTCGATTATGTGATCATTATCAACATCCATCCAGCCAGTTCCATCACTCAGCTGCCATTGGTAGAATCGGCCATCAGTAAGGACTGGATCTGGTGAAAAGAAAGAAGACACAATATTTGACAGGAAAAGACGGAGAAACCTCAGAGCAACAGGGTGTGGTCCCTGAAGGGAGAGATCCCTCCTTCAGGATCAACAGAAAGACATACAATATGTGCCATGTATACAGAGTAGACCGATTGAACAGTATTAGCATTACAATATGGAGAAACAGAATTCACAATGTAAAGTACCTAGGATATAATATGAAAGAGTTTCAGGGAAAATATAAAACAGCTCCTCACCCAGTCAACACCTTTCTCTTTCCCTCACCTCTAGATGTTGATTGATCCGAAGCCCTGCTGCTTGCATGAGACCCCTCGCTTCCACCTTTGGGGTGATTCAGTTTACAATTCGACCCATATTTGCAGTTTCCGTTCAGGGCGTACTTGCAGACGTGCCTGTAAGGGCACCTCTTTCCATCCCGACAGTGGCCACTGTTGTAATACTTGCAGGGCTTCTTCACAATAGACTTCAAAATGAAAATATACAAGGGTTTTCATCACTAGAGGTAAATATACTTATGTGCTGTGTGTCCACTCGTCACTTCTCATTGTGTTTATGAAATAGATGCTGTTTCCAACATCGTCTCTGTCAATAAACAAACCTGACAATCGTCCTCTACATCTGAATCCTCGTCACTGTTTGACTCATCGCTGATCTGATCGTCAGAGTCACTGGCCACAGTAAAGGTCTCATTTTCAGAGTCTAGGAAAAAAAAATAGCACAACATTGGGAGAGAATGAAACACACAATCATATGTTTACACGTTTAGTGGACGCTTTTATTCACAATATCCAGTGTCTGATATACACATGAAGCAATGTGGTGTTCAGCCTAGACATGTGTATACTTCACTGTTCACACATCTACCACCTAATACATTCCTGCACGCAACATTGATATACACTGTATGGCCAAATGTGTATTAATGCTATAGCATACAATGACATTTTAGACAGCAGTTTGTGGAAGTTTGAAATGCTGTTTCAACATGACAATGCCCCCCATACACCAAGCAAGGTCTGTAAAGAAATGGTTTTTCCAGTTTGCTTTGGAAAAACTTGACTTGCCAGTTCAGAGCCCTGACCTCAACTCCGATCGCCAGGAATTTTATGCCAATAAATAAAGGTTTCTAGATCATGGCACCCTTATGATAACACCCAGAGAGTAGTACTGTCCACATGTACTGTAAACAGTCAGTTGGTGGAAATTATAAAGTGGTGAAATATAATGAAGGTACTGATGATTACTGATGTACTTAAGACATAAAAATCACTTGTTCTATCGCAAAATTGGTACTATCAATGATTAGCCTACATTATAGTTGGTCCTGGTGCACCAATGTATAGGAGTAGCCTATCTGGAGTTTTAACCACTAAGTTTCCAACCAAGGGGTCAGGCCCCTCTAAAGGTCACAATATAAATCTTATGACTTTTGAGATAATTCATGGGGCAGGAAAACATAATTTTCTCTAATCTATGCGTTTATGGGATGGTTTACTTCTTTGGATCTCTAACAGTTATTTAACTGAAACCATCTGAGAAGGGGATTTCTCTTGTCAAGAACTCAGATATCTGACTAGTGACAAGGGTTCCCAAAATAGACACAGATTTTTGTAAGGGGTCACACAAGCCAAAGAGGTTAGGAGCTGCTCATTATAAAACAACAATTCCCTCTAACATGTAGTGGAGAAGTATCATAAAATGGAAATACTCAAAAACAATCGTACTTGAGAAAATGTAGATGTTACTTTGCTCCACTGGTGAAAAGAGGGCAATATATATATATTTTGTTCTGTTTTTTAATTATTAGAATCTGTAGTTATTCATTTCTTGTATTCATTATATACTACTACTGATGCTTTGATTATTTGATACATATCATTTATACAAATGAAACAAGAGCATGGCTCCTTCAAGCCGCTGGATCCATGGATGTATTATAATACCTTACACTGCCAGAGTTGCCAAGACCGCCCCGCTCTGCTTCTGATTGGCTAATACAGTTGGTTAGGTTCAGTGTCTGGTTAGGTTAAGAGCGAGAGCTGCGTTCCTCTCATACCATTGGTAGGTGAACTTTATTACCTCCAACTTGATAAACCGCATCCACAACAATTCCCCAAGTGTATTGACTTTAAATTTTTCTCCCCCCCCCCCTCACAGCATTGCGCCGGAATACTTTAACCCTGCTTCATGCTGCCTCGGCTGGCTAATTAAATTGCATACTTTGTGAAACCATGACATACAAGTTGGAAAATAGTTGATAGATAAAAGTTATATTAATATTCATAATGAGAAATTAAAGTAAAACATGATTTTTATAATACAAGTTTAGGCTATAGTTGAACGTAAGCCCTGTAGGGGCTTCATGAAAAACGAAACTGAAATTGTAAAGTCATTCTACATAAACAATGATCACCACTTCTGATAAATCTGTGTATCCGACTGAGAGATCAGACTCGCGTCATTCCTATCATAGGCTATTAGAAAAAGGCATTTAATAATTATCCTGATGGCTTTGTTTTCATTTGATCTACTTTGACTCTAAATGTCTCATACAATAAATACACACAGTGGCCACAAGAAGCTCGCAAAAAAGTTGCATGTGGTTTAAAGGAAAAGGGCAGCGAAACACACACATGAAGCCAATAAACCCGCAAATCAACAATAAACACACAGTCAACGCTGCAGAGACAAACAAAAAGCCATGATGTGTAAAGGCTACTTACCGGGACCTGTCGCCATTCTGTACACTGCAATATAAAAGGTCTACTTTCGTTTTCATTCTCAATACTTCAGACCAACCACTCCCATACAACATGAATTTTTCCCCGAGAGGCTGATTCTGCTGAAGGCCCATCCAAATTAAGTACTACTGTCCACATGTACTGTAAACAGTGAGTAGGAGGAAACTATAACGTGGTGAAATATAATGAAGGTACTGATGATTATAGATGTACTTAATGATATAAAATGATATAAAAAGTACTATCGAAAAATTGGTAATATCAATGATTAGCCTACATTATATGGTACATTATATGGTCCTGGTGCACCAATGTATAGGAGTAGCCTATCTGGAGTTTTAACCACTTACTGTTGGGTAGTTAAGTTTCCAACCAAGGGGTCAGGCCCCTCTAAAAAGGTCATAATATTAATCTAATGACTTTTGAGATAATTCATGGGGCAGGAAAACATTTTTCTTATCTATACATTTATGGGATGGTTTACTTCTTTGGATCTCTAACAGTTATTTAACTGAAACCATCTGAGAAGTTTAGAGGGGGGGGGGTCTCTCTTGTCAAGAACTCAGACATCTGAATAGTGACAAGGGTTCCCAAAATAGACACAGATTTTTGTAAGGGGTCACACAAGCCAAAGAGGTTAGGAGCTGCTCATTATAAAACAACAATTCCCTCTAACATGTAGTGGAGAAGTATCATAAAATGGAAATACTCAAATACAAGTACCTAAAAATTGTACTTGAGAAAATGTAAATGTTACTTTCCTCCACTGTTGAAAAGAGGGCAATATATATATTTTGTAATAACCCTGTTTTTTTAATTACTAGGATCTGTAGTTATTCATTTCTATTATCTATTATATACTACTACTTACACTTTGATAATTCGATACATTTGATATATACAAATGTAATGTTTATACATCTTTTTTTGAAATGTTTGTTAATCAATATAAAAATGAAAAGGTTTATTTGTAGTGTACTAAAACCTCCACAGCGCTGGATGACGATAGTGAGCTGTTTCTGCCACTGGTGCCTCCCTGTTTACAGACGGCGATAGAGCGCTCAGCTATAATACAAGAGAAGAAGAACGTAGGGTCCCTCTGAAGGAGGAACGACCTACGAAGGGCACTTCACAAAAAGCCTAAACAAAGAACGGAGAATAGGCGAAAATGGAATTCCAGGATCACGCTTACACCAGCACCACTTATGATAAAGACAGCCCCGTGGAGTTCACATATAAAAGTAAGTATTGACGACAGGAAATGACAGGAAGATACGTTTTAATCGAGCTAGCCGCACATATTAGAGTTAGCTTAGCACCTAGCAAGTGGGCTCCACTGTGAAAAGTTACTCAACAAGTACGCCTTCATTCATTTCATTCAACATTGAGAAGTGAATGTAATTAACTTACAGTTTTCAGTCGGCCTCCGATGTCAGTGAAGTTTATATCTACTGTGCATTAGTCATCCAAATGAACACAGACGAACTGGGGCAACAGACCAAAACCAAGTTTATAAACTAGTTGATTGGTTGTGACGTGACACCTGTTGCAAAGTTAATTTAATGGTTCTCACCTGAATTAAAAAGGGGAAGAGCGCAGTACATTGTTTTTAATAAGAAAAAATGAAAAAGCCCAGTGAATACACTTCTAATAAGATAAAAAAAATCAAGCAAATAAATCACAGTTTGCACACTGTAGTAAACAATATGAAATATAATATTCTCAAAGGGCTTATGTTTTATTGAATTGTGGACTGGCATTTTTTTAAAAACTACACATTTAAGCAGCTCCCATGTTCTCCCAAGTTCTACATGTTTTTTTCCTTTCTTCTCTCT
Organism: Seriola dumerili; assembly: GCF_002260705.1. Classification (NCBI taxonomy): domain Eukaryota; kingdom Metazoa; phylum Chordata; class Actinopteri; order Carangiformes; family Carangidae; genus Seriola; species Seriola dumerili. The sequence goes on from NW_019174393.1 coordinate 5,955,485, forward strand.
CTCAGTGAGTTCAAAAGAAGTTGAAGACTTTGTGAGACTGAGGGTTTCAAATAATTACCTCTTCTCTGGAAGAAGAAATACTTCCATGTGGGCATGGAGGTAAGCTGTCAAGTCAATTTTCTCTTAGACTCTAGTTTGTGATGCAGGAATACGCAGTTACTATAAGAGGATATTTTACTTTCAGATGAGTCTTTGCTCAAGAGGTTCTATACCGAGGGAATATAATTTTTTTTCCTCCCATACCTACCATAATATTTGACATTTTGCTCATCATGTTCCAGTGTTGAAACTATGGGTTGTTTATATTAATTTAACAACCTCTTGATAGTATAGCTCTATTTCTGTGCTGTGTTTTTAATTTATCTTTTTGCTATTTTTTTCTGCTGAGATGAGGGTGTCTCCATTGGGAATAGTTTCATTTTGTAACAAAGGCCATATTCAGGAAGCTCTTTTAACCTTGAAAACATGGCGTAATATTAAAATACATTTGTAAAGTACTAAAATCATTATATTTTCAGGTCCATCCTCAAACATATGGGATTGCAACACAAGATGACCCATAGTCAAGCATCCAAAAAATGGGAAAACATGAAGAAGCGGTACAAGGTATTCATAGTTTTGATTTATGTCAGAATTTTTTCATTCATGAATCCTTCATAAAGCATTCTGACAGGTTTTGTTCTTGTCTTGATGACTTGATCTCTGTCTCCTCAGGAGCTAAAAAACCCTCCAGATGGGGTGAAAGTGTTCCCTGAAACGTGGACTCATTTCACCCTGATGGACGATGCTATAGAGGGTCGGCTGGAAGGCAGTGCCCCCATCCTCAAGGCTTTACCCAGCGACAAAGACAACTGTGATTTCTTATCCATTTCCAAACCCAAGAAAAGGAAGGTATCCATGGTGATATCCCCCCCTACAGCTTTGGTAGCAGGTGGGCCAGAGATCGAGGTTTCATTAAATGGAGACGAGGATAGGGAGGAGGAGATGGGGGAGGGATGCCAGGACATAGATCGCATCATGCTGGAGGTGGACAACGAGAGGAATGTGATGGAGAGAGAAAGACAGGTGATGGAAAAGGAGAAACAGATGATGGAAAGGGAGCGGCAGGTACTGCAGAGGGAGAGGGCAGCACTGGATCGGGAGGTCGCTGCCCTGGACCGAGACCGAGCCTCGCTGGAGAGAGAGAGGGCGATGATAGAGCGAGAGAAGGCGGTGATGGAGAGGGAGAAGGCGATGGTGGAGAAGGACAGAGATGCTGTGTGCAGGGACCGACTGGCTCTGGAGCGAGAGAAGGCCAGACTGGAGAGACTATATGCATCAAAAGAAAGGACTGAGGACGTTACAGAAGACAGCAGCAACATGAAAGACACCGATGTCATGGACAGGAAGGAACGGTTCCTTCAATTGTTTGAAAAACTTATAGAAAACTTTTGAGAGAATCTTTGGAACTGCACTTCCTTATGATGTACCGTTGGTATATATTTAATTTAAAAACAATTATTTTTGTTAAGCAATAAAATCCTTTCTTACATGGATTTTTTCTGCACAAAACTGCCTCTGAAGAAAAATTTTTTTTGTGTTCACCTCAGCTGCATCTGCACACAGTTTACTGCAGTTCAAAATCCACAATATACTTACACCTATAAGTTGTCAATGAAAACGTTGAGCCACTCCTGGTTCGGAGAGGTCGTCAAAACAACTTTATTCACTTGTGGTTATTCCATACAGAGCACACAATAGCAAGCTATTAGCATTATTCTTAACCCCATCCACAATCAAAATCAACAACCCCCCTCCCAAATCAAACAATAGTCTTTAGTTGATCGACTCTAGACATTAGAGTCTTTGGTATAGGCTATTGTGCACGGTTAAAACATCACTTTTTGAAATGTAATATACCAAATATTGCAGTTCATGTAAAAAATCTTTTTTCAGAATATATATTTTTATATTACAGTACAGACTTTACAACAAATGATTGTGTTTAAATGCGTCTTTTATTGCATTAGATACTCAATTTACCTTTCGTTAAGCTCCAGCTTCAATAAGTTTATGCTAGTATACATTTCCAAAAGTGTTAGATTCATCATTAATAATAATATTATTTTTTATTTTTACAAAACAAACATCTTTAAACAATATTACTGATTGTTTTTTTTTTGCCAGTCTTGAACAGACACTGAACAGAAACATACATGTTGTTTGAGGGTTTTTAATAAACTGATTTCTCCAAATGCCACCTATTGTTTACACTTAATCAAGTTGCAGAACAGTCTGGCTTTTGACAAAGTTCTGGTGCGTATGTGTGTGTATTTGTATATGTGTGTACATGCATTTTTTTGTTGGTGAGGGAATATGACGATCGAGACGGTTTCAGTGTGTGTGTGTATGTGTGTGTGAGTGTGTGTGTGTATGGTTGTGTTATACTTGGCATGGAAGTCTGAACAACAGGAAGGAAAAAGGTGCAGTAGAGCAGTGTATATGTGCTTGATCAACATAATCCAACTCATAATTTACGTGCTTGTGGAGGTTTATGAAACATATAATTCCAAACAAAGTTTAATTGATCTATAGTATTTGTCAGCAGCATGATTGACAGTTGTATGCCGTTGTAATTGATTGACTGTTTGAAGAGTGAAAAAATAGTATATGTGTCTGCGTGTGTGGTCTTGTGTGTCAATATGTACAAAGATGTGTGCATGTGGTTGTATTTGTGGGAGTCAGTGTGCAAGAGTGTAAGAGTATGTGTCTGTGTGGTTAAATGAGATCCCCGATGGGTATACGGGGCAGGCAGATGTAAGCCTGCGGGGTCCTGCTGAGGTTGATGGGGTTGCCGTCCAGACGGATGTCCTCCAGTGCGTTCCTGATGTAGTTGAAATCTTTCAGGTTGCAGAACGTGTCCTCGTGCATCATTTGAATATTGTTACGCTGCAAGAGGAGATGGAGGAGGATCCATGATGAGATACATCCATGCATTTAAGATATGCTTTGATGAAACTTAATTATCATATTGGAGAAATCTGATCAGTGAAGATGAGAATAGAGCACATAGGGAGTGTTGACTAATCAGAATGAATTCTAAATGTTTTTTATTTTAACACAGCTCCACCCAACATCATAATGAGTAGAAGTCTAATCAGACAGGATAAGTGAAAACACTTGTGCGGTCGTACTGAGACCTATTATCATTTCTGACCCCAACTCACCTTTTCAGCGAAAGATTTTTCTATTTACATTGTTTTCATATCAAACTGGAACCAGAAAGAGTTTTGACCCCAAGAATGCAAAGAAGCTGCATTATACTTTGAACATTTTGCTTTCATTGTTGACCAGTGGTGGGGAGTGATGACATATGAAGCAGATATACCTGTAGGTGTAGAGATCGCAGGCTGTCCGGTAGAGGCACAGGGATGTAATCAATGAGGTTGTCTGTTAGGTACAGGTACAGCAGGCCAGTCATGTCCTAGAAACAGGGACAAAGGATATAGGTCATTATTGGCCCTGACCCTTAAAACAAATGTTTTTGATATGGATCCCTTACATGTTGAACCAATGCACTGCAAGACTTAAGAATAGACCCCACAGCGCTGTTTGGTGCGCAAACTATGTAATGGCTTTGCCATTTTTTTTACTGCAATATTTTATTAGTTGTTGGCAAATATGTGATTTAAGGCTTTAGTGTGTGACAGGAACTTTAAGTTAAGAAGGCGTACGTACTTTGAACGGCTCTTTGTGAATACCCTTGGTGCCAATGTTGTTGTGGCTGGCATCAATCAGGGTCATGGTCTCTGGGAGGGCAGGCAGCTGTGAGATGTGATTTTCTCGGATCACCAGCTCCTCCAGCTCAGGGAGACCCATAAATGCTCTGTCCTCGATGGTTGTTATCTCATTGGCGGTTAAGTCGATCCTCTTCAGCTTGTCTGGAGGGAGGCGAGACAGGACACTGAGACACTGATATCAGCGTTCACTGACGGCTCACTCCAGTACCGTTCTGAACATCCCTGGTCTAATATTCATACATTTTCATTCAAACAGGAAACATACTCATGGAGGCGAAGTCAGACTTGTTGATCTTGGTGATTCTGTTGTAGCGTGCATAGAAGTGAGTGGTGTCTTTGGGGAGAGGTGGTACACTGTCCAGCTTCAAGTCATCACAGTAGACTGAACCACCAAGGCACGTGCACAGCAAGCAAGTGGGCATACCTGGAGCACACGGGAAGAAGAAGAAGGAGGAGAAGAGGAGAGGAAAGGAGTAAAATATGAAAAAATAGGAGGCAGAATGATGGTAGTTTACTTAATAAGTCTTAACCTCATTTAAAGCCTCAAGAGGTTATAACCCACAGGGGAAAATCAATCAAATCAGGATTCAGGATATCAGGATTTTGCAGACAGGTTCCAAAGGGAACTGAGATTTTACATCATTGCTTGTCTGAATTCTGTGGCCGTGCTGTTCAGTACTGACCTCGTCTGTCAACCACAGGCTCATCAGGCTCGTCAGGTTCACCCGGCTCTGGCAATCCAGAGCTCACTGACCCTTCTACACCGCCAGTACCCTCCTGAGGGGTTTCTGGTGTAGTCGGAAGCAGCCCCTCCTCTTGTTAGAGACAAGATTAGGTGTTAAAGAAACAGGTTAGATTAGCATGGACATGGAACAGGAAGTCTGGCAATCAGTGGCCCACTGTTTGCCGCAGTGATAAGTTACATACAGTAGCTATATTAGCAGTGTGCTGCTAATATACTGTGTTTGTGGCATTTAACTGATGAATGGAAGTTAAATGAAAATATCTTTGGTGTTAATAACATGAAATGTGATCTGCTGAATATGATTGTTAGCAAAGAACAAAAAACACTTTTTACGGAAGTCTTTCCAATTAGGTTTGGTCTTAGTTTTAGGTTCCTCCATGACGGGCAACCAGGATGGAAAACCACAGTGGACTTGGTATAAATATTTATGTGAAAGTAGATCTTGCGATGAATAAGCTAAATATTTTCTCAAATGACATTACTATTGCTTTTTGACTGGACCCAGTTCCCATTATAAATCTTGACCTGTTCATAAACAAACAAAAGTAATGTTTTTCTCACCAAAATTAAGCGTTTTTATCTCCGAGGTCAAAGAACTACATTTCCTTCCTCATAAAACATTTGCACAGCTGATTTCTTTTGTCTATTTTAAATTTGTATTTCTGTTACGTCCATGCATGTGTGTCCTTGTGCACATCATACAAACAAAAAGCAACCCACTCATAAAAAACATTGCTCTATAGTGATACTAATGGTCAAAATGGTACCTTTTAACCTTGGCCAGTTCATTAAGAGATTCAAAGATGGCTCCCTGGCCCTGCACCAACACTGGCATCTTGTTCAATTTAAGTGTTCACTTTTTGGTGTGTGAGATATGGATGGAGTTTTTACCCCGCCATTAACATATCTCACACAAGGCTAGAGTAGATACTGACCTTTGTCAATGTCAGGGACCAGAGTTACCTCAGGGACCTCGGTGTCTCCAGAGACACCAGACCCAGAGGCTCCAGAGACATCTACGTCTCCAGAGGCTTCAATATCCCCTGAGGCCCCTGAGATTCCTGAAGCTCCTGAGAAATCCCCAGAAGCACCCGATGCCTCTTGGGGGATAGTGTCGGGAATGAGGGGCAGCTCCTCCTCTTGTTAGAGCCAAGGGTTGGGGTTAGGAGGTACGAAGTTAGGTGGGTGGGGGTGAGACAGACAATCAATCAACCAATTAACCAATCAATCAATCAATCAATCAATCAATCACACTCACATTTTAGATGAGACAGGATGTTAGAAATGAGTAACACAAATACAATGGCAATCAATAGAACAAATAATTAAGATCAACATTTAACTACATTTAAAAAGGAAGCAGTTAAATGGAATGTAAGATAATAAATCAACATAAATCACAGAGTGACAGGTTATTTTCACACAGATCAAGAAATAGTGTTTCCACAATCTGCTCTGTAAAGGTACTAACCTCCAGATATCAAAGTTATCCCAGAGTCCCCGGACTCACCAGAGTCCCCAGAAACCCCAGAGCTTCCGGAGGCCCCTGAGATCAAGAGATCTCCAGAGAACCCAGAACCAGACTGGTCCCCAGATTCTCCAGAGCCCAGGGGGAGTTCAATGGAAATCCCGGAACCTCCAGAGCCAAGGTCCCCAGAGGCTCCAGAAGTTGCAGATCCCATGATATCCCCAGATCCTGAGAGATCCCCAGATCCCCAGAGATCCCCAGATATCAAGATATCCCCAGATACCAAGAACTCTCCAGATCCCCCAGAGCTGAGGAGCTCCTCAGAGGCTCCGGAGACTAGTACAATGTCACCAGAACCCCCAGAGCCGCCAGAGACCAGTAGATCTCCTGAGCCTCCAGACCCAGAGGCCCCAGAAGCTCCTGAGGCCCCAGACCCTACGGAACCCCCAAAATCCCCGGAGACATGAAGGATGTCAATGGGCGTCAGACGCAGCTCCACCTCTTGTTAGAGACAAGATTAGGTATTAATAAACAGACATATGAGACTGAAATGGATCATTAATCAGGTTTGGAGTTCACAATGATGATTAGGTTCAGTAGTAGGTGACAGATGGACACAATGAACATGACACATTTAAACATTAAGAGCTAGTTAAATGGAAGACATGCACGTGGAAAAGATGATTTGCTGAAGATGAAGACAATGAGTTTTTTTTGAGAGATTAGTGTTTCTTTGTTTTGGATGTTTTTGTTCATTATGGGTAATGCTGCTTCCACAAATCCATATGCCCAGAGAAGAGCGAGGCTGTGTGAACTTTGTATATCAAGTGACTTTATGGGTGTGCAGACCTAAATGTAAATGTTTTTTTTCAGACCTTTCTGTGTGTCTGGGCCCATGAGAACCCCAGATCCCCCTGAACCCTGGGGGATGAGCTGGGGTGTCAGAGGCACCTCCTCCTCCTCTTCCTCTCCTTCCTGTTCCTCCAAGGAGGCCTCGGGTACAGGGTAGTTGTAGTCAGGTGGGGCCAGTGTTCCAATCTCTATCTGAGGGAAAGACAGCAGCAGTGAGGCAAAAATGTAAGAAATTCTGATTTTAAAATTGATTCCTAATATTCCAGCAAGTAAGAAAAACTTTATGTTGATGTAATTGTACACAGCCAAAATACAGGCCATACAGACATTTTGCTCTATTCCGAAATAAAATAGCTCACCTACACATTTCAACATTTGGTAAACTCTAAGATAACACGCACCCGCACAAAGTTATGAAGTGAAAATTGGAGGTCGATGTGATGATGGTGACAGATCTATAATCTATGAATAATATACCAAATCATACATCCTGGTCATTAAAGTCATAAAGTCTACCAATAACTACATATTATACAGATATATATCTATCTATTATAATATACAGAAAATGAATTAAAATTAATTTTGTAAATGTAAATGAAAATTAACATTGTGTATTCATCCATATATCATGGAGGGCACTATAAAACCTCATAAGATAAAGTTCAGCTCTGGACAGCTAAATGTGCATCATACACTTGTACGAGGCAAAACACATCTGTATATAATTATTAAAAGTCTGCACATACTTCTAAGCACAACTGTTTGACAATTCATTTCACGATTCATGAGTGATATGAACTTCTGCATTAAGTAGTCCCAGAGTTACAGCGTTTTAGGAGACAAACAGTGCTCATGTATGCATGGTGTTGACAGTCAGGTGATTTGATACATTTCTGTAAACAGGAAAATCAAATGTTTAAAATCCAAATCTCTCACAGTACATCTGTTATTTTGTCAAAATCTACAGCTACAATCCTTGGTGTAAAGAATTTGACATGTCAACACACTCGTCTCACAAACAAGCAGTTACAGCCGAACCATTTAGGCTGACGGGTCACGGATCACTCAGGGTAGCATCATTCATTTGGTAATCAAATGGCTTTATACAGAGCATAAGCCAATGTAACTTGTGGATACTAACAAAACATTAGTAACTTTGAGACAAAAGCTCTTTCATAACATTTTGTGAGGAGTATTAAAGTCTCTCGCTCCTGAAATGACCTTATAAGTAACAACATTGAGGGAGAGAGTCAAGTGCAGAGTGAAGATCAGATAAACCTTGCCTGCCTATTGTTGAAGATTGATAATCACATACACAGTTCACCATAACTGACATCATGCTTCCCAATCTCTGTTCATAGCTTGTATTTGGCCCATCCTACGCATGGATGCCGCCCTTTAAACTGCTTTCCGCTACCCCCTCCACGCCTACCATAAACAGTGATGCGGTGGTTAATAGAAACTTGCAGTAAACATCTGTGATCACTGCTGGGAAAACAACAAACTATATGAGCAAAAAATCTGTTTTATTTTATCATGAAAAATGTTCATTTAAACTACAAGAGATGCTATCTTTATATTGTTCACGTTTATCACCCTGCACTCCGGTAAAAGCAAAGTCCCCTCTTCCCTTAACCCTGCGCAGGATAACTAGGTAAACTGATGGATAAGCAGTCGAGACAGTGTGGTGGTCTGAAAGGGTGACATCGTCGTTTCAGATCTGTTTTGGGATCTTGCATATTCCTTTCTTTCACTCTTTCTCTCTGTTCTTCTTTTATCTTTTCTATGATTAGTTGAAAAATGCAAAAAAGGCAAAAAAGAACATTCAACTATAATCAAAGGTGACAAAGTTCAACTGACATGTCACTGAATCAACAATCAAGGGGGGATCAGCACAGGCCCATCCAACCCAGGATTACAGTATAACTGCTCTGCCTCCACCAGTAGATGGCAGCAAAGTGTCCAGATTGACGTATCCACACTAGAGACAGCAAGGATTACTCAGATGCAAAGTCTAAAAGAAGCCATAGAGGACATTTCTGGGGTATAGACACCTTAAGGTGACCACAGTGATTAGTCTTTGTGCCCACAACCAGACGACGGCACTTTCTGCACGTACATCTTCTGCATGTGAAATATCTTAGCAATAAGAACAATCATCTCACCAAGCGTACATGCCACAGGGAAAAATAACTTGATATTCAGTTACAAATGGAAGAAGACATTTTTTATGCGATCTTAATTATGAACTGACTTTCAAATCACTTTTTTTTGTGATATTTCGTCAGATTTTTGTCAACAAAACTTTGACATTAATAAGTTTCTTAGTCTTTTTAAAAAGGTTTTTCAGATCATTCCCGTATTTAGTTAACCACTTTCTTTCACAAGTGATGGAGTTTGCAGACATTATTTTGTGCCCTTTAGTAAACTTAAAGTCTAGACAAACTGCAGGGAGTACACCCAAGGACTAAGAAGTAAAACCATGTAAACGCTCCTGTCTACTTCATTTCAAAATATCACATTACTTTATAAACAAAGGTTTAGCACTTTCGTTTATCAAACAGTCTAGCATTTAAGTTTTATGTTTGGAAATAAATTAAAAGACAACTCTGCCAAAACAACAACGATTTATGAATTACAGCGCTTTTGGTTCCGTCATTAAAAGCTTCAGGTATATCCATCTGGCATTATAATTGCATTTACAGTCATTGCAGTTGTACCTTTTGATGTTTTGGTGTTTGATGCAGTTCTATCATCCTCCAGACGAGGGCAATGAACCCCCACACACCACCACAGGTAATACCTGACACTCTCTCACGCCCAACAAGGCTGACTCAACCCTCTAAAAAGGGAATGGTCCTTGTGGAACCAAGACACACATGGTAGCTGCAAGAATCCATATTTGAGTTTTAGCAACTACTTTCAACCAAAGTAATCAGATGCCAACAAGCCAAAAGGTGTCAAAGTAAATGTACTGTATGTCCAGAGAATGAAGTGAGTAGAACCTTTATGTCACCGCAAATTGAAGTGAATAAAAAAGTAATGCAGTGACATTAAATTCAGCAATGAGGAGATATCTAGCGCTGAATGTCACGTTTTAAAGCTTGGCAGACACACAGTTTGGGATACAACAAGGTAGGCCTTTGACTTGTCTTGCACAGAGTTAGCTCACTGCAGCTCTCCCCTTCATTTCCCCCTTTCCCCAAAGCAAACATTTACACCCGAGGGGAAAAGAAGAGGCGAAAGGCTGGCAACCAAAAATATATATAAAAAAAAATCTCTGGAAACAGCATGGGAATACAGAAAGCACAGGGAGAGACGCCGAATGTGAGCATCAAGCCAAAGCCAAAACGATGTGTCGCTGCTGTGTATGTTGTATATTAATCAGTAGATGCATTCAGCAAAGGATGTGAAGTTTCAGCTATACACTTGGTTCACCAGCTGCAGCCTTTAGCCTACAACAAACAAAACGACAGAGTGATTTGCAAAAGTACTGGTCACACCCCCCCAAAAAATGAGCAGCACCAGGTCACCACCCTTCTGATGGTTCATCTGCATACACTGTACAACATGTGCAATGTAATTCATGCTAAATCTTGAGTCCAATGAATAGCCATGTGGTAAATTTTGCTAAGGTGCTGGTAGACATGAGCAGAGCCAGGCTAGCTGTTCCCACCTGTTTCCAGTCTTGATGCTCAGCTAAGCTAACTGGCTGCTGGTTGTAGCTTCATATTTAACGCACAGAAATGAGAGTGGTGTCAATATTCTCATCTAACTCTCAGTAAGACAAATGCAGTGACAGCATTTCCCAGTGTTTTCAAGTAAGTAACAGACAAGATTATGATACTAATTATCAGTTTGTGGCACAAATGAAGAGCTACAGATGGCTGACAAAATAACTGCTCACTATATGGCCTACAGTAAAACAATCCAATACGACAACAGCACAAACAACAGTTTCAGGAATCAAAAATCACCAGTCAACGATGTATATAGCATACATAAATATTATTTTGTCCAGCCCTGGAACAAAGCGAGTTCAAAATTCAAATTACCAGCTGCAACGAACTGAGCCAGCCTGCTCTGTGGATGTTTGACTCAAGAAAAAATGATGAAAGACAGACTGAATGTCTGGGTCAAACAAAGATGCCTAAATAAATCTAAAGTTGGTGATTAAAGCATTTGCAGAGACTTTTGAGCGTAGCAGGCTGAGGACACTCTGCTTTGATAACGTTGTAGATGAGCTTTACTTCTCTCTAAAGAGACAAGCCTTGAGGAGAGAGAAGAAACGTACAGTACTAACAAAGAGCTGGAAGTGGAAAGCAAAGACTCAGCATTCCAGAGGCATGGAGCTCATCATCGCTTCACTGCTCCCGTGACATTTGATGTGTGTTTGAATAAAATCCATTTACTCTTTACTTCTTCTCAAACAACCAGAAGATCTGCCCTCTCACCCTTAACTCTGTTGTCAACAACAAACAACAAAGTGACAGATCTTTGCAATGTTCTGTTTCTCAATGCTGCAATTATAAGTTTGTGTTTATTCAGTGCGGACAACCAGATGAAAAAGACTCTTGTAACTCTAATTGTATTGTTTCTCTTTTTCCTGCTCCCGCGGACTCCCACAAAATCTTATGCAATGTGCTGTGTCATATCCAGGCTTGTTAAACAGAGAGACATTATCAAAGCCATTCCCCTGCAACACATGACAGCGTTCCCACACTGAGCACTGTCCGGTGTAACACTCAGCTGTAAAGCTTTGCACACCACAATTCAAACATTTTAAATCTAGGCAAAAGGTTGTGCTTGTAACTTTTTGCGACCGTGGATGAAAAAATAATTTCACTGCTTTACGTTGTTAGTTCTGCTAAATCGGCATTGGATAGTGGGATAGGTCTTAGATAACAGCCGTAGTGTGAGTGCAATCCACATCAGGTTTGACTTAAGTCGCTGGCTCAGAGGAAGCAAGTTGAAAATCCTGTGTGGATGATTCGCCTCGTGCCATCTCGACATCGCCTTGGCCTAATTTCCTTGTTACAAAGAAGTATAAATGGGAACACGAAATTTGGCTTTATCTTGCCATCCCAGCATGCCCTGCAGGGTTGCCACATCACACTCAACTTGAGCTGATTTAGAGAGGGCACTTCTGGAATCCATTTTTCATGTTAGAAAGCCTCTCTCATCTTTGGAAAGCTGTTGCACAGAGCAGAATCTGAGTAGAATGAGAAGAGACGTGAGTCCCAGCATGCACAGCAGTCCTTGGGTTTTTCTCACTTTGAAGCAGGTCATTCCCTTATTTAACAGTGACAGCAAGTCACACATAGAGAAATTATTCCATAACAGCTGTCTCACTTGCAGCCCGTTGACATCCACTTGCTAAAGCCTCATGTAGAAAGTATAAGTTGTAAAATAATACATGCAAATGATGCTCCATCGATTTTTCTTGTATTTTTCTTCTTCATCTGTGGCTGTCAGGAATATATATTCTGATGACTGAAAGCAGAATGAAATCATGCAGGTTGCAACTAAGCAATCTGCACACCAAGATAAAAAATAAATAAAATAAGTACAAATGTTAGTATGCTGTGTGATTAAAAGATGTGTCCTTTCTTGATCTCTTTAGGCAAATAAAAACCATGTCCATCACTGAGGCATGAATATTGCTTGATTGCATAGATAAAACTACTCCACATGCAGATGGACCGCAGATTCTGGGGCCTGTCAGTCCAAGTGTCGGGGCCAAGGCATGAAAGTGAAATATTTTGGCCACAATAGTGCATAAAGCTGTAAAGCAGCTTGTCCACTTTCCAAATGGCCCCTGTTGCTGTCAGTGTGATGCCTATCTGCTCCATGAACCTAGTGACCTCTAATCAAAACCAGCCAGTTCGCCAGTGTTACACTGTCACAGCTGTGATTTGTGAAATCTGAAGGGAATCTGGATTTGGGGGGAATTTGATTAGCCTGTATGGTTTAAACTCTGGAAACCATTAAGCAGTGAAGAACACAAAACTGACTGTGTCAAACAACTAAAGTGATAAAGGTAAATGTTGAATAAATACTATGTGAGTCACAAATGGCATCAGTTAAATCTGCAATAACAAATTTTTGGCTACTTGAGTGCGGCAGAAAAAAGCAATAAACACAACACAGACATATAAAGCCTTTTAGCAGCTAAATCATAGACATCCTGGTCTGCTGCTTGGTGCCATTTCATAAAGGTACCATGGTACGGTAAAAGATACCATGGTCTTAGACCCATACAGTTTCTTACCTGAGGATCATCAATTGTCAGCCCATCTTCGTAGTCATAGATATCCTGGTTCTCCAAATTCAAATTGTCTAGATCCACATCATAGTTGGCACTGTCATATGAGTCCAAGTCCACTTGTCGGGAAAATCTGGGGCTGGCCACCACTGCTTTGAGGACGAAGAGTCCCAACACGAGCCGCATGAGCATCCTCATTGTCCACCTTGACACGGACAGAGAGATGTAAAATCAAACAGGGAATGGCCATTAAAAGATTTACAGTTGTAGATGCCTTACAAGGCACTGCATGGAAATTAAAGTAATTCCCATGCAACAAGCAAAATTTGAAATTGAAAGGGGAACAGACATGCAGAAATTGAAATTGAAATACCAAAGTGGCAAACTGTGAGGAGCTGTTTTAGATAATCACCTTTAAACTAATGTGCTTAGAACGGAGGACGTGCTATGTATTAAAATATAGCTCCACATAGCTGCACTTCAACAAGGCAGGTCTTTATGATATTGGCTCCATAAGCTGTCTATAATATTGGCAGTATAACATCTCTGTAGTGCTACAGACCAGGGCTTGACTTTGGGTCACATCACTAAGGTCAGTGAATTCATTACTGAGGTGCAGACAGCTCAAGGGATCGAAATATGAGGGCCTCTTGCCTCAGTCGGCCAGATGCTCCAGGGAGCAGCCATCTTGGCTTAAATCAGTGCTATCATGTGGCGTGTCAAAGGTCAGAAGTCAGAGTTGATCTGATAAGGATCCATGGGAAGGTTGGCTTTAGTCTGCAGGGCTAAACGCCTCTAAGAAATCTACTTTCAGCTTGTAGGATTTTTCATTGACGGTTTTAAACGCATTCAAAGGAATTAAAATTTCAAGTCCCTTTTTTTCCAATAAAACACTGTTAAAACTACATTTTAATTTGTGTGTTTTTGGTTGGGGCTTCGATTATTTTTCCCAGTCACACCAAAAAGGCTTTGGCTGAAACATGCAGCAAAATTCTTGGCCATGAATTTGAAATGAGGGCTCAGACAAGAGGGCCCTTTTCTACTTGAATATAAAATGAGCAGGTATGACTTTCACTGAGTGCAGATCTACTATGCATATCCCTGACCTAGATAGCAGCTCATTATCTCAGCAGCAAAGATCTGCCAAGCTTAGTGAGGTTGATTCAGTTCATAAGTGTGAATCCCAAGTGGGAAGGGTTAATAAGATTAGTATATGTTAATTACAGTTTAATTAGCTGTCATCACAGACATTAGGCTTAGGAATGAATCATCTGTCAGAGGGGAATTTCATAGCAGACTATTAGCAGGTGTAGCCACATCGCCACAGGCGTGAGAAGAGTTTTAAGAGAGTCCTCTAGGCCGGGGCAGAGAAATGGAGAGCAAGGGAAGTGAAGGGAAGAAGTGAAGAAAAGAGCAAGATGGAGAGAGAGGTGGACAAGATGTTGGCCCTCAGGGTTAGATGGAGAGAGTGAGGATAAGACTGAGTGGGAGAGAGTGAGAGAGAGAGAGAGAGAGAGAGAGAAAGAGCTAACTCGACCCCTCGCCCTTTACAGAGGGTCTTTATGAGGCCCGGTCGCTGCCTGTCTCAGCACTCAAACTCCAAATTCCACCGAGGTTTGTGGACAGGATGGCAGTGAGTTACGGCTGCAAGGAAAAGCTTCATTCAGCAGTGAGGGTGCTCAAACACACACACACAAACACACACACATACACACGCGAACACACACACACACACACACACACACACACACACGCACACACACGTTCATGCACATACTTGGAAAGACACATCCTCTCACAGATACACACTGTGTCTGAACACACCTATCTTTTCAGAGAGAGAAAACTGAGAAACCTCTGCTGCTATTTTGGGATGAGGACAGATATAAAACAAAAAAAAAAGCACCCCCCCCCGGGTTATTTAAGTCATCAATCTAATCTTTAAATGAGAGGGATACACTAATTATGCAAATCCATTCCTTTGTTGCCTGTTTAAAATGTCTAACATGAACTTAATGCACCTGATTGAAAAAAGGTGAGCTGACTTGTTAGCATCTCCACTGAACTGACTTTCTGTCACGAGGCTCTGAAATCCAGCATGGCTACACTGAAAGAAGGACTATGCTACAGACAGAGGTGTGCTTTTATACAGGCCATCACAGTGTACAGTGTGTGGAAACTGTGTATGAGTGTAGCCTCCAGACTACCTCCGTGTTATGCTTGGCTCCGCGTTGGGCATTCCTGATATCCAGTGATTCTACCTTTTTCCCTCAAAAGCCACAAGCAAACTTGACAGACGTCTCTTTGCTAATGGTTGCAGAGCAAACTGGTGCATTTGTATCACAGACAATTTAAAAATCCTCCACCAAAGCAGTTGACAAACATTTTAAAGCAGAAAGATATTTCATGCACATAATTCTGTATTGAGAGAGGATGTATAAAAACAGTTCCCCACAGCAAATAAGATTTTCATCACTTCTTCCTAAATTTTCTGTCATATTTTGGCTGAAAAAGTACAAGAATCTCGATTTGCTTCCTGATTTGAAATCAAAAGCAAACAATACTGTAGCTGTCAAAAGTGGCCAAATAAATCAATATCACCAAGGTTGTCACAAAACCAAAAAACACCTGTTGGACACTCACACCTGATTCACATCTGCTGAAGCTCATAAAACTACCAGCCAACATTTCAAAATCATTATCAGTGCTCAAGGACAACAGAGACATCCACATTTCAGACACCTGCAAACCTCCAAAGCAAATCCCTGAGTGAAAATAAGCAGCTGCATCACCAACCAATTAGTCAGAAGCTCCAAGGCAAACCCTGAATAGCAGCATTTTTGGAGGGGCTAGTTGAGCCTGCCTGCCTGTCTGCCTAATCCCCTACATCAGAGAGCCATTGAACCAGTATGAAGATAGCACCAAGAACGCTTACCTCTGTCTCCTGCTTTCCCGAATGGTCCCTTCAGCCGTGATGGAGATGCTGAGGGCTCAGGGACCTGGCCAATGGTGAGAGGTCGCGCAGGGTGCCTTGAAGAGGGAGGGTGCGTGTGTGAAGTGTGTGAAAGGTGTGTATGTGTGTGTGTGTGTGTGTGTGTGTGAATGTGACAAGTGCGTTTGTGTGTGTGTATGTGAAGGTCTGTGTGCTCTGGCAGACCTGAGTGCCCTGCCGCTTATGTGTGAAGGTAGGCACTGAGACTGATTGGACTAGAGCAGATTGCTTTTGGTCGCTGGGACTGCACCCACCCCACACTGTACACCCATATGCACGACCCTCTGAAACACAGACGCACACACACACACATACACACACACACACACACACACAGACACACACACACACACACGCACACACACACACACACACACACGCACACACACACACACACACACACGCACACACGCACACACACAGACATCAGCAACAGACAGCAAGAGAGAGCAAAAGCCCCCCCAGTGACAAAATACCTTTTTATCCTTTACAAGAGTATCCTTTATTTTTGTAAGAGTGTGGCTCTGAAATATTTGTCCGCCTTTTCCTGGGGTGAAACTCTGGCATCTGTTGCTTTCATGTATGGGGGGGATCCTCGGGGCCCTTGTACACAATGGGACCTCTGTGAGGAGCCCCTGTTAGCATGGTGCTGAGAGGAAGTCCCCGCTTGGAGGAAGGCCTCTGCCCTCCCTTTTGGTTGAAGCTGCTTTCTCTTTGCAGCGTCGCTTGCTAAATGTTCTGCTATAACTACAGATCTGCATTCTGTTGCGGGATAACATAGTTTGACTTGACGGAGAATGGGCTGATCGGGGGTCAGAGCAAGGCAAGTGATTCTTTTTCAGTTCTGTACAGATCCAGGCATGCATTCAAAGAGATGCACACACTCATAGACAGTCATTACTGTCCATTGATAATATAAAAAAAGAACACACAGGAAGCTACTGGCTAGGTTTACCCTGTCAGCTTGATTTGGCCACAACTTTGTCTCAACCTGCCCACCTCTCCCTCTCACTTGTATGGAAACTCTAGACCTTTTGATGAGTGAGGACGTAGCGGGACTGCCAGAAATCGTTCTGCACCTGCCACATCAGCTGGGATTTATATTCAGAGCTTTTCTTCTGCCAAACATTCTCAAAAGGCAAAGAACTGAATGACATTTTGCCCAAAATGTCTTGACACAATGATTGGTACCCACAGTATAGGGCAGAGTGCATTGTGCAGACCCTGAGGAGTCATGTGATAATTGACAATGAGATGGAAATTTTAAGCCAGCAGAAACATGGATCATGTGTTGAAAATGTTTGGCCTTATTGACTGGCCTTATCTGGAGCCTTCAAATATTTAGGGGAGAGGAACAAATGACTGGGAGTAAGAAGCACTGATTTGTGCATTTTATTTCATGGTAATGCAGTTTCATAAGTGAGTGAGTGTGAATGAATCACTTCAGACAGAAGCACAGAGATCTGTGTCAAAGCTACACAATTAATTTAATGGGAGTCTACTCATTGATTCATGTTCTGTGGATGATGATCTACTGTATGTTCATTGTCTAATGATAAGATTAGTTTCCCAAAGTTATAATCTGATATGAATAAAATGTGGTGTAAAAACTCTTATGGCAAATATAAATAACAGGCTACCACAAATATTTTGATTATTATTTCTCACAAATATGAAAGTTTAAAAAGATGTAAAGAGATGTAAAAGAAAAATGACAAAATTACATTCTCATTTTTAGACATTTTATTAAAATTAAAGACAATTAAAATTAAATCTCTTGCTCAACTAATTGAAAAAAAAAAAAATATGACCATAATTAAAAACTGTGTTGGCATTTCTTTTTAAAAACAGTTATCACATTTCTTTTGCATACAAAACATTAAGGAATATTGGCCATGAATATTCACAGGACTCTCAGGTTTATACTTTTTTGTTCTTTTTTTTCTCAAACAATATTAAATAAAAATAAATTACCTACAGTATATATGCATAATTGTAGAATAGAGTAATTTTCTAAAGTTAACAAGAACACAAGACCATTCATTTGGTTTCAAGTCTACAAATATAAAGCAGTCAAAGGTTTTCCTGAAACAATAGAAAAAAACAAAACAAAACAAAACTAAAGTGATATTTCCCTATGCATTCATAAGGTCTACTTCCTGCTCAAGAAAGGATAATGACAA
This sequence comes from Seriola dumerili, assembly GCF_002260705.1. Lineage (NCBI taxonomy): Eukaryota > Metazoa > Chordata > Actinopteri > Carangiformes > Carangidae > Seriola > Seriola dumerili. The sequence continues at coordinate 5,973,772 of NW_019174393.1, forward strand.
CGAGTCCTCAAAGATGTCCACATGCCATAAATACATATTATCCCCCTTAATCACTGTCATGCTACGCTGTAATAGGTTTTGGTTCAGAATTCTACATGCAGATGTTTACACCAACATAAGGCACAACTAGTGGTCAACAGATTGCACCATCAATTAACGCACCTAACCAATCAGTTCCTTATTGACCTATTGGCTGTTTCTTTCTGATTTTATTCAAATTCTACTAAAAAATTACAGTTTTCTGGAACTGAAAAAATAACTTCTCCTCAATAAAATAAGTTGATGCCAACTAGTGTCAAATATTTCACAAGCATGCAAATATTACTCATGTTTCCATTTTTGACATATGGTTTCACAAGTCTCATGAAACCAGCATCGCCAAGTCATAGATTGTATAATTTGCCAACACCATGATGATTTTCCTTTTCTTAGATGACAATGGACCTAAGGAGACGGAAGCAGAGGATGACATCCCTGGGAATCGGTGGCTTAATTTCGTTGCCATCCAGTCGGAGGTAGCGCAATCGAGGAACACTTTCATTGATGGAGTCGTCAATAGCGTCGACGGAGACAGGGCACACATTGGAGCCACTTACACCTGTCAAAACACAAGGGGAGTTAACATTACAAGACTTATGATATTATTGCAGAATACCTCTATGATAAACAGTTCTATTCAATAGACAACTGAAATGAATGTCTATAATTAGGGAAAATGCCATGGACTCACTTTTGATCTTGTTGTGGTCGAGGTGAAGGTGTTCAAGGCCGGAGGGAATGAGGGGCACCTCAGTCAGCTGGTTGTGGGACAGCTGCAAGTCCAAAATGCTGGAGACATTAAACACATTTTTGGGAATTCCACTGCTCCCAAGTTTGTTGTGGTTGAGCCTCAGAAATGCCACTTTGGGCAAACCTTTGAAGTAGCTGGCTGGGATCTTCTCAATGCTGTTGCCATCGAGGAAAAGCTGAGTGGTGGTGGGTGGTAGGCCAAGAGGCATGCTTGCCAGCTGGTTCTTGGCTAGGTTGATCTGTACCAGGTTGTTTAGACCCTTCAGGCTCACCTCAGTCACGGCATCATCCATCAACTTGTTCCCCTGGAGGTCCAGGAGGCTAAGCTTTTCAAGACCAATGAAGACGCCAGTAGGGATTGTGGAGATGCGATTGCGAGAGAGACGTAGATGCTCAAGGCTGGCTGGCAGAGAAGATGGCACAGAAGACAAGAGGTTGTCATCCATGTACAGGTGCACCAGGTGAGACATTGTACCCAGGACACCCTCTTCCACTCCTTCACTAGTGATTTTGTTGCGGTTTAGGTTGAGCCAGCGCAGCTGTGTGGCATTACGAAAGGCATCAGCTGACAGCACTTCTATTAAATTGTTCTGCAAGTAGAGATACCATGTGTGTGGAGGGATTTTAGGGATGCTCTTCAGGTCTTTATTATCACAGTAGACAGCACGAGGGAAGTTGGGGGGACAGCGACACTCTTTGGGGCAGGCTTGGATCTGGGCCATATATTCCTCATAAGGCATGTCCTGGCCGATAATTGGCCCGACCAGGCACAAGATGCAGAGAAGGCTCAGGAGAAGTGCCATTTCACTGTGCAATCTATGATAGAAAGGAAGAAAAAACAATATAAGAACAATATAAGAGACAAACAGCTTTGTAATGTAACAGATTCCTTAAGGCATAGAGACAAATGAATGCTCCATATCTAAGGTAAAGATGAGCAGATAAGACATTATCATTTACAATAGATTGGGGGCTTTGAGGAATTAGGACCATACTGTAAACGATGACCCATGCAACTGTTTGCGCTGGAAAACCTGTCTGTTTTGTAATTCTAGTTTAACAGCTGTCTTGGTAAGGCCTTTAACACTGAGAAAGCTGACTAAGTGTTCACAAATGTAAACTGTGGCCCAATTTAGCCACAACCAGCGTTTGTTGCCTACTCTACCACTAATGTCATTATCACTGAATTCCAATGGCATCTGCCAGAGCTCTTTCCGGGTCATTTCTTTGTGACAGGTAAAGCTCCAAAGACAGGATGCAGAGCCAGGTCAACTTTAATTGCATTACTTGAAGACTTTGCATGTCCGTTGTAAGAGGTACACTGTTCATCAGGCTTTGATTGCAATGAATATGGCTAAGCACGCCACACAACGCCAAGCACGGCACAATGCATATGCATTTATTTGCAATGAGAACTGCAAATAAATGCATATGCAAACATGCACACATTTCAGCTAAGCATTGAACATATTCAACTGAAGAGAGCTAGATGGCTTCCTATTAGGGATGACAATTCAGGAAAAGGGCTATTGGCCTAGTAATAACCACTAACAGGGGTAAATTAGGAAAAGTGAGATGCAAAATGCCTGAAACAACAGAAGCAATGAAATGCAGAAGTACAAAAGCAAAAAAGAAAAGAAAGAAAGGAAAAAAGAACAAATTCCAATGTCATCTTCTAGCCATCCATCTCCTAATCCTCTACTTGATTCCTCTCAGCCGCTCATCTGGTGCTTGTTTAAAATTTTGATGCACTCCACGTTTGTCTGGAACTCATTTTGGGTAGGCCATCGTTTTCCATGGATGGGTGCACTTCAAAGACAAAGCCAGCACACCTGTTTTGAGAGATGTGCCCCTGTTTTCTAACCGTATAGGGGTCAAAGCCTCTTGACCAAACTTTGGAGTACAAGGTGTTGCGTAAATGGTAAAAGCGTGATTCATGATTCCATACAGATAAAACCTAGTCACTAAAGTTGCAAGACAAATGTCTACCAGACCAACCTATACCAACCCTGTCACTCAGACGCATCGATAGCTTGGCCTTTCAAAAACCCAGCTTACCTTAAACTCTGTAAATTTCCTCTTTCCTATGTCCTCCTTCAGCAAGTTGTCGAGCGTTGTCCCAAATGGCAAGGCTCTACCCCTCTACTCCCTCTATTTGTACCACTAGCTTTTTCATTCAGCTCGTGCCAACCTGCAACTCATGATGACACCAAAGCTTCTTTTGGCCAATCAGATTCTGCAAGGATCAAAGGTCATAATCCCATGGTATACTGTGCTAAGCCTTTTCATCCAAGACATGGCCCACTTAGGAACAGACTAATGCAAGCCTACCTGTTCCTTGTTTGCTGATTTCCACATGTACAACCCTTCCTCCCTTGGTGGCATGCGTGATCTGTTTTTAACTAAACTCACAAATCCCCAAGCGTCCTTTGCCGACCTTTGGGCTAATTTTATGCTGTTGCTGTCCACAGTGTGATCAGGATTAATTAATCTGCTTGATGCAAATTAAAAAGTCTTACAGTGTTTGCAGTTAACAAAAAATATGGGATAAACAAAAAAGTACACAAATATAGTTCCGTACAATTGCGATGTACAGAAGATCCAAGTCTCCAAGTGCAGTAAATGTAATTGAATATTAGACACTTCATGTATTTCTGTTTTATGGTCAATAAAACAGTTCAAGGATTGTGATTGTGATTGTGTCTCATTTTACATTATTAAGAAGGTAGGCACATTGTTTGGGCTCTACAGGTAAAGCATGAAGCACAAAGATGACGCACTGTACTTATGTACAAAACACTGTCTGCAGACATGAGAGGTAATGGTGTTATGGGAGGGAGGTCAGGCTTAATCTGGGGGGATTTTACGGCATGCCGGCAAAGCAAATTGTTTTTGCAGAAGCTAGCTAGCGTCAGGATTGGTGACCTGTCAGCATGCCAGCATGAGATTGTGCTAATTTCCAGCACTGACGGCAAAGGCTTGAATACAAGGATAATCCTAGCTGACTTGTGTGAGGATAGCAGCAACACTTATCTCTGATCAGCCATGCAAGCCAATTAGAGCTCCTCCTGTGTTTACCCTGGTGCATTTGTGAACAGTGATCATTCTTCTACACATGTTTGTAATCTTGTATGATCAATTACACAGCCATACGTTAGTCCCGAGTACATTTATAGGAACTGTTGTTTAGATGAATGGACACTTGTTTGTATACAGTTCCTGTACTGCCCTAAGATGTCCCAGCTGGTTAACCTAAAGTGACTCTTCTCTTTTTTTGCCTTCTCCACACCTTTATCTTCTTATGATAGCATCTTTAGTTATTTACAGATATGCCTAATTCTTGTTCTTGAAGTGTGAAGCATATAATCGTTTTTGAGCTCATAGTAAAGAAAAAAAACTCCTGTCTCTGAGCATCATGCACTTTGCTGTGAGACTGCAGAGGCTTTTGACCTTAGAATTACTTGGCATGCAACTCAGTCTGTTAAGCAACAGGACAGCAGGCTTGTAACCTCTACACTGACAAAATGCTTCCTCTCAGCCTTTCTATTACTATGGACCAGCAGGCCAATAAAAGCTTTGTGGATGAAATTGTCCATCTGATAAGTATTTAATACAACAATTACCATTCTATAACTGCACAGAGGGTAGGCACATCTGTCTTTTTACAGGCACTTGAAAAGTGAGAGTAACCAAACACTTATCCAAGGTGTCAGAAATGTGAATGAAGTTTAAAAATACAATTAATGATGTGTGAGGAACCAAGGATTAATGAAACTAACTGGAATTTATTTGCCCACACAAGAGATGGGATGCCCTTCCATTCACACAACAAAACAATAGTCATCAATAAGGTATGTCAACACTTACAATTAAATATCCCAGCTGCTGAAAATGGTGAGTCAGGGCTTCACAGATCTCTGCAAAATGGAACATATATAACTTAAAACAAATGTTGGCTACAATCTGTCTGACAGGCTAAGGAGAAACACATGCAGAGGAATATGATAATGCTAATTTCCTGCCAGGGGCTTTGTGTCTGAGCCAGCTATGTTAATTACACAATGGGTTGTCTTTGCACTGCATCGGTTTTGCAGGATTGGCTCCAGTTGATGGCTTTGCTGAAATCCACTTGATGACTTTGAGACATTTGGAAGGGTTAGCATTGCTTACTGCATACAGAGCTTAGAAAGTAACTGTGTTCATGGGTAAGTATTATGTGGAAAAAAACATGTCTAGCAGAAAAAGTGACTTTCCAAGATGTGTGTCATTTGGAAACTTCCAACAACCACAGCTGTTTTTTTCTTCTACATTCATTCATTTCCAGGTGTAAACGTGTTTGTAAAATAGTTGCAAATTGATTGATTACAAAAGTGTCTATCTATCTTAATTCTGATTTGAATTCATAAAATAAACTGACTGGAAGAAAAAAGACAAAACTACTTTTCACGACGGATACACCTACATCTTAATCTGCATGTCTTCTCTTCTTTTATTTGCAAAGCTGCATTACCACATTAATATATTACCTCTAAGTTTTGGAAAGCTGGCAGGGGTGCACCACATCAAAGGTAAAGATCAATCCAGTCAGATGCAAACCACTTGAAAAATGCACTGCACCTTTCACTCCTCCTCTCTCAAACAGATTTATTACAAAAGAAAGACAAGATCATCTTTACCTGCTTCTCCAGCTGCTGTGAGTGGTCTGCATGCAGCCAGTTTCCTCTGTTCTCCCAGTGATTAGCTCTGATGATTGTCCTCAGCTTTGGTGTCTCTGATGTGGTCAAGACTGAGCTAACCCGATTATTCTTGTGTTGTTATTGGTTTGAATTCCCCAAGGCTGCACCTTGGACATACACCGGTTGAATTGAGAGGATGGAGTATGAATTGTTGGTGGGAGGACGATTGTGTGTGAGTTGGGATGTCCCTTCAGAGTTTGTGTTGCCTACTTTTCTGCCAGCCCAGCAGTTTTTTTTTTTCTGCCTCTTTCGTTTTGTCTCCTCTTTTGTGAAGAATTTGAAGTCATCAGTGTGCTGTCGAGGGTTAAACTGCTGTCACCCCACCCAACTTAACCATTTGGTCTCCAATGGAGGATTTCCTCTTTACCCATCGCTCTGGGGGATGGGAGCATGACCAGTTTATGGCTCATTTCAGCTCACAGGCCTTTGGGGTGTGTTTGCAAGGCTGTCAGGTTATGTTAAAGAGGAGCATAGAGGGGTTTGCACTCACACCCAACTTTTTACAGGAAAATTCCCTTTTTTACAACCCAAGTCTTTCTTTTTGTAGTTTTTCCCATTACGACTATCAGTGATAATATATTTCTCGCTGACGTCACTGTAGAGAACTTTTACACAAGGTCATTGCCAGAAACAGCTTCACAATACAACGTCGTCTATTGTGGTTGAGCAGGAGCCTCAGACCACAAATAAAGTGAACCACTTATTTGGAAGTAAAAATCAAACTTTATTATTTTTATAGTGACTCACCAGTGAGATATCATGGAAAAATTTAAGGAGGAGACAACCATTTATTCGACTCGTACAACAATTGGTATTTATCCAAAGGAATCCAAACCCATATGCAAAGACAAAGACCTAACTCAAACTGTATGTGTGCTCATTAATAGTGCAAGTATATCTGCCCACTGTCCTGTTTTTCCAAGGTTACTGTCGAGTTTGAAGGAGGGTTCTTCTATTTTGTTGTTTTAGTCATGTGTTGCTCTAGGGATGGCAATGGTTGTCGAGCAGTAGGTCGGGCCACCTGACTCAAAAAACTACAGGATGGATTACTGTGAAATTATGATACCGACATTCATGGTTCCCAGATGATGAATCATAATGACATTGATGATCCCCTGACTTTTTCTTCCAGCGCCATCGTGTGGTTTTAAGCAAAATGGTTGGAAATGGAAAGTGGTAAAAATAAGAATGTGATCCCTCACTGGTTTCTCACCCATGAGCATTAGTTATATTGACCAACCAGACCCTCACATTTGTGGTGTTTTTGGGAAACTAAGGATGTTAGCAAATATGGGCACTTAAGGGTTAATACGGCAGTTGAAGCAGGAAGTAGTTCTGCAACACAATAGATTATTAAAGGAGTCATTTTGTGGTAATACCATGTTTAAAACCAATGTGAGTCTCATGTTGCAAGCCCACAACAGACACAAGTGTAAAGTTATGTTAAGTGGTGCAAGTGGTGCCCAAAAACTCTGCAAAGAAGCCAGTTAAAACAACAAATACTACAAATTTGTAAGTAAAAAAACAGAATGTTACTTTTAGAGCAGCACATAAATCTACTTTCACTACACCAACGAATGAAACTTAAAAGAGGGCAGTCTTTTCTGTCCTTTTTTGTCTCCTCTCCCCACCTTGTTAATCTGTTACTCAGTTCAGCTGTGTGTGTGTGTGTGTGTGTGTGTGTGTGTGTGTGTGTGTGCCTGTGTTAAGGCCACAGATGAAACATCTGGAGCCCATGTCCAAACCTTTGGGGAAAAGGGTGAGAAAATAAGAAATGAACAAGACAGAGAAATTAAAGAAAGAGAGCTTGAAGTAAGAGAGGGAATGGAAATATCCAAGAACAATAAGGTGAGAACTGAAAGCTGAGTTGAGTTAGTTAGACAGCAGATCAGGGTGGCAATGAATAGATGCAGAATATGAATAAAAACAGACAGAACAGCTGGAGACGGTCTGGACTGAAAGATGGTCTTTGGAGTTGAGCTTCCAGGCCGCAAATGCTGATTATACTTTCACTTACCGTCCCAAGTAAGAGGACGTGAAGCTTAAGGCTTTATAAAGGACTTTATTGTCTAGACACGAGCAGCAGGAGCTCTACTCAGGATTCAAATAAGGGCGACTCAGGGGGAAGAGGAGGAAATTGTCCTAGATTGGGAATAGGTACAAGTGACCATATGAAAACATGTGAAATGTGAAAAAAGTGGTTAGTGCAAACATGTAACATGTTGTAATCGTAGTGGCAGTGAGCAGACTGCTAATATTTTTACCTCCTGACTTGTATCAAGTTTACTTGGGCAATAATAGATAGAAAAGACCTTTAAATGATTCTAGTATTGGATGGCAATAGGAAGTGGTAAGATTTTAAAATTGCCTCCCATCCCATAATGACAGCCAGACAGCTACTGACTCTCATTTACATGAGTGGGTCAAATTTTAACTATAACTGACTTTTACAGCTGGATCTTATTACAAACACCTAGCAAGAATTAAATGGAACATCTGGAAGCCATTTGGATAATAAGTATAAATGCCACGAATCTAATCAACTAACCTACTGCCTTTAAATAGCGTCTGCTCTAATAAGAGTCTCTTGACTAATACTCTAACAAGAATCTAGTGGTTCCAGCACATATGGTACACATCAGCTAGGATTAGATGTGTCTTTACTGTTAGTGTACAGCTTTGCAAAGGCGCTATTGATTTTGTAAAAAGAAGTGACAAGTGAAAGTCAAGTACACGCCCAGAGACAATGAGCCCCCGTGGTTTATTACCCATATGCATATTGCAAGGAACCTTTTAGAGGATGTAACAAGAGGTTGTAGTTTATAATAGTTTCAAGGGAACCTATTTTTGTGTTTATACAGCGGAGGGACAGGATGAGAGCAAAAGTTCTAAAAGAGTACAAAATCGCATTATTTCAGATCTTATGATTACAAACAGAGCATAACTTGTGTATTTTGAGAATGCTTACTGTGGCTTCCAGACTTTTATGGACACTGATAGTCTTTGGAAAACATGAACCAATAATGAGAAGCAGACATTTTAAGCTCTGACATTATCCAGAGTTGCTTTCTGGTGATGTAGGCACAATTTGGTCCAGTTTAGTGGTCATTCGGAGTCAACGATACAACACTACATGCATAATAGCTTGTTTGGAGCTGCAGTTTAACCCAGCAAGAAGAAAAAGAGCTCACAAACACAATATCCAAGTAACATTCAATAAATGAATTACTGATTGTAGACAGCAACTGCTTAGTGTAATAACAAATGTGAGACAGCAGTGTCTTCTCCTCACCATGAATGTGAATCATATGTGCTCATATAAACAAAAAATGTTTCAAGTCAAAAAATATCCCAAACACCCTGCATCAATTCCATCATAAGATTTCTTTAATGGACGGTAAGCATTTGAGAGATGGTGCAGAAACCAAAAGGAATGTGCTGCTTTTAGGGTTTTCTTTCCCTCTGGCAAACTGTTAGACATACATTTCTCAGACCTCTCCAATCACCACAAGACTAAACGCACTTGGCCAAAAAACCTGAACAGAAAATCCCTGGAATTCTTATTCCTCTTGGTTGTTTTCAGGTAACCTACTGAGATGCAGAACAGTAGAGAAAATAGAGCTAAGTAACGCTTCTCTCTGCAGGAAATAAGCATGCTGATACAAAACCTCTTGATGACCCCACATGAATTGTTTCTAAAAATGGTTCAGTATTGGCAGTAAAAAAAAATGTAGACAAAGATTATAGAAGAATGACATATATCCACTACAAATGGTGGCAACAAGCAGACGGAGGATCCCCCGACCTGCCAAATATGCAGACTGAATTTTATCTTATTGGAAGCAAGACAGTCCTCTTTTCAGGAAACTGTTTGTAGTGAAGCTGTACAGACCAAATAAAGTATTTTTTAAACTGTCCTGGAGAATTTGTGGTTTCTATCTGAGACAGTTGGAAGGGCAGATTTACCCAGAAAATATCTTAAAGCTGCAGTATCAAGTGAAACCCTGCAACCCCTGCATCCCTCCAGGACCAGCAGTTTTTGTTCGACTCCAGCTACACTAAAATGTGGGACTAAACAAAGATGATAGGTCCTTTATGTAGCTTCTGTAAATGAATGACTTGAGTGACACAAAGTCAAAACTAGGGAATAACAAAATGCAACTGAAGACCACAATATAAGGAGCTTTGAAAACAGCTGGGGCATGAAAGAAAACGGTATATCCTTGACACTCTAACAAGCTTTGGAGAATAAACAAAAGGATCTTTCGTCTATCTAAAAAACTCTTTTTTTTTCCTTTTGGAAATTGCAGCAAATGTTATGACTTCATCACAAAGATATTGGCCAGAAAGGAAGATGGCAGCTGCCGAAAGTTGCACAGCACACTCCACAGAGTTAGTAGTAAACTGCAACCAGTCACAAACTGTTGTAAAGCTCAGGTGAAACCTGCAAAATCTGAAACTCCTGGATATACTGTATTTTGTGTGTAGATTGAATGTTGTTTTGTTTGTTGGTGCAGAAAAGAGGAACTTATATTTTCACGTGTTTTAAACCATTATAGAGCAATACGATTCTTTCCATTCCAGCTCTGAGTACAGAACATTTACTGTAACTAATGGTTTTATTACAACAGCCAAACACACACACACACACACACACACACACAGCACACACCACCACACACACTTCACACCTACCAGCAACACACATCACATTTTTATATATATTATATTTATATATATATATATATACATATATATATACAGTATATATACATTACTCCCTAGCAGCCCAAGAGTTGTCTTTATTTGTAGCTAATTATAGATTTATAAAGAGTTAATATAGGATTTACATACAATTAAACTTTTGGTTACAAATTATAAACCCTTCATAAAGGGTGCCTTGTTAAAAAGTAGTACAGAAATTATATTTCTAAGCACAGTGTTCCTGTCAGCATGATGTCTTTAACAATTTGTTTCCACAAATGCTAGACATTAATTACAGACGGTTTAAAAAGTGATATCATACAAATATTTTGGAAACATAGTTTATTCAACTGTGTTTGGTTTCCACACAGTAAATCCAAGAGCAGTTACTGAGTCAAAGGCCACATAAGAAATCACAATAAAAAGACAAATTAAACCTAGACAGAATGTGATATTCTAATAACATAACTTCAATCAACACGACTGCACTGCCAAGTTGACTTTGTATTGTTAAAAAGCATTTATCAATTATGGTAAACAACAACGTAACAATGAGAGGACCTTAACTGCAAAAGCTGTAGTTTATTATCAAAGAATGGTACCATTGGATGCATGCAAGTAATGCAAATGTTGTATACAAATCAGCAATGTGCATGACAGTGGACAGCTGGGAATTAAGCAACGTGAAGAAACAATTTCATTTGTGATTTCTGAAAAAGAAGGAGAAGTTCAGTATGAGAAGTATTTACTTTTGAGGATAATGCCAGTGTCTTCTGTACTTGTGTCATTTATTGTACTTTCTAATGCCAAAGCCTGCAGAAATATGTCAATCCTGCTTTAGTTTGGGGAAGTTATTTCTCAAATGGACATTTCTAACTTCACCACTGGTGGGTAAGAAAAGACAGACACAAGTTATAAAGACTGGTATTCTCCTTAAAAAAAAATACTGAAAATTTCACTGCAATGTAACTGCTATTTTACAGTTTGATCATAATTTCTCACATAGGCATTACACACTGAGTATGCAATCCTCATTCGCTGGTCCTTTGCACAGCAATGGATTAATCATTGTATATCATACATGCTAAACACTGTAACATAGAAGACAGACAACAAAAGGGCACGACAAGTGAACTGAGACACTGAAGAACTTTTAACCATTGTTTACTCCATTATGTCTGTGTTCAATATAATCAAATGCAAGTTTGGAATGTTTAAAGTGTGTGTTTTTAATCAAAGCACATGAATTAATTTCTATTCATAGAACTTTTGGTAATTTACTTTATACATTGTCTATTGTAATTTCATATTTCCCCCCTCTTTTCTGCCTAATGTTTTCATGTTTTCAACAATTAGAATATTCATTCAGATCTACAAATACAAAGATTATGAATTTAACAATCTGATTGCATATTTCACAAGATGTGTATGTTCAGATGTATGTATTGTATCTTAAATTCACCCAGCTTTAGATTGAGTTAAGATATATATACAAATGATGGAGATGCCATTACAATACCCCAGATTTGCATAATACTAGTTGTCAGAAGCAGGGACATGTCAGTATTTCAAAATGTGGGATAGTATGACATTGAAATCCACAAGGCTTTCAGCTGAGCTTTGTCATGCTAGTAGGGGGGCGGGGTTGGGGGGGGGGCTTCAGGATGTCATAGATCTGAGGGAGGTCCTTATTCGAACATGATATCTGAAGCTTGGCGCAGGCAGTTGGAGGCGTCAGGGGGCATGTTGCTATGCGAGACATTGTTGGCGTCCAGACGCAGATGCTTCAGACGGGAAAAGTTCACGGGATCAATGTACTTGCAGAAACTTGACAGGTCAATCTCTGCAAAGAATCAAAAATGGAGAGAAAGTTATGGAAGTTTGGAGAAAAACAAAATACTTAAAAGTTATAATATATCTTTTAATGCCTGGGGTTAAATGTACCACGTGGAGTTTTTTTTACCACCAGCTCTACAGAGCAATGTTTTTACAAGTGGGCCCCTGTTTTGATGACTCATCTTGAACTCCAGGTGACACATAAATTTATCCAGGCAAATGTGATTTGGGCTAACCTTGCCCATCATATAAAACCACACTGGAGCGTCAGCAATTTAGACCATAGCAGGAGGTGTGTGTTTAGATGTCAGTTCTTTTCCAAAGAATGTGGTTGAGTTAAAATTCACCCCTGTCCTCCTCCTGATCTAACAATGTGGGTGAGGGACTTGTGGGTGGAGGCTAATCGTCCTGCAGTTTGCAGCTCCGTTTCTCTTTACAGCTTTGTATTGCACTGTATTTGCTAAGTCACGCCCACTTAAAAGCAACTCAGTTACATCTGATGGATTTGATTTAAATCCTTCTCATAATGAAACCCTGCCCACATATTCTGTTTCATTCGGAAAAACGTCACATCACTGAAGCTAAAGATGCTCTAACTTCCGTTTCACTGCGAAACTCTGAAAATATCTGAAAATGCTAATAAGCATAGATTAGCACTCACTGGTGATCTCATTGGCCTGGAGGTAGAGTTGCTCCAGCTGCACGTTGATCTCAGGGATGGACTGCAGCTTGTTGAAGGACAGGTCCAGCTCCACCAGTGATGTCACATTGAACACACCAGCAGGGATGCCGCTGTCCACCAGCTTGTTGTGGGAGAGCCTTAGGTACTGCAGCGCGGGCAGCTTGTTCAGGTATCCGGCTCCGACGCCGTCAATGTCGTTGTAGTCAGCATAGAGGATTTCCAGTGAACTGGGGACACCGGCTGGCAGCTTCTTCAGCTTATTGTGGCTCACATCCAGGGACAGCAGCTTCTTCGGCCCTTTGAATGCCCCTGTGATGGCATCAGAGGTTAGCTGATTGTGCTGAAGGTTGATGGAGGTCAAATTTTCTTTGTCATTCAAGAGTCCAGAGGGGAACTTGGACAACTTATTGTACATTATCTTCAGCTCATCAAGGGACTTTGAGGGAGGGATGACTGGCTCTGTGAGGTTGTTATGGCTGAAGAATAGCTTCTCCAGGGCAGTGAGTTTGTCGATTGTTCCCTTTGCTATCTTAGCATTGGTGATCTGGTTGTTGTCAAGTACAAGCCAGCGAAGTTCAGCAGTAACATTATCAAACACTCCTGCCTTGATCTCTTCAATCTGGTTGTTCTGGAGGTACAGGTACTTGATCCCTGTTGGGACTATGGGAAAAAACTTGAGCTTGCGGCTGTCACAATACATGGCGGAGGGGAAGTTGATTGGGCACTCGCATTCTTGATTACAGTTGGGCCCTGATGGTCCTAGCATGGAAACGGGCTGGTAGTCATAGTCATAATACTGGCACAGGGCCATACTGACCAGTATGGCCAATAAGGGTACACGCAGAGGGGACATGGCTTCTGGGGATCCAACAGACAGAAGGGAAGGGGAGGCAGGGAATAACAAAGAAAAGTTAGAGGTTAGATTTGCCAAGAGCAACAAAATGTAAAACCATAATCTTAAACAGAAAAAGACAAATGCACTTGCTTTATTCAAACCCCTGCTATTGTTGGAGGTGTGGTGGTAAAAAGGGCCGTTTGACAATTTTAGCTGATGTTCACATAAATCACAATTCAAACGTGTTTGATTAGAATAAGGGAAATGAAGGGGAAAAAAGAAATAAACTATTTCTTTAAACTGTGATGCAAAACAGATTACAGTCTTGCCCTCCAACACACACCATAGCCCAGTGCCACACCCACTCCCCAGAGCGTTAGTGTACAAAATCGGTCAAGAGTTCATGTCAACCGATTCGAGTCCTACATGCCTTGATTCAGTTATCTGTGTCGAGCCACATCATTACAGCTGCAGATTGAACCAAACGGTTCTGCTCCCAGAACCACTTTATCTATCAACTTGATAGATTTCTACATGAACCAGCAATGGGAGCAATAATGCAATGCAGATGTTCCAAGAGCACACAGACTGTATACACAGACAAATATTACACCACCTTTAAGGCATTTTTTGCATGTGAAGCAGTAAAAAAGTGGTTTTCATCATCATTTAGGTTTATAAACAATGAAGGAAATACATAGAGGGAGGAACTAAAACCAGACCTAAAACTAGTTTAGGATCATGACTAAAAAATCAACCCTGCAGACAATGCAAAACCAGAATGATGAATTCCAGACCCATGAAAAATGCAGACACACACTGGATCCAAGTGCAACAGATTATTTTCCAAAGCCTAACGTCCCTTAAAATCTATGAAACAATCATAAAAGGCACCGTAGAGCCACATAAACATGTAAGATCTAGGCTCATACACCACTCTTGCGTTTCTTAATCCAATATGCAAATCATATAACTTATTTTTTCTTCCGTGCTCTGGTATTCTCGCCTTCTCTGCTGCAGCACTAGCCCATGCCCAAAAGCCTAGCAGTGACAGCTGATAATCCCACCCGGAAAACAGAAATAAAGAGGAATAATCAAACAGGAAATCACAAATCCATGCTTCCACATGCAAGCTTACCTGTGCTTCTCTCTTTTCGTGTGTGTGGGGTGGAGGGCCAGTAGGTAAGAACAGTGTGGTGTTCAAAAACTGGAAGTCTCTGGAGAAAAACACAGAGGGAAAGAAGGAGAGAGGGGGAGGAGAGAGAGAGAGGGGTAGATGGAGAGACAAAGAGGAAAAAAAGGAGGAGGAGGAGGGGGAGGAGAGGAGGCTTCTTCTTCCTAAAGTCATTCAGATCGTCATACAAATTGAAGATGTCATCAGCGTGAATGTCTGGGGGGAGCATCATCCAAAAAAGTGCAGTTACCTAACTATGAGCAGGTGCAACAGGACACAGGAATATTGCACCACAGAAAAAGCTTAAAAATGTATAATGGTGTTGATATTACCTCCACCTTTCCCACCATTTCTGACCTTTACAAATCAACCACTTCTTTTGCATCATTTAATTGTCCTCCAAACAATCACCCCAACGTGTTTGCAAGATGGTGCATGGAAAAATCTAAAGAGTAGGAGAAGCAATGTGTGGAAAAATGTGAAAATGATCTCTGGCAGCTATTTTAACCCAGCCGCCGGTTATGAGACTAAATTCAACTCTACCTCTTGAGACGTGAATAAGGCTTTGGAAAATCTGACAAAAAGGTTACGGGAGAGCCAAAGAAGACTTACATAACACTTGACGCAAACATTTCTTCTCTTCTGTTTTCGAACAAAGCCATGGTATTGTAAGGGGAGAAAGGTGGGCTGAAGCAGATCCAATTGATCCCATATGTCTTTGCTGTAAATTATTGTACTTTTCAGTCTTGCGCCCCCACATTCCTGTCCATGCACTTTAAAGCCCTGCAATCATCCCTCTCTGCAGTATACAAACAGTGAGACAAATGGATAAAATGGACCAGGGTGGTGTTTTACTCATCTCAAAGGTGGGGTTGAAGAAGAATCGGGTGAGGGAGAAAATGGCCAAATGTTTCTCCCATTTGTTGGTGGACGTCCATCATGCCGCCAGAGCATGCTGGGAATTGACGCCTGGATTTAATTGGTCGTAGTGCGGTCTGTTACTCTACTCACATACCATTCTAAGGGACCATGTTGGACACAGTTGTGGAAAACTTTCATTCCTCACATTCTAACCCAAGAGCTCTGATTTCACAAGATATGTAATGAAAAAAAATGTATGTCGTTGTTTTGCACATTTTTCTTTTTCTCCCACAACAGATAATCAATTTAGCAACATTTAAGTGGCCTTTTCAACTGTTTTGAGCTTGGGTTTTAATTGCATACTGTTGCTCTGGCAGTCATTTGGCTTGCTCATTATTAATACGGTGTTCTGTATGTTGCTTTTACATTGGTTATTGCATAAAACCACAATATTAGCAGCACTGCGAGGCATCAGTCATTGTTATGGCCTCCCACATTCATTTTAAACTGAATACATGGATGGAGAGAGCTTAACCCACTACAGGGTTAAGACTTGCATTGACTGACCCAAAGGAAGTCTAGCAGACGGCCCATGCATCTCCAAAATCTGCTGAGCAAAATGTTGGAAATTATCGGGCTGATTGCACAAACTGTGAAAATGAGGTTGAAAACAAAATGGAATGTCCCTTTAATGTGGACCACTTACGTTTCAAACAAGGGCAAAGTGGTTTGAAACAGTATGAGGATGAAAACAAACTGTTTGTCATTCAAGTATACAAAGCACCTCAAAACCTCCACAATAAAAGGGCAAGCAGTGATCTCCAACAATACGTCATATAAGCACACTTTTTAATGCATCTCAGTTTTTTGTTGCAAGACAGTAAAAAATGTCCCACATCTATTTTCTCTCTCTGGAGCTGGATTCTCTGAATCTCAACTTAATTTGACCCATTCAGTGAAGCTCTATATTTATTTTTTTTTCCAGTATTTTTATGGCTTTGTACTTCTCCTTCTTTGAATCATATCTCTCTATCTGGAGAAGTTTCTTTCCTCTTTTTACTCCCATGTGTGTTACTCACATTCAGTGATGGATTACTGCAGAGTCACAGTTGAACAAAAACCAAACACCAAGCAAGTCATTAGTATTGTCATTAGTAATGTTGAGTTAATAGTTCAAAGCCCCTTAAAGGTCACTTAACACATGTAAACAATCAGCAGAGAAACTTTGAAGGAGTATGACATGTGGGAATATATCTTTTTAAAATCTCACTCATTTTTATCAAGTCGTATTTTACCATTCATATCTTCTTAGAACAAAAACTACTGTCTGAGCCCACAATGTTCAGCTAAGCAATATTTGTTTTCTTCTATTCATTCTTAATGAAATGGCTCTCGCTAATGTAAAGGGTTGGACAGTACTACTAATTCCGCTGTGAATCAACTCCCCATTCGGCAGCTTTCAGATCCCTGTTTAAATTGCTAGTCAGGCAATAAAGTTTCAAGTTGGGTGAAACGACCTTTGTGTGGTTCATCTGCTTTGTAGATTTCAGCAAGTCTTCAAGTTTGTCCCAATCTTAAGGTGAGTCCTTTAGGATATGAAATGTGTTATGTGATAGTCCAGATTTTTAGAGTTGATTGATCGATTTTAAGGATTGCCCAAACTCAAACATTAAACAACTGAATGATGAACAATGGACTGTGGGATACCAAGAATTTATGTCCTCTATATTCAGGCAAAAGAAAGCTCCACTTATGAAGATCCACCCCTTGATTAAAACCCTTGATATTCACCTACATGGTAATACAGAAATAGTAGAGGGCTGACATGTGGGTTGTCTGCACACCTGGTGTCATGTAAGACCATGCAGCACATGTGGTTCATTAAGCTTTGTCTTTATTTTGATTCTGTCCTCTTTTTGTCCCAGTTTTGAATCCCTATCTCTATGCACTGTAGCCTTTTTGTGTCACATTCACAACACACCTTGATGTGTTACCTCTCTGATGCATGGTGCTGCCAAATGCTTCATAACACATGGGAAATACAGTTATCCAACTTAGTTACCACCTTTTTTTTTTTTTACATGCTCCATGTAGATGCCCCAACCAGCAAGTATGAGTTGCAACTGCACTCCTATAATTCATTTAATACATCTAATTACTCAATTGGGCCATCAAATGATTAATTTAAGGGCAGGAATGCCTAATTTGTGCGCATATATGATCAAAAACTATCCTCTTCATACTGGGTAAAAGATTGACAAACCTCTCAGATGGTGCTTCCCATTCATCCAGACACAGTTCACATTCGGGCCCTTCATCAGCAAACTGACAAAAATATTTATTTCTTTGAGGTTGGCGTGTTTTTACCTCTGTTACAGGCAGTGTTCTTGTGTCAACCCAGACTTCAGATGTTCCAGACTGTTCACATAGTGGAGGCTGGAAAACAAACATTTTGTCATATTGCTTAGTCACTGTGCTTCTCCTTGAATGTGTTGATGTCTGCCTTATGCTGTCATATCCTTTCCATTAGACCAGATGGTAGACATTGGCTTTCTGCAGTTTTTTCCTAATACTTTGTTTGTGTGGTTTAATTTCCCTGTAAAAAAAAAAGCCAAGTGAGGAGTTATATCAGAGTTTAAATTCATTAAAAGTGAACAAATCCTGTTTGGATTTCAGTGATGTTTTCTTCTATGCAGTATATGTAGAAAAAGGACACAAAACTTGGACGTGGGATGGAACAACAAAAACTTGGATGAATTTTTTTCCATTCATTGAATTTGAATGGCTGACCCAGATATTTTTTCTTTCAAAAGTTAAAGTAACATGCAGCAAAGTTCCTGCCTAAGTTCCTGCCCCACACCTCCTCCATTTTTTTCCTGTGAAAGGTCCACTTCCCCAGCCAAGCCTGCAAAATAAACCAACATTACTCTTTAAGCTACATTAAGCACTACAGTTCACAGTGAATAATGCAAAGGTAATAGTCCTACCTATCCCACTGAGAATCAACATTTCAGACTGCAGTGCTGTGCAGCTTTCAACTGCCCAGATATTTTTAGCCATGCTAGCTAACTAGCGTTTCAGTGGCTTTTAGTCTTGGTTTGTTGGTTTGAAATATAAAAACAGTATCTTTTCATAGAGTGCTCTGGTTGCCTAGGGGTTTAAGATGCAGACCATGTAATCAAACAATATAAGTTCATAAAAAATCAAAGGGCCTGTACCTAGCTACATGCAAGCTAATTTTATGCTAGCAGCCTAATGTGAAATAATGGAGAGTTAAAATAAATCAGCCAATTGTATATACGTATATAGCCCAATGTTATAAATCACACAAATTTGACCAGTAGGAAATGTGAATATCGTGTAAGTCAAAGGGACCTACATTGTAAATTTTATAAATCTTGTATTTGAGTCTTGTATTTGATTGTTTGAAATGCATTAGGGAAAAATTTCATACTATCTACTTTTTTAAATTACATTTTTATAGATGCATTAAACATGGGAAATGTATTCAATTCTCCTAGAGGTAACCTAAAGACAAAGCCCTCAGATAAAGGAAAACAAGGGGCTGCTTTCTACAAGGTACACATTGTGCCCTTCTGTGCATGAATGTTTGTTTCTTTGAGGGTTGGCTGCCTTTAACTGTGTTTCTGGCATTGTTTTTGTGAACTAGAAAGCTGTTCCAAACTGATCTTATTATGGAGGCTGGAAAACACATATTCTAACATTTTCGCTTAGTCAGCCTTCCTCCCCTCAAATACTGGCTTCCTTACTGGCTTTTATCACCGTTTTTCAAACAATTTATTTGTCCTATTACATTGAGTTCCTGTTACATTTGAGTTGCTTGTTATAATGGGAAGTGATGGATGATAGCCTCTAACAAAAAAGATAAAGGTTTTGGGTTTTTGAATGGTTCTGACTCAAGTTCTGACTCATGTTTAAAGTTTGATTATGTGAAACCATTCACAGGAAAGCATAGCCAATAATGTTACACAGCATATGCCAACTATAGACATTTGGTTGCAGATATATGTTAATCATGCTCTGTTAACATATGGTCTTTTGCATGTAAGCAACATACTGTTTTTAAACACTGAGTGTCTGATGAGGGTCAACATAACAATGGATTAATTGCAGTAAAAGGCAAACAAAAGTCAGTATATACAGTAAGTTATATAACTGATATAACTAATCGTTTGCTAATCCCCACCCCTGTTCAGTGATATCTTAACATTTTTCCACATGAAGCAGTGTACATGGGGCTATAGTAAGAGCAATGTTTGGCATTTAAACAGTTTGGAGGATGTTGTCTTTTTTCTTAAACTTATATAAGAATGGATTTAACAGTGTGGCTTGTCTGCTCTAATGCACTGAAAGATATTAGCATGTCCAGCTAACTAGTTACCGCTATTATTTTTTATGGTTACTAGCTTGGTCATGACTTGTACATGCAGAAGTTGATCCTGGATGCTGTTTTAGCTGATGTCTGCAGCTCTGTCCTAATTAAAAAGTAGCTTAATTGCAGTCAGACCTTCCATTTTTCCTTATCTTACACATGTACTTTTAGGGACTAACAAGCTCTACATTGCAACAAAAGAACAATGCTGTTGCTTTATTTTGCAAGTCCTCATTAATGGTGAGTTTCTCTCTGGGACATGTAGCTTTAGCCTCAGTCTTTTATCACAGTATTTAGATACATCAAGTGCATATTTTTAAACCTGTTTCTTTTTTCAATCTAACTTGTGTTAACATTATGATATATATGTATAACATTATATTAAACTAACAATATGAAGCTTAATCGGTTAGCTTAATCGGCTAGGTAGCCACAGATGATAATATTAATACCGATCTTGTGGGTTGAATTTTTGTCTGATAAAATTCATCAGTTGAAAATGTGAAGAGTGCTTCTGTCTGTAATCAAGGAACCATTGTTTTGAACATTTGTAAAAAAAATTGTAGCTCTGCTCCTGTAATCACTGTAAGCAGCATACGTGTCTTATTTGTAGGCATAGCAACAGTAACTTGAGGTTCATATATTCATGAAGTTTCTGTCTTTCTTGTATATGAAAAGGGGTTCTTTAAAAAATATTTATTTAAATTATAGTTTCATGATTATAACTGCAACTGCTTTTTACTACAGAAAAACATGCACTTCCCTGCTCAACACTGGATATATATATATATATATATATATATATATACAGTATATATATATATATATATATATGTATATATATATATCATAGATGAAACATAGATGAAACATAAAAGATAAAAATTGGCATGTGAAACAATCTGGCACATGTTTTAAAGTGCAGCACAAACTATCTTCCCTGTCAACAACACACACACACACATTCACAGACACATAAATACGAGCACATGAGAAAAAAACTTTACAACTGAGATACACATGCACATGCCCTGACAGAGGTACACAGATGGAGATCCAAGCAAGCATATTAGCAAAGAGGGATATTCTTGGACTTCTTGGCACGGACACACAGAGGCTTCTAATAAAATCTCAGACAGCACCCAGACACCACCTTCTGTTCCTACCATGTGGTCATGTGGAAAGCGCTGTGCTTAAAACACTCATCCCCAGGAAGCCCAAGTGATTCCCTCACCTTGTCTCATGGGCTCACATGTGCTGCAAGAGTAAACTGGCTCTAAAATCAGATGACAAGATCTGCTTAACACAACATACCTCTGTTCTTTTTTTGGTCTACATTTATCTCCTACCTTTATTTTCTCACAATCCATAATTAAGAGATACAGTATAAACTGGGCCAGCTAAGGTGTTTTGTTTTGATATAAAATATCTTATAATAACAGGGCATAACACATCACTGTGATGTTGATATGAGGATTTCATTGAGGAATTTAGTACCGCATTGCCAGTGCCGATTTGCACATTGAAATAACCATCTGTATAAATCTGTGGCACATCTGCTCTTTCTGCAGGATCTCACCACTCTTCGCTTAACATGGTGAAGCAGCTCAGATTACTTTGGTTGCATAAGTGCCACAAGACAGGCACTTCACCTACAGACGCACTCCGGCACGCATGTGAAAACACACACACACACACCAAGCAATGAGTGTATGAACAAGTTGTTACGTTGATGGAATCATATTTTCACACAACAGATTTTTCTCTGAACCATTTCTATGGACACACACACACACACACACACACACACACACACACACACACACACACACACACACACACACACACACACACACACACACACAAATATTGGCACAGAGCCTAAAGCAATAACTCTAAGTGCTTATGGTCTAGAAGATAGACGTGTGTTTAGGAGATCAAGTTGCACTGTGCTTATATGTGTGTGTTTCAGGGGGAAAGAGAGAGAGAGACAGAAAATAGAAACTGCTGTACTGATAACCACCACATGGGGGCAACAGATTGAAGTACATTAAGTACATTCATGTTTGCTGTATTGAGCTCACTCTGAGGCGCCGGGATGAGCGCCAGAGCTCAAACACTAATGCTTTTCAGACTGTCCTTGTCTTAAAAAAAACAAAAAAAAAAAACAAGACCTAAGTCATATCAGAGAGAGAAGATTCAGAGCCAGTCATAACTCTTAAATGTCCTGTCTTTTCATCGCTTCTTGTTTTTTGGATGGGTCGTTTGCGTTATTGTAATTTGAATCCCCACATTTATCATTTTAAGTGAAGGAGGCAGTTTTTATGGAGTCCCAAAAGTGACAACTTTCACTACTGAGCCTTGGGCTGAATTGAAAATATAAATGAATTTGGGAATACATAATTGAGTATAAGCTAAATAATGGAAAGTTGAATTTACCTTTTATTTGTCACAGTACTCATTCAGTCATTAATGTATGTTTCCTCAGACTATTTCATTTTATCCATCTCCGTCCATATCTCTAAGTTATCTCACATTTCACATTTTTTGTTGTTGCTTATGATAATGAGAGTTGATTGATTGCTCAAGGTGCATGTCTAATATCAGGGGTTGATAGTAGTAGTAATAGTAGTAATGAAACACACTGCGTTAATTAATAATTTATGATAATAATAATAAAAAGGTGCTGAAATATTAAATATGTGTTGGGACCAAGAAAAAAGGAAAAGCAAGGATTCTTGGAGGTAAATTTAGAAAAAGAACATGCGTGTTATGTGTTCACTGCTTCTTTTGATTCATCAGATAGCAGGTTATTGACATTTGTCTCCTCTGAGATTCCACACAATACCATAAAGTGTGGTGTAAACTTAGTTTAAGAGGGGACAAATGGAGAAAATCTAGATTTCTAGGATCATTGATCATTAGACTCTGTATAACCTCCTGCAGAAATAGGAGTCTTAACCACTACATGTCTCCAGGGAGCTCTGTCTTTTTTCTTTAACCTAAATATTCCCATTACAGTCACGTAAATGACTGAAGGACTATAAATCACCAGTGGCTCGCAGGCCAGAAATGGTCCTTGTGCAAATATTTTTTTTGCCTCAGCCCACAAAACCCATCAATATGAATTGAAGGCTGCAGGGGTAACTAGAAGTGAATTAATCTTTTTTAGACCCTTTACCCAAGTGTTTTTGCTCACCATGGGACCTGAATGTGGTGGTATGATGGCTCAGTGATTCACATTATCGCCTCGCAGCAACAAGGTCTATTAGCAAACCTGCTGCATGTTCTCTCTGTGTCTGTGTGGTTTCCTCAGGGAGCTCTGGTTTCCTCCTACAAACCGTACACGCAGTGGACTGGAGACTCTAGATTGAATGCGTTGTCTGTCTATTTGTGTATATAGACACATATATGTCCTGTAAATGTATACAGTACATCCTGTGATGGACTGGCAAGCTGTCCAGAATGAACTCTGACTCTTGGCCAATGCATTATGGGAATGGCCCCAGCCCCTCGAAGTAGTAGTTTGTGAGACTTGGGTCTATAACAGGACATTATTACAGATTTAATTTACAATGCTGTTTTAATTTAAGCCAAAAAGGAAGCTAAGACCCATCTATTCCTGCACGACTAATACCTGTAATATGCTGAGAACTTGCACTTGATGAATGGCCCCTATGTTATAACTTTTTGGAAACAGAAGAATAATCTGACCTACATTTACTCTTCGACAAGAGTACAGTGTGTCGAAACAATTGTAATGTGACTTATTGTTACCAGATGACAAGAAAGCAGTACTTTGTTCACAGACACCGGATAAAGTTAAAGTGAAAATGATTGATGACTTGAAAAGTGCCCATGATGTTGAATATGTTTAAAGCCAGACTTTGTTTCAGTCTATTATTTTTGTTGTTAGCTGGTCAAACCCCTTATGAAATATCTAGAATGAAACATCTGTTGTTTGCATCCATTTCACTTCCTTTTAAATCCTTATGAAAATCATTTCTGTGCACAAATATACCTTATAGA
The DNA here is from genome assembly GCF_002260705.1 of Seriola dumerili. Classification (NCBI taxonomy): domain Eukaryota; kingdom Metazoa; phylum Chordata; class Actinopteri; order Carangiformes; family Carangidae; genus Seriola; species Seriola dumerili. The sequence goes on from NW_019174393.1 coordinate 5,997,811, forward strand.
TAGCAAACATTTGGCACAATTTAAACATTTGATTGAGCCAGTCCAAGCAGCCTTATTGCACAAGTCTTTGTCAAGGCTTTCTATCATTGATATTTCCCTTTTTAGATGAAGCACGGTCACATGATGTATGTATATCTTGCCTGTAAGAATAGGTGAAGGTTTCTCACCTGTTTCTCAGTACATTTTACCTGTGCCTCCTCTTGACCTTGTTCGCCAGGAAGTCGCTGCCCTAATTGTATTTGTGCTGTAGTTACTGCAGTATCATCCATTGACCGGGAGCATGAATATCCATGCACATCATTGATAATATGCAAATTCTGGTCATTACATCCATCAAAAACTGCTACTTTTTCCATTAGTATTTTTATTTTGTTCAGGACACCTTAGCTGGAGCCCCTGCTCCGGAAAAAAAGAGGAACACCTTTGTTGCTGATATATTAAGTCTGAGCTATGGTAAGTGCTTGTGCCTTTAAGTGAAGAGAGGTTTTTTTATACAGCATTTATATACAGCGTCTATACATACAACATTCACACCAACATGGGTGCTGTGGGCATGCCAGTCCACATGCACCCTCCAATTTTTCTTTACTCTTGAAAAAAAACAAAAAGAAAAGAAATAAAGGGCAGGGAAACAATGAGACATACATACACGCATTAACAAGAGATTCCAGAAAGCACCAGGTTCAAGTTGAAAGGAAAAAAAATAAGAGCATGCATATAAATCTTTGGGAATGGCTTCTGTTTAAAACATACATGGTTTATTCTACATTTTTTAGAAGCTATTTTCACCTTGTTTTTTTTTTTTGTTTTTTTTTTAACAGAACAACATACATGAGGAGAGGAACAGGGGATGGAATGTGATGAAGAAAAACTAAATAAACACTGAAGTAAGCACAAGAAATCACAATGTGATAGAAGTCACGTTGCTTTTATCTCTACTTGAATTGAATACAATACAAATAGAAGTTCAGAGTCCTTTTATGGAGTGCAGCGTGGTAATGTTACACTCTGAATGCTATTCCTAGTACACAGGTAATATCTAGTACATTCTAGTATACCAGTTGTTAAAGGTATTGTGAAACACAAGTTAACCCCTTGCTGCCTGCTCTACAGGCCAGCTTTCTCATAAGTCATACAATGGATAATGGGATTTATAACATTTGCCACTGAGTGAGATTTCAAATCTTTTTGGTTAGGGTTCACCTCTGAATTTCAATTTGTCCACTGAATGAATTGCACATATTATACACAATAATATGTTACAGTATGAATGTGAGAATGTATTTGCAATGTTAATGCTTGCTAAACTGGTCCTATGAATGATGTGCTGTGTGTGAGAGCATCACCATAGTATGCTGGTGTTTGCTGTAAGCTGTGTGTACTACTGTTGCACCAATGTCGAAGCTAAATAATGAAAATGATATGTTGTGTTTGAGGTCCATGTCCACGGAAGTTTTGAAATGTGTGCGTGGATTAATGACATCATCATTTGTGGGGAGGCAGTGTTGGTAAGGGGGGGTCAGTGTTTGGTGGGGGTGGCTGTGGTCAAACACGCACGCTTACAAAACTTTCACACACTCATTTACAAACACACACTTCCTTGCAGAGGTGCGCAGGACTCTCTACTTCTTCCTGTAGTTGCCGAGCTGGATGGCGGAGCGGTCGAAAACGCAGCGGAAGGTGATCGGCTGAACTTCCCAGTAAGGCACGGGGTTGCTGAACAGGCTGATGCCAGAGTACATGGCCTTCTTGGTGTTGAAGCCAGGAGGACAGAAGTCCTCTGTTCCCACAGCAGCAATCTTGTTGACATGGAGGTAGACCACCTAGAGAAGGGATTAAAATAATGACAACCTTCGGTCACTGACTAGGATGTGGATGGCAATAATTTAGATTTTCCAAAATAAAGCAGATAAAGAGGATAATAATAAGTCACCAAATGAATAATAACAGCTCAAGGAAGCCAAATAGAGTTTTTTTTTCTCTTCAACATGTTTAACTAAAAACAGTAAAGAAACTTCCTGTATGGTCATACTTCAAATTACCAAAGAGATGATGCTGCTTGATGCTTGAGAACGAGCATGGTTTTACATGCACAGGAAAAACAGAAGGGCATAAAAAGTATATGAACATGAGACTGGCTGAAAACATCATGCAGCACTGAGAGTGATGAGAAAGCTCCTAGAAATAAGAACAGAGGGAGGGAATTGCCACAAACTAACTGAGACAGACAATATAAGGCTAATTATAGATCCAAAAACACCAAACTATACATGGAGGAAGATCATAATGAATTACAACCGGCAAAATATTAAAGAGAGCAGGTAAGAAACGAAAAGATGATCAGAATATGAAAAGAGCACAAAAACTAAACATATCATAAAGTCCATTTGGATATGTAGTTCCTAAAATAAAAACCATGCTGAGCACTTGCTTTCTCTTTGAGGAGGTTTGACATTCTACTGTAATTGTGATAATATAGTTACATTTTAGATTAATTTAGATTTGTATTATATAGTTTTCATATAATACATCTGAAATTGAAAGTGTTGGTTGTTATATTAAAATATTCTCATATTAACACTATGTCTTTTTGGGTAACCAGACACTATTACTACAGTGTCCCAGTCTGTACTGGGAGAAACTTCAGTGTAGAAGAAACTGTACACAACATTTCTCTAAACTTTAAACTGAGTCCTTTCTTCCCACAGTGTGGTTTGTTATGTCTGCTGAGGACAATGTCATTAAAACTGGGGTGCTCACAAAATAACTGCAAAAAGATGGTTGAATCAATATATAATCCCAACCTACTACAGGAAATTACCCCAAACTGCTTTATGGGTATGGGATCGATGCAGCAGTTGCTGAGGCTTGAGAAGCCTAATGACATGATGAAATAAACTGAAGCAAAGCTAAAGTTGAAGAGCCTGGAATCAGGCCTGTTTACACTCCCCCCTACCGCCAAAAATATGTAATACTATAGTATGACAGGCTACTAACACTTTACTTAATAAACAAACTAAATGAATCCATGTGACTGTTGTTATGAAAGCCTTGGTTGACTTCTAATCGGGCAGTGTGATCCCAAACAAACCAAATGCAAAAATGCAACAAAGGAAACTTTTCCAGTATGGTTTAGATCAGAGAAAATGAGCTGTTTGTGATCACACCATAAGAAAATAAGTAACATAACTATAAGGCTCAAGCAGAGTTAATTTGCTGGAACTAAATGGTTGCAATAGCAATCTTCCTGTGATCATGTTGTGTATTCAAAACTGGATCAATAGCACTGACATATACAAGCACTGTACCTGGATGTACTTATGGTCGGGCAGGCCAGGAGGAACACCGGTCAGAGCATTGTTGTCGAGATGCAGCTCTCGCAGGTGGGGGACGTTAGCCAGTGTGCCGTTTTCCACAGAGCTGATCTCATTGTAGCTCAGACCCAGTCTGCAAAATAACAGCAAGTAGATGAGGCACTGAAATGTGCAAATGTGCAGAAGAACAAAGACACAAGAGCACAAAGTGCATGAGCGCAGAAACTGAGATAGTTACATCAGTGTTTAGCCTACTGCCAAAATTATAGCCAGTGAAGTAGTAAAAAAATGAAACAAAATATCAACATACTCTACTCATGCTGCAACAAAGCTCTCTTTGTTCGAACTTGGTATGTCATCGTTGGCACAATCTGAGCAGTGTTACGAATTTAATGAGCAAACCAGTTATTTTGATTATCCAAAACTACTGTTTAGGTCTTAGGTTTTGTTCTTTAGTACATCAGATGGATGGTAATGCCAGAGCTAGCATTTCAAGTAAAATTCATACATGTCAAACCAAAGACTAAAAACACGAGACAGCATGAAAAACTGTGCAATAGCAATACATGTTTTCATTTTTCCAAAGGGGAGTTTTAAAGCAAGACTATGTAACTTTTGAAAGATTGAATAATGCCATGTTCCTATTACAAATGAAAAGCTGAATTCAATAGCTATTGAATTCAATAACAGTAAAATGCACCTTGCTTAGTACACAACTTGTCTTGTATGAGTGGGCAAAGTGGGCAAAGTTAGCTAACCTAGCCAACTGTAAGAAATCAAGTTACATAGTTTAGCTTTAAAACTCAAAGTCAAAAAGAAATGGTAAGGCTATTATGGATTGATGTTTTATAGAAGAGTGGTAAGTTTCAGTACTTAGCCAGGTTCCTCAGGCCTTTGAGGCTGTCGGCTGTCACCTTGGTGATCTTGTTTCCATCCAGGTGGAGCTCAGAGAGAGAGCTAGGCAGACCTGACAAGACAATCCACAAGACAAGGATTACAATCTAAGTAACTAAGTGATGACTCAAGACATATACCTCCGTACCTTGGGAGCTTATATGACATTATGAAACCACTTTTAAATAGAAAGTGATAGTTACCGAGGAGTGGCTATTTCCAAGTCTGTCAAACCAAATTATTTTTCAAAGGCTTCTCATTACATGTATCATTTCACTAAATACACCTCACATGTTCCCACCATGAGATGGGGTAGTTTTGAATTACTATGCAGTACAGTTTGTGTGTTTTTTCACTTTGAGCCCATTGTTTGACTGTAGACTTAAATCCAACCGTGCATTCTTTTGATAGAAGATGGTTATTTTTGGCTGAGCCTGACTGGATAAAACTCAGATTACGCCAAATCCCCTAATTTAGGATATATTTGTGGAAAAAGATATCAGCACTGTACCTTTGGGGATCTCTGTGATGTTAGTGTCTGCAATACGAATGTAAGAGACTCTTTTCAGGTCAGCAAAAGCACCGGCTTCAATTCCGGCGCTCTTCAGAGGGTTGGACCCAAGCTCTGGAAAAAAAAAAGAGAGAGGAATGAATAGACCCCAGTAAGAAAGAAAGAAAGGAAGAGAACATCAGTAGTGGATCACGCCTATGAAGTTAATTCCCCTCCTGGTGTGTTACGGGAACACAGAGCTGAGTCATGAGTAAACAAAGTCTTGGGCAAGAGAATGGCGTGTGTTTGCAATGCGGCCTCTCTCCATGCCAGATTCCCCGATTTGTCATGGTGGGATAATAATTCTCAAATCATTGAATTGTTAGGTGACTGAATCCACATTTTCTGCTTTAGCAATGTCAGAGTGACACTTTTTAATTTATGGAACAGAAAGTTTTACAAGTGAGAGATAAACTGTGCAGTGTAAATCTGGTTTCAACAGTGAAACTTTCAGTCAAACTTTAGCTCAGTTTACAAGAGCCTTTTTTTTCCAAATGAAAACGAATCCCATTGACCATTCCCATGCATGTGTCTTTCCCTTGTTAACTTACTGTATGGTTCGGTTCACATACTCCACAGTAAAGGCCTTTACATGCATGTTACAGCTGTTGAGGTTGCACCATGTGACCTGGTAAGGTTGTATGTTCACATACACTTACTTTCACCGTTTGAGTGGTTCCATTGTGTGTCTTGCAAAATATGCAGCATGAGAGTATCTATGCTGTGTTTTTCAGTTAATCTTAATGGCACAAAGAGGTCAACTTATTTGTAGAGCACTCTGAAAACACTGAACAAAGGCTGAAAGTCCGAGCTCTGTAAAAGCTTTTCCCATGAAAGTTCTGTATGTAGCCCCATCTGTTACCTCGGTGTAGGACTCTGTGCCTCTATTCAAGCAAATAGTTCCAGGAAATAGGGAGCCCCAAGTCAAAATGAAAGACTACAAATTAGATCTTCATGCACATTCTAACTAAAAAAAGCTGCTGGGCCAAAAATGGAGCAAACTATACGAAACAAACAAACGGCTCGGACACTCCAGGACTCCAATTTTCACTTAATTATTGCACCACGAACCGGGTGATGTTTCAAGCACCACTGCTCTTCGTCAGACAGGTCTGATTTTTTTGATCCGGGTTTATAGTGCAATAAATAAGTGAAAATTGGAGCCCTGTAGTGTGTGAGCCCTTTGTTTGTTTCTTAAAATTAAAGATGCAATTTTTGCTAATGAAACTGAGTCATTGTGTTGTTCTCTTTAATATACTGTTGCGCAACTTGAATGTTTCCCGACTATTGCAAAGGAGACATACAGAGGCGGAGAGAGACTGAAAAGGTCTGAGCAGGGACATTTTGTTCTGAGGAATTAATGGCCCAAAAACTAAATTTAGACCCTGCATCTTATGGTTGAAACACAGGTAGAGTTCCTAAAAAGGTTCCTGCCTCCCAGGTAAAACTATTGTGATGGAAACAAATAATGCAATTCAATCAGACGGCCTTGCCTGAACCAACCTAAGAGACAAAATGATCCAAAAGTTTTTTTTTTGCCTATTTTTCAGCAGCACGTTACATCTTCAGAGGCATCAATGTGTTACATCTTTATAATTGACAATACTTAATTCAATATTTACACAGACTGCTGCAGAGAAAGGAACTCTTATTGTTGTGATGCTACTGAAAAACTCACTACAGTCACTACTACAGTCAAAATCATAGACATACCTCGGAGGATGTGACCTACTGCTGGAAAACATGTGCTATCCTCCGTAACTACTCTTCAAACTACTTGTGCTGTCCAAATAAATATCCCCATTCACAAACATATCAAGTGTTTTGCATTTCATACCCATGACGATGACATGGGACATGCCCTGAAAGGAGGCCTTCTTGATCTTGGTGATCTCGTTCTCATGGATGCGCAGCTCCTGCAGGCTCTTGGGCATGTTGGCTGGCATGTCCTTCAGCACGTTCTTAGACAGGTAGAGGCGCTGCAGCTTGGTCAGAGGGCTGAGGGCCTTGGCATGGATGATGGTGATTTTGTTGTTCACCAGGATCAGAGCCTATAAGGAGGAATATCAGGGAGATGGGATACTCGTGTTTAATATGTTAATAAAGTAGAGCTTTTACCATGGTCTCCATGGCGTTTCGGGTTAGTGAAAATGCTGCCGCAAAAGATAAATTCAAGGGATTCATTCTGGCACGAAACATTTAATGCATCAGTGAAGTAAAGTCAAAACTAATGGTATTAGTTTACAGCAGTTTTTTTCAAATCCAGTCTGTTCTTGTTTAAATTCACATTATTATGGAATTTGAACTTTATTTGAAACTGTACACGTTAGTGGTTTTCACTGCTCCCCCGCTCAGAAACATTCATTGCTACAAATGCACCATGGGACTGAAAAAAAAGAAGAAGAAAATCTGTACTTTCCAGATGAGACTCAACAAAAACACGACACTCAGTGCTCAGCAGCTGTTAGATTATCCAACCTGGTGCCTGCTCCGACAAGATGGAGAGCCAACTTCAAAACCGCTATGAGTTATCCCCAGTGCATTTTCAGAGGAATCTCATTCCTGTTGGTCCACTCTTGTGCAAGCGGACATGAGTCAATGTGAGGTATGACGTCCAGTCCCCTTGAGAGGCCATTTACATTGGAGTGGAAACAGCTATGGCCGTCAGACAGAGGTATTTATTGCCAGCAAGAAAGCTACAGAGTGTGTGCTCAGAGGTGTGAGGCTGTGAGACTGTAAGGCCTACGGGTGAATAGTTTCCATACACCTGGTGACTGTTCTGTATGATAAAGGTAATGTGAGGCCCAAATTACTTCTTGGTGAATGATTGAATTGTGCTCTGTGAGGCTGCAAATTGTTTGACAGTGTTTTGGCAGCGCACTTATCAAAGCTTGTTGATAACCGGTGTAACCTCTTCCCAACATCCTGGAAGACTTTTTTTTTTTTCTCTTGTTGCATCTGCACTTACAGCACAAATAATGCTTCCCCATGGGGATCATCAGGTTTTCATACTGAAGAGGGGCTGCGGTTAGTGTAACTGTTACATAAGAACACACATTACATAACTTTAGGAACAATACACAGCGAAAAGACATGAAGCTCTACAGATGGAAGTAAAATGTCTCTTACATGCAGTCCTTTGAGATTCTTGAAGTCGTTCTCCTTGATCTCAGTAATCTTGTTGTTCTGCAGGTCAAGCAGGGTGGTGTCATCAGGGATATCCCCAGGAACTGACTTCAGACCTGATGGTGAATTTTTAAGGAGACATTGTTTAATTAGATGTAGCCTTCTGTACGTGGGTTAACATCCAACCACAATAAATCCACTGGAATGATGGATGATGAAAAGTTTGACGCGAGATGGTGACAGCCCTGGTTGAGGTGATGAGAGGTTAACCACACTCTGACCTCAACAGGAAATGGATACAAAGTGCTAACCTCCTAGTTGGAGTCTCTGACAGTCAGTTTCTATCTGACTGTTCGTTAACAGTGGCAGATTCGACAAATGACATCCATTTTGAAAACAATGGATGTTTGATTAAACACAGAAGTAAACAAAATCAGAAAATTCATTTCTAGCCAGCGACTGTGTATTTTTTCAGCTTAAACAGTAGCTACGCTTGATTTTATCAGCTATAGCTAGTGTAAGCTCAACCCAAATCTGTGAGTTGTATCTCCAGCTTTCCTTTTAATGTTTCCAGCTGAATCATTTTAACATGAGAGCCCCGTGAAATTGTCTTAAATATACACACAATAGTTGCATTCGTAATATAATGCTAAAAGACTAAAGTTACACGCTTCAGGCAAAAAGTCAGCAGTTATGGTGACTAAGCTAATGACTATACAATCACTGTTTGCGGGCAGGGTTTAGTGAATGTAGAGATTGTAAATCAAGTCTAGTGAATGTTATGTCTCATTAAGTTTCTTACGAGCAGTTGGGTTCTGCATGAACTCAAACATTTCTGCCAGTTAAAAGTTAAAACAGTTTCACTTGAGCGATTTATGCATTTGTGTTTTCATCCTTGCTTTTCACAAGTTTGAAGTGGGCAAGCCTGCATTGGAAAAAGGTGATGTCACATATTTCCATGCACTAATCAGAGTTTAAACTGAACTCTGATGACAGTTGTTTGGTTGTTTGCTTTTGCTGCTGGCGTTATCAGTCCAACCAGATCCCACCACACCCACACGGTCCTGATTAAGCAGATTATCTAACTTTATGAGTGTTAAACTCTTTATAGTAACTAAGGGTGTTTTTTTCTGAACTTAAAATAAAAAGTTAATGTTATAGAGAAGCACTGTAGATTTCAGGGGCTTTAAGCACTTACAAACTATTATGGCCTGCACATACTGAAACAGAGAGAATCAAATCTGGAGGAGCAGGACACAGTAATGGGGTTTACAGTAGCGACACTCTGAAATAACAAGGTCTGCTTTGTCAACGTAGCACGCTACATAAAGTCTCAATGATAGGGACTTGTGCAGTGGGTTTTATGGTGACATTCCAAAGGGACCAAATAACTATTTGATGTGCTCTGAGGCACACATGGTGGAAATGGACCTTAAAACAAATTTCCTTTGGAGTAAGTAAGCGACTGCATACCTGGACACTGAGCTCACACTAAGCCGTTTTGCTTGGACTATAGTTTGGCAAGTCATGTGACATAGAAAGACTATTTGGTTGAGTGGACTGTTTAAAAAAAAAAACTGAGCGTAGACAGCTGGGAGTTATTGTGTATGCCCGTATGCATCCGTGGCTACACAAAAAATACACGGAGATTCATAATGTGCAGTTTACATTTCAGAGGAAGAGGCGTAGAGTAAACTGTTTAACAAAGAAGCTTACACTCCGTATCTCCAGTCTATATACGTATGTCTCTGTCCTAAAAGCTTGTGACGACTCCTGTTCAGCTCACCCAAACATTACTTCCAGCTAGGTTTGCTTTTCTGTCAGCTTTTCCAACTCGGCAGTGGATGACCCACAAACCATCACAGCTGTTTGTGGTCACCACCATCATTACAGCACCACACTGCTTACCTCTACAGTTGCACACACATTCTTTTTTATTGTTCTTCTCTCATAGTCAGACTTTCTCGGCCTTTACAGCTTCAATGTTGAGTATTCCTTTTTCAATTAGTATTAAATTTTTATTGAAATGCAAAACCAAAATAGCTGGGAAACCCTTCAACAGACTTTTTCTAGCCACTGTACAGTATAAATTAGTCTAGTGTGTGCAGCATCACTGAGAAGTTAAAGATATCATGATGTCAATAAGGGAAATGGTTTTCGATTTTTATGCAGCTTTCTCAAATAAAACCCGATTTGTGAAAAAAAGGCTTAAAACCAATTTATCACACAGATTTTATGCCCTTATGTATCAGTTTCTAACATCACAAAAAGTGATCAGTAAAATAACATCTGTCATGAAAAACAGCTCACAAATGCTTCCTGTAAGAGAAAATGGAGAAAAACTCAAGAACTGTACTCAAGAAAAACTCAATTTAAAAAAAAAAAAATTAACACAGATAATTTCTGACTTTTTAAGATGAAAAGTGATTGACATCCAGCTATTAAATGTACTCCTTTTTTCAAACAAATACTTGGTCATATGACACCAAACAATAAGTGGAACACTAAAAATCTGTGCAATGACGACAACAACATGAACAGACCAATCAGTATAAATGATTTGAATGTCGTGTTTGGGTCAGCATCTCACTTTTCAGGTGATAGCCACTTGGCAGGAAAAGAACCAGAGAACTGGGACTTTAAGTCTCGCCCCCACTATTATGATCACTATCTATCTCTCATTTTAAACAAAGTAATTGGGATATCAAGCGAATGATTGCTTTGGATTGGATTCATTTCAGCACTTCCAAGCATTAATGACAATGTTTGCGGTGTTTATTTTCTTGTTTGGCACTTGATCTGGTTGTCATCAATGGCCTGATTGCCTAATGGGTTAGAGTAAATTTGGAGTTTTTGGCGGGTCATTCGGAAGTGTGGGAATGTGACAGTGAATGTTACACAATCACTGAACATAAAATATATGTTGTTGTTTTTTTATTGAGGGAATTTGGTGATTGAACAGATGGTAAGGGTGAAACGTTACACTTCTAACCGAGAACAAAAGGTTGTTGTTTTAGTCTGTCCATCAGCAAAAGCTCTTTGTAACAGAACTAGCAATGTAATCACAACTCATTTGAACCTTAGGCTAAATTTTCTCTCCTGAATGTTTTAGCTGTCAACCTGCCAGCAGCAAACTCACTGAGGAAAATCCACATCTACAAAAGCTAAAGAGTGCTTTGGGATGGTGAGCAGACTCTCTCTGCCTTGCCCGGGCCTGTGTGTGTGCGTGCGTCCAAATATATACATGTGTTTATTCCTGTGTGTCTGAGTGTGTGTTTGTGTGCATGCCAGCAGGTCTGGGGAACAGATGGAGGCTTGGGGCCAACATTGCTGATGCAGAAGTTGAGAATCCAGCCATGGAGCTGCATCTCTGGGGAAAGTGCTGCTGCTGATGACTGGGGCCCCGGCTGGAGCGCTGATGTAATGGAACCAGTCTTTTCCTGGACAACACTCTCTCCAACTGTCTGCGTCTTTGACCGCCTGTCTATCGCTCTGACTTTTCAGCCACCTGTCCATCTGGGCCTCCGGTTATTCCTCACACTTTCTGTGATTGTTGCCCTGAATCTGTAACATATTTCACTTCACCGTCCCAACCCTAGTCGTCTTAAAGCTTACAAAAGGAAAGTGGTGATGAGCTGGTTATATCTGTCTTCTCCTCTTTAAAGTTTATCCTTCTGGTTTGTCCATCTGTGTCACTCCCCCTCTCCTTCATCTGTCTCCTTGAAGCTTGTGCCCCTCCCTTTGCAAACAACAGCGGAGCCAAAAAACTATCAAACCCAACTGCGCTGCAAAGCAGTTTTATGTAATATATGAGAATAATTGAGGTCAGGGACTTTTCTGCGACAAAGTTTGTGAGATTACTCAAGTTCTTGTATATGCTATTGATCAGATTAGACAAACAGAAATGATAAACTCCAAACACCGTAGATGACAACTGAGTAAATTGTTGTGACTGTCCTGAAGCAAAGAGCTGACTAAGTAATTGTAGACTTTGTGAATGAGTGTTACATTGAAAAACAAGTTTAGGAACATTTGAGGAACTGGGATTTGTTCAGGACTTTCCAGGCTATCCTTTAATCTTCACTGTTGTATAAGAAAACAAGTTGCCCAGCGAGAGCAAATAATGTAACTGTTACAGGATGTGAAATAAGACCCACATCTGTGAGCATTTAACTTATCAACACTGGTGTCTTGTTCTCTGGGTGACTTCACAATAATGTGTAACATAATACACCCCTCGAATGACCCCGTGGGTTTGGGTGGATTGGTGGAGACACAATAAAAGTACAGTAAAACTAGTGCAGACACCCGTCTGACCTCAGCCTCTGACCCATCAGAGTGAGCTCAGTTGCTTGGAATCCAGGCCAGTACACCAAATGGAGGCGTGGATGAAGAAAATGGATGCGAACAAGAGGCTTGTGACTTTTTTTCTTGACTTTTTAATTCAAATCAAGTCACACTGATAAATTAGTACTTAGGTCTGATAAAGCACACACACATTGTATGTGTCGCTAAACACCAGCAGCAAAGTTTTGAGGTTGTAATTTTAGCATTGCTTGAAAAATCAGTCTCTCCATTTTCTCAAATGTGAATTTGTTGCTTTTCTTAGTTTTATATGGTTGTGGGATTGAATAGACAAATTTTAGACAAAACAAACAATCTGAAGACATCACTTTCTGACACAAGCAAAATGATTGATTCAACAAAATAATAATCAGAGTTCTTGCCCTAATATATTCAGGTAAGAATAACAATAGGAAAATACTGATATATACAAGAATATAATGTAGGACTATCTGTTCTTCCATTATAAATATTGACTCGGGTTTTTGTAAAAATGTTACTTGATTTCTTTTCTTTTAGATATTTTGGATAGGCATGTGATGAGTATTTATCTAACACTAAGGATACTGCCATCTGTTCCTTTGTATGATGAAAATAAGAGATTTCTTATAAGGTAAATTTTTTACCTTTGTTTCCAGTAATTACACCTTTGCCTCAGAATCAGTGTGGTTAATGATTCATTGATGCTAAAATGCTGCACATTAAAACTTTAATTATAGGGATTAATAGTCTAAAAAGATGAGCGAGAATCCCACACATGTTGAGATAATGTGTTGGATCAGTTTTGTCTTTCTGTCATTTCACAGTAAAAGCCCCAAGTCTTTTATTCAAGATCACAGAAATATGCTTTTTATGAGGTATTAATCCTCTCCAATTATACGCTTGCATGGAGTTTGATTTTAACCCTGTGTGACTGCCTCACGACCACTGCATGCTTTGGTATGCTCACCTGTAACCCTAAAGAGGATATTGGGGGAAAAAAAATAGAATGGGATCACACACACAACCATCAACCATCAGTAGGTGTCTTGTCTTACCGAGGTCAGAGCACTGGATCACACGAAGGTGGCACTGACATCTGAAGGGGCACTTGGGTCCAACCGGCATGGCAGGAAAGCCAAAAGTTGTAGTATCTTCCACACCTGATCCCGCCTCATCCTCCATCATGAAGTCTAGGAAGCCCGACTGGCGGAAGGGCAGAGCCCAGCAGGCAGTAACCAGGAGCAGAGAGAGACAGGCCGACCTCATGGTGCTACTAGCAGGGAGCCTGGAGGACGAGAGGACACAGTTCAAAGGTTTGGGTGGATACACTCTGAAAACAGCCTGTCTATGATTACTTTTTAAATGACTCCGTATAACTATCTGTTTCTGATTTAATGTTATAATCGGAGGGAAAGTAGGCAAAGAGAAGAGGGAAAATAGATTTTCAGCATGGCAGTGATTCAAATGCAGACAGACGGACGCTGTGTAAGAAAAAACTGGACAAGCCACACTGATTGAATTCCAGAGAGGCAAAGGGCAAAGGTGAGAGGTGGAGGGTTGGGGGCTAAAAGGTTAAACACTTGGGTGTAACAGTTTAGTGGGGTTGGCCAAATAAGCTATTTAACTGTTACGTTTTTTTTGCAGAAGGTGAAAGGTGAAAGAGGAAGGGTTAGTGCAAAAGCCAAATGAGAAAATTACTTTGAATATTACTTTGTCAGAAAGGACAAGCCTTAGGGATAACTCATTTATGTTATTCAAGAATAATGAGCAAACAAAAACACACTAGTACTAAAAAATGTACTTGTGGACATACAATATCTACTAAAACTGTGGTTCACAAGTTTTTCGTCAGATCCCATTCCATCTATCTAAATGATTTATCCTTTATTTTTTTAGCTATTTCGTGTATTCAGCCTTTACTTTTAGCTAGCTAAAAGTTTCACTATTCCCTATTTCACTATCTATCCCTTTGTATTACTATTAGCTGTCCCTTTTAACCATTTTTTTTTTTTTGCTATTTCGCCCATTACATTTAGCTAACCATTTCACCATTTATCCATTTTTATTACATTTCAGTCATCTGTTTTAACCATCATCCATTATTTTTACCTAGCTACATCCATGGCCTTGACCATGCCTAAACCCAACCAATCCAACCAGCGAAGGCAACGACCATTAGCCAATCAGAGGCAGCGTCGGGCGGGTCATGTCAACTCCAAGTTAGGATTCGTAAGTTTACAACCGGCTACTGTAGCATTGATAGCTAATTGACGGATAAAGTCACAATGGAGGAAAACGTATTGCAGATTTTTTTTTTTTTGGCAAACCACCGGCTAAAGAGAGTGCAAATGACGTCCAGCCTTCCCAGGAGAGAGGCTCCACCAGCACTCAGTCGTTTTCGTTTGGTTGTAATTTTTCCGTCCTGATCTCCAGCTCAAAATGCTAGGCGATGTCACCAGAGAGTCTCGTGTCACCGTTCAAGATGAAGCAACACGTCCATTTAATTTCCATCCCCAAACAAGAGCTCTGTTTACAGAAGCTGAAAAACTCTGTTATGTCCATATCTTTGCTTGCCCATCTCTGTGGCCTCATCCGAGTGGGCCATCTGCACCTAGCATTGCGTGAAAACATGGCTACGCAATACCATGACCCAGAAAAGACAAACTCACCTCTCCTTGATGCATGCCCACACTGACATTTTGAACTCATTGGACATCCATGCCCTCATGAGAGACTTCATTTCCATAACACCTTATGGCAAGGCCGCATTTGGATTATTATAACTACTGGAGCACCTGACCTGCAGCTCAAGGTAAGTTATTTGGTTTAAGCTGCCGCCGAGCAGTTTAATATTCAGTTGTCAATTACTTGTAACGTCACACCGACCTACCTTTTTGAAAAAAAAGGTATTTTCGTATGTGTTTTTGAAAATGCGTCGTTTATGAATTTGCGGCTTGTTTCTCCCAATGGAAATGTTTTGGGCCGTTGCCCTTGTCGGCCACCGTAGTTATCTTTGATGGTGTATTATTGTCAGCTGCCACCGAGCGGTTTGATATTCAGTTGTCAATTACTTTTAACATCACACTGCTATATCTTTGTTGAAAAAATGAAATGTTCATATCTGGATATCTTCTTGTGTGCCATGAGCAATGGGCTTTTGGATATGTGTAGTGCAATGCCATGGCATTATTGCGCAATAGCATTTGCATTACTAGGTGTTTTATACACCTGGCTGCTGTTGTTGTTATTGCTGCTGCTTTTTTGGTCTGTGTTGCAGTAGTATTGCTGTAGGCCTATGTTGTAATTGTATGGGTTGTATTGTATGGGTTGGGGTAAAATGCTCCTCCCACTACAGCACCTGCAACTTAAAACATCTTACCGCAACCCTGGCTATATTCATTGCTTTTAGCTAATTATCTATTTAGCTGTAGTATCAGCTTTTTCTCTTGTAGTTTTCACACACTCTCAATCGCGGCATGTAGTGTTCAGATGTTACAACTGACAATATGCTAATATATTCTTAAATATATTAGTTATATATTTTTTTAAATTGTAGCTTTAATTTTCTCCAGTCAGTTGAGCTACTCTACCATCTACACACTGTGGAAACTGTAGGAGTACCCCAGGTTGAGAATCACTGTACTCAGATGCAGTAACGTTTCCTTTTTTCTTTCAAAATGATCTATATAATTCAATTTTACAACAGAGGAAGAACCAGCGCTGGCTGCTGAATAAGTAACATCTGCATTAGCTTTTACAGTAATACACAGGGGATACACATGAGACATTTCATGGCTGCCACTGTAAACTGCTTTACTACATTTTCTACTCCAAAGTAATGAATCACAGTGATGATTTGTTTGCCAAGTACTTCATGGTGTCAGCGTGTGTCACAAAGTGCAATAAAAGCAGAAGCAAGCATCCGGAGTCACTGGGAGAATCCTGCTTCCTTAGGCAGTTGTCTATTTCTAAACACAACCACAACCCAATTGATACATACACACACACTCTCTCTAACTTAAATCCAGCGCGGACTTCCACACAAACTCCCTGACCTTTTACATAGAGACGCACACACACAAGTCTCAAAGACCTAGCAATCTGCTTGTCATGCATAAAGCCAAAAGTTGCTCCTTCCCTCTTGGTGCCACAATAATTGAAGGGCGGATTTGAGCCACAGCTGCTAACAAATGATTGGGGAGCAGCTGGTCTGCAGCAGACCTTGACCTGAACATCATGACCAGGATGATGAAACTGACCCAAAACCATCAGTTGGCCAGAGCTGAAAGTGTCTCTGGGCTGGTTTATATGGCCTGTGTGCATATGATGCTTATGTGCTGCATCTTTGTTTTACTTTATTTGTGTGAGTATTTTCATGTTTTGAGGCGTACTAAAGCAGGTGCACATGATGTATATATAACTTTATAGGTGCACATATTGTATGTGTGAAAAGCAATAAAAGCACTGTTAAATATTTTTGTGCACTGTGAGAATGAGGGAGAAACCAAGAGAGAGATGTGCTGATGTAGTGTTATCCAGGTTAGGGTTACATCAGGTCAAGGGGATCACGGCTGAGAATGACTCTCAACACAAGCTGTAATTATAGTCCTTGTCCACAAGACAGCCGCCGCTTTGACACACTGTACAGCCTCAGTCCAGTGGTTACAGTGCTTGCATACAGTATGAGCAAGCTTGAAATCATTTCTATTCAGAGGGGAATTGTGTTGGATGGGATATATCTGCCTCATAATGTTTCTCTTTTACTCTTGTTCTGTTGCTATGAAGTGGAAAAAGCTGAAAAACACTCAAAAGGGTGATTTCATAAGTCGGCACTTGGAGACGGGAATTGTGTCACATCAATGTTTAATGCAGTTTTTCCACTTGGAAACATGGAGTATGTACTGTAAGAGGAGGTGCTGAAACAAAGAGCCCTGGTCTGAACATACAATAGATCCAGAGGACATGTTGTTCTAGTCATCGACACACTGAGTAATCTTGGCTGTGTCAGGCTCTCTTATCTAAGCGCAGCTGAAAGCTCTATCCAACAAAAACCTTGTCTGCAGACTTGGCAGGAATGTTCTGCCGTCCTTTTGGATTTAAGGATGTAAACCACTCTTGGGTCAAATAGTGCTTGTGGATGCATTTGAAGGTTTATTTTATCCTGTTTAGATACCAGATGAGTTGGTTTTTTTGTTGTAGTGTGATGCACTCATTTCCAGTACTGGAAAGTATTTGAAAGTCAGTTTATCAAACTTCTCATAGTTGTACGGATGTCGTGAACTCCTCACATCTGGCACATCTTGCAGGCTGAAACATCTACGGAGCCAGTGTACCAGCTCTGTTTGAAGGAACAGCAATGCACACAAAATAACAGAGGTTTCACCACAGATTACTGAACCTTATCTCCCTGCCTTGACCCATGGCCCAAAAGCACATAAACAGATATACATGCACATGTGCATTGTTACTGGATTTCAGGCAGCCCTCCATGTGTCCTGCCATCAATCCATCAACCTCTGTCTATAAACATCTCATCAGCTTTTAATGTGAGCCAGACAGGCAAGAAGAAGAAGAAGAAGAAGATGGCAATTTTAGACTAAGCTCTGGGAGCGTTTAATGGTTGCATCTTTACTGCAAAGTCAAGAATTACTGCTACTCTGTGAGTCATAATCAGACCCAGGAGTTGTTGATGAGAATAAAACAAGATTTTGAAATAAAACCAAGAAAAAGGAATACAAGAGATTTTCAGGGATTATTGTTTGTGACATTAACAAACAATTTGTAACTGCAGAGTAAAAGTGGTACTAATATTACTGAGTCTGGAGATTTTGGTTTTGGAACTGGAGAGCTGTATATTGTGGAAATATATGGCTTTGTATTGTAAGTAGAGCAGTGAAATAATGGGTACATGGTCATCCAAGGTTTGCCTGTGAACATAAAGGTCACTCTAAATTGAAAACACAGAACAAGTAATTACGGCCAAATGTTTTTGAACATATAAATTCAAGGCTACTAGCAGCTTTCCCAGCAGGGATGAACCTCTGAAGAAGATGCATGAGACAACCTGCTGTGCCCCAGGCATCGGTTCTTTCATTACCAGTCTGCTCAGATGTGCCCACAGGCCCTGCAGGATGGCCTGCTCTACGAGGATGCTCCCACCTCCATGTGCACATACAGACCTGAAGAATCTACTGAACACACGACACAGGCTCCTCAAACAACACACTTGTGTGTGTGTGTGTGTGTGTGTGTGTGTGTGTGTGTGTGTGTGTGTGTGTGTGTGTGTGTGTGTGTGTGTGCTCAATCCAGAGGGCTGTCAACACAGCATGCTGGAACATGACTTGACCATGTAAGCTGGTATCAGCTTTTCAAATCCCTTCAAAGAAGATGCAGCTTTCTGCTATGAGATAAAAGCCATTCACCTTATCATTTTCAGTTTCACAGAAGAATCCTAGTGATCACACCAAGCTGGAAATGAAACCCTGCTGTTACAAAAAGTTTCAGTTTTCTTCCCTGTAGCTTAGAAAATATGATCTGACTTAGTTTTTTTTTTTATCAAACGGATGCACTTTTGAGATGAAACATATATTATACACATATTTTGTGGTGATGTAATGTTTGTAGCCTCACCATTGATTCAGTGGTTTTGATATTTGGCTATTAAGGATTTTGAATATGTGAAAAACATCTGTATTATTTGCGTTAATTCATGCAGGAATATTCACAAAGAGTAATTGCATTTAATGTGTAATTTCAGTGTGGCTTCATTCGAACATGGCCAGTATCACGTCGTAGCAAGATGAAAATGGGACAGGCTTTATTCATGAGAAGTAGACTGACACTAATCAGTGCAAATGTGGCAGTAACTGGCACACAGTCAAGATTCCTAATGGACCTTTAAGAACCATGCAAGAAAAAAAAGTCTTACTGTAAAAACCTTTAAACAAATGCAAACTTTGAGGCTCAAGGACAACAAAAGAGCTCATACTGAAGTAAAAAGAAGCTGCACTTCACACAGTGTTGAAGAGACATCCGGTCTACAGTGTCTCACATACTGGAGCTGCAGTAAACACTGGAGGAGGATGCATCTGATGAGCTTGGCCATTTCAATTTTGACCTAATTCGGATACAGTAATGTTGAACAGGATTTGCATGAGGATGTTTATGTACCTGGAGAGTTAGTTTGTAATGTAGCCATTCAGGCATTGGTGAATTGGGGAACATTCAGCTGCACTGAGGCAAACTCTGGTTCAAGGCTCTCCAAAGAGTTTGAAAAGGCTTTGAATTATCAGCAGATGCCTGTTGAAGTGCTGCACATGAAACTATTGTAGGTAGAGAAAAAATTTATCAAAAAATAATAAGCACAGGTGGCTGTGATAAGGTTTAGTCTGTATTTTCAAAAGATTTACAACCTACCATGTTCCAGAAAAGGACATGTGGTAAATGGTACACCAACCATCTCTATCTTTCATTTTTCGTGTCTCCGAAACCTGTGATTCATCAACCCATGTCTGACCAAGAAAAAAGGGGCGGAGGTTGACATTTCCTGCGGCGGCGGCATCCTTGTCAATTCTCCTGTCTCCCTCTTTTGTCTCATCTCTCTCTCTCTCTCTCGCTCTTCCCTCCCTCTACTTTCCCCCAAGGCTGGCCCCAGCATTACTAATGATTCCCAGACAGGAAGCAGAGCTCGCATGAGGGAGTAAAGTAATTTTCCCTCCTTTTGCTTTGTCACTTTCTCCCCTTTGTCGCAGCCTTTCATTGAAACTTTAGAGCCTAGAAAATCAATGAGATACCCGAGGAACGATCACCACCTCAACCAAACTTAACAAATCATTCAAATGTCTGCAGCATGAAGGAAACAAATTTGAGCATTAAGCACCATGGCGTTTTGATTTTAGTAATTCAAATAATGTTGCAATGAAGAAAAAAATACAAGGCAGACACCAACTACCATCCCACCCTGCACCCATCCGCTACCTCCCCCCTCCCATCTGACTCTCCACAGGCCTGCGTCTGACTCTGCAGAGTGTCTGTCAGCAATGAATCACTGGAAGGTATTTACAAGGCCACAGGACATTTAAAACACGTGTGGCCCTTTTAACCCATCAGCAAATGAATGTGAGCTCCCCTCCCACATGGTTGCAAAAACACATCTTCTCAGACTCATGCGCCTGATTGATGACAATGCTAAGATGTAAAAATTTGTAATTTTTATGAGCTCTTCCTTTGGCAGTGGTCTGAGGAGTCAGTGGTCATTATTTTCACTAGATGTCTGATATATCGGGGGATTTTGTGAGTGAGAACATGTACATCTGAAAATATGCATAGACATAGCCAACAAACAACTTCAGAGCCAAAACATTCCTGTAATAGGAGTTTGGCCAAATCTGTCGTGTCTGGAAAATAGCCATCCATGCTCCCATGTCTGCCTGCATGGGAGGATTCTGACTTCAAGTATGCCGAAGACACTCCCTTTGCCCACTACAATCAATATAGTTCCCTTATGCAGCAAAAATAAAAAAGTGTCAGAGCCATAACCATTATTGAAAGATCAGTTTAAGGTCTTTAAAGCATGCCTGATGTTTAGAGCCATAGCATGAGAAAGCCAGCAAGTGGTTAAACCACATTTCAGCTGTTCCATGAGAAGAGCTGTCAGCCTGCCATCAACCTCAGTCCCATTATCAACAGTCTGCACTGCACAGACGTGGACGAACTGCCCAACCTTCTCTCCCTTTCTTCTCTTTCCATCTCCTCCCATTTTAAGCTCTTTCCTTCCATCCTCGGCTTCCCTCCCATAGCTTATGGTATTCCTCTCTTTCTCTGTCTGACCCTAAAAACTTTGGCCAGAAAGATTGACATGTGGAACTTTCTGGTATTCCAGTGAGCGAAGGAGTGGAAAAAACGTTTATGGCTGATATCCATTCAATTCCATTGTTCTATTGCTCTTTTTTGACCCAGAGAGCTGAAGTCCAGATGGAAAAAATGAAGCCCCTTGAGTGCAAATCTGGGCCTTGTCTCCTCCAATGCTTCCGTTCACTCATTCCTGGTCCGAATGCTAAACATCTGCTCGGTTCAACTCAAAATTATGAACTAGTGATACTTTTATTGCTCTGAGTGTATTTTAGTGCAGTGCTTATGCTTCTTTTAGCCTTTATTCTATTCTGAGTTCCACTTTTCTTTCTATTTCGTTTATCTCAGTTTTTCCCTTGTTCAGTTTCCCTCCAGTCCACTCAATGCAATTCAGTGCAGATGAGCCTTATTAGTTTTTTTTTCCCTGCTGGCAAAAAGGATGTAATGAGTTAGCTGGGAGTTGTGTGGTGGCTTGCCGGGAAGCCTTCAGACCTCTCTTTGATAGAGGAAGCTGTACCATTATGGGATTAATGGCTCTCTGCGTTGCCAGGTACAGCTTTTTTTCATCTCCTCTTCAAAGCCTCTCACTTTAAGTTGCCCCTAGCAATTTGGGTCCTGTTCTGCTCCTGTGAAAACACAGCAGCGAACGCCAAAGTGTGCAGAGAGAAGGTTCATACACTGAGAAGTAACAGAGCAGACAGATAAGAGATTGGGGTTAAAGCAGTCTGGTTGCAGTCTCAAATGAACTGCTGAAATGGAACATGTGAGGAGCACCAGAAACAACTTTTCCAATCACAGTCTTGACAAGCAGTAATGGGCTGAATCAACACAAAGAAATCCACATTGTTGTTGCTGTTTTTTTTCCCTGCCCTCATTTCCTTGTAGACAACCCAAACGCCACAGGGAGAGAGAGAAAAAATAATGAAAGGAACAAATTAATGCAACAAAACATAATGTTTTCTCCTGATGTTGGCAAATGAAACAAAAAGAAGAACATTTTCTGCCTTCCCTTCACTCAACAATTCTGATTCTAACACACTCGTGGATCTAACTTGAAGAATGCACTTCTATATGGGTCACATCCAAACAATCAACAAATAAGTGTCCAAACACTGCCACAAAAAAACACATGAAGAAAACTGCAAACTGAAAATGTAAACTGAATAAACTGCTGAAAATATCACATGGCACTCAGTGGTGGATACTTTGGAGATTAATAGTGGGCCAGAAGAATAAGGCTTTTGGCAGAGGAGTGAGGTACCAGCATCAACAGCACCACCACACCCCCTTCCCTAGCCGCTGCTCTTTTCACTGAGCTGTATGCAGATTGGACTGGAAATGATTAAAGGTCTCTCATCACAAAGCCAAAAGTGCTGTGGGAACAAGACCTGGCAACATATCTGGAATATATACACAACACAAACACACACACACACACACACACACACACACACACACACACACACACACACACACACACACACACACACACACACACACACAAGGCTGCAGAGAGAGGCAGAAGCAACATAATGTATGAAGATGTGAAACAAACTTACTCAATCCATTTTACCAAAAAGACAAATGTGCAAAAATAAACAAACACTCATTTCATAAAATAAAATGACATCATCAGCAAATAATGTGACTCTTAAATCATGGATAATATATTTTGTCATGCTTGCATTTATGCAGAAAATCACAATCCAGCAAAAGCTGAGCCACCTTCTCAAAACTTCTCCCTCTCTAAAGATTTGTCCAAAGTGAAACCTAACTCCATATTCCTAACCTCATTTCACCCATTCATATCCCTACTTTTCTCCTCTCCCAGAGTTAAAGGATTAACCTACCTGTTCTCAGTGAAAGCAAGGCAAAGAGAGTAGAAATGGGCGAGATGAGCTTGACTCCCAAAATCCAGTCGAGTGGGGGGATGAGACTGTGGAGTGGCTGCGAGGGCCTATGGGGTAATTGGACTCGGAGCGCGTGCAGCCAAGATCAAGCAGGTGTGCTCTGTCACAACAAGGGGAGGAGAGAGAGAGAGAGAGGGCGAGAGAGGAAGAGAGACAGAGGAGAGAGAGGGGAGAGAGACAGAAGGAGGGAGGGGTCCGACCGCCGAGCTCCTCTCAGGACCGAAACAATTGGTGGAGAACTTCCCCCGTTCTCGCTGCGTGCTCCAAAAAACAGCTGGAAATGGAGAAGGGAGGAAAAAAAAAAAAAAAAAAAAAAAAAAAAAACAAGAGGGAGAGAGAGTGCAGGAAAAAAGGAGACAGAGAGAGGGAACGAAGAGAGAAAAGAAGAAACAAGGAAAGAGAAGAAGAGAAAGAGGCAGTGATTCGGCTGGCAGACACCCTCACTGTGACATCTGGTAATGATAGGTCCTGTGTGGAGCTCAGCTGAGAACTCTGCACACAAACTCTCTCTTTCTCCTTCTTTCACGCTCTCTGTCATTCATCCTCATTCAGGCTCTACACCGACTACCCCCTGGAAAAAAAACAAAAAAAACACAGAACACACACACACACACACACACACACACTTTTTTGTCACTTTCTTAGTCCTTGTGGTCTTTTTTTTAAACCCTATTGCCAGTCCTGGAGCCAGAGAAACCTTCTTGTATGGGCATCTGACTTCCTTGGGCATCCACTTTGTTATTTATTTATTTATTTATTTACCATACGATCATTAATTACAACTATTAATGTGAAACAATGGAAATACTCTAGATGTCAGTAATATTGAAATTCAGAATTGAAGAATTTAGGGATGGATAGATGATTTTTCTTGCTTTTAATTTTGTGAAGCTGCTGCACCTGTTGCATTATGGTCCTTACAAAATTCACAATAATTTTTCGATGTGTAATGGGGGACCCCCGTCCTTTGCGATGGGCCCACCTATCGCCATAAAAGTACTTTGACATTTGATAATTCTTCCAGTTTAGTCACTCAACATAATCTGCCCAGACTGAGGCAGCACAGTGGCTTAAAAGGCTGATGGAAATGTCTTGTCGGTATTTCGTCATCAACCAAAGAATTTTGACAAATTAAAAATTTTATCTGATAGTGGTGATATGTGAAATTCCAGGAAATGACCAAAGTTATTACACTTGACTCCCTGGGGACCATGAATTGGTCTACCAGATATCATGGCAATTCATCCAATAGTTTTCCCGACATTTCACTCAAAAGCACAAATATCAACCTTATGGTGGCGCTGGAGGGAAAGTCTGGGGTTCACCAAAGTTATCGTGATACATCATCTGGGAACCATGAATGAATGTGCCAAATTTTGTGCTCATCCATGAAGTAGATGTTGAGATATTTCACAGGATAAGTGAAATCTTTGACCTGCAACAGTAAAATTATTAGGCCACTACTTCCTGCATTGGCATTGGTAGTTGGACTGGACCTGCCAAAGAAGTATCTAATCAGGGCAACAATGGGGGGCAAGCTTAACATCTGCATTAGCTAATGTCTCGACTAACAGCCATGTGCTCATTTGGTAAAGCGAGATTCTCATCTTCTATCTGCTTCATTGTTGTAATGTACTCTGGGTCATAAAGCCAGCCATCGAACCTTGAATGGAAATGATGATGCCTCTAACAAAGTCTGATATTTCCATACAGTCAGCACTCACTGATGTGTGTCATAAACTGAAGTTATTGCAGGTGCAGTCCCAAGTTGAGATAATGCATTTAGGTGATGTCTCTTGAGGAAGATCTCTTTGAAACATCATTTTTGCAGGAAATGTGATTCTTGAATTCTTTTTAAGGGGAGGTTTAAGGGAGGATAATCAAACACCTGTCACATCTGCATCGGCTGCAGCTGTTACATCCTTTCACATTGTTTCCAATCAAACCCGTGTCTCATCACTTCCCCTCTCGTGTCTTTATTGAAGTCTTGATTTTGATCACTGCCAGGATCAAAAGGACAATCGCTGGATGACTTTTTGCACGGGAAAAAAAAGACAACCTCCCTCAGCTGCTCTCTCCATCTGCCTTCTCTTCATCTTTTGCTCTTTCTCTTCAAGACTACAAAGGATCAGATAGCAGAAGAGCAGGTTTCGTCCTGTCTGGCTTTCCCTCTCTTAACTTGACTATCTTTCCCTGCAGAAGGCAAAGGGCAGACCACACACGGGGAGGCCCCAAATGTGTTGAAATGGTCCATCTTGGTCTCAAGGAGACTGCGTTTTAAAATTCTTGTTCAAAATAATGACCTTAGCTAATGTGCATTTTGTCGCCTGGGGTTCGAGCTGTAATCCATAACAGATTTAAAGAAGCTCGAATTGAGTCCACAGAAGGAAGGAAGGAAAAGAGGAAAACACAAGCATGGAAAGAGGTCAGAGGCCAGGAGGATTACAGCATGATGTGAAGGATTGGATAAAGCCAGGTGTCCAACACAAACTCTGAGATCATACCTGGCGCATTTTTCAATAACGGGGTCGAGAGAGGAGAAAAACCCGTCTGCATCCTTCAGTCTCTGGCAGACGATGGAAAGCAGGCCCCTTATATTAGAGCGGGGAAGCGGTTTTGCCGATGATACGTGGCTGTTGTGGAGACAAGGACGTGTTGTGGAGATCTAACCTGTGACCCTCTGGTAACTGGGTGGCCTCTGTGGAAGAGTTGCAGAGGGAAACTCTGAATCCTAAAAATGATGTTTGACCTTCCTCAGAAAAACCAAAGCAGAATATTTTAATGGGGAATCAAAAGGGTGTCATATTACAGACATATTGGTAAAGATACACTGACACCTTTGTGCTCAGGTGTTAATATCCCACTGCAGAGACAGAAGACGAAGAGAAAGAGAAAGTTTCAAAAGGACAGTA
This sequence comes from Seriola dumerili, assembly GCF_002260705.1. NCBI lineage: Eukaryota > Metazoa > Chordata > Actinopteri > Carangiformes > Carangidae > Seriola > Seriola dumerili. Next base: position 6,023,693 of record NW_019174393.1, read on the forward strand.
AAGGGTCGGATAGGATCAAGAGGCGAAAAGAAGCTTAGGGATGTCAAACCAAGAGAAAGAGTTATAAAGAGAGCGGTGTCAAAGAAATCTACTTTTTTAAAAGTGGGATTTCAGGTATAGCCTCAAGTTTTCTGTGTTTGTCCAGAGGAGAGAATGAAGAAGCGAGGGGAATTGAGCAGGGTTTTACAGGTATTATTACCTTTTCTTATAAGGAACCAGCTCTCAAGGAGAGGTTGAAGGGTCCCTATCAAGTTGTGACCTTGGTATCTTTACATTTTGCTGTGAACCACAGAGGATTTGCCAAAAGCGAAAGGGCAGTTCAGTGATCTCCATGTTGACAGTTGTGATGATGGGAGCAGTGAAAGAAGGTCCATAATCCTTGAACTTGCCTTAAGGAAGCTACGAGGATTGATGTGTACACTTCATCTCAGGAGGATAAGATCTGAAATAAAGTTTTACAGGAAAGAAAAATTTATGAACAGGATTTTAGACACTTTGTGTGTTTGTTTGGTTATATTGCTGACACAGCTTTTTATTAGTTCCTATGTGAAGAAGTGACGTATACATATTGAGACATATTGGGATTTCTTTAAGTTGCTTTGCCTGTGTGGACGTGTTGAATAGTGGCACAAACCTGCACCTCATTGCCCCATCACTCAACATTCAAACACACATACATAATTTTCTGGAAAGAGCTGTAGGCTGTATGTACGCTCTGTTTCACCTCAATATACCTAGTGGTCTCTCTATTACCTGGCACTCTGCCTACCATTGATACAGCTTTTTTTCCTTCAAGAAGAATCTGTCTGGAATATTTCCCCCCCCATTTGTCTTTATTAAATCTCACATTTTCCAAGTCATACCATTTAAAACACCACCATACCATTCTCTCACACACCCTGTCTCTGCTGTGTAATACAAATAATAGGGCAGAAACAAAATCATTTTAGGCCCATTAAAGTCAGTCAGTGACAGCCTAAAGTGACAGGATGTATGAGAATGTTAATGAGAAGACAACATGTAAAAAGGCTATTATGGGTTACATCTTTAGGTCTGGGCAGGTTTGATGATGGAAGCTAGACGACGGGTGTGGTTCAGATTAGAGACGTAGCCACAGGGCACGTTTAGATGAACAACTTGTTTAAACACCTTGTCCTATTTTGGTATTTCATTTTTATTCATTATTAGAATTAAAGTAATTTTCCCAATATAACAGAAAGACAGCAGTTTTTTTCATAAAGAGTATAAAGAGAAATCGGTGCCTTTCTCAAGAGTAGTTTGATGGCAGCTGCTGGGTGGAGGGAAGGCTAGTCACCCACATGTTGTTCTTAGATTATATTAGCTGTTTGTGGACGTAAACTGGTGGCATTTACATCTGTTAACATGACAGCAGTGCAACCCGCAGAGTCACCAACTCTGGAAAAAAAATAAAGCCTTCGTCATGTTCTCATATACCGAGAGTGACCCTGCCTGTCGTTTGTGGTCAGCTAGACGGCTAACTCTACTTTGCCATAACAAGCTAAAATGATGTTTCATTTACAGAGTCAGTGCAGGAGAAGCTTTGAAGTGGCTTGAGTTACCAGTGAAAGGGGATATGATGGACTCCGAATTGCTGCATGTGTATAACTGTATAGCCAGATGGAGCATGATGGAGTCTCCACTTACAAAGTTTGCTTCAATTAGTTGCATTTTTCTGAAAAATGCCACAAAATTAGCATTTAACGTGATTTGTAAATATAATCCTTCCTATATCTTCAATAGACATCCCAACAAAATACCTACAGCACCTTTATCCTGCATTATAGCTCTATAGTAAACATGCACATTGGTAACATTCCTCTACAAAGACAGTTTTGTTTGTCTGTTATGTGCTCGTCATTCTCATCGACAAACCAACGGAAGCCTTTAAAGTAGCAGAAGGATAGTCTACACAAATCCCATTCCAGACTCTAAGTAATGTAGCAGCAGTGAGGTGGAGGAGCTCTGTCATTCCCATCTCTGACTGGAGGATCTCAGCCGTGATGGACAAAACAGACCCTCTCACACACATACACACACACACACACACACACACACACACACACACACACACACACACACACACACACACACACACACACACACACACACACACACACACAAATGCAGAGCAGAGGCACCAGTGATGGCAGTGACAGGCTGACAATCGGGTTCTGGGCCAGTGGTACTGTGGGAAATGACCTTGTTTGGACCAATCAAAGTGAGACTGTGTGTTGATACTTCATTCATATGATAATTGCTCTGGAGGAATCCCGTCAGTTTGGTTCACTGTTTACACCCTTTTCCTTTAAGTTACGAAGGGCCACACACACACACACACACACACACACACACACACACACACACACACACACACACACACACACACACACACACACACACACACAGCTTGGCCAGCTTTAATGGGTATTTTTCATGTTTGAGGTGAGATGAGTGCCATGTTGCCAGTTTGATTACCATTACTGCAAAAATAAAAACCAGTAACTGTGCCATTAGTGGCCTAGTGAATTTTTTTAACAGGAGAGTCAAAGTACTGAAGGCCGTAATGTTCCCATTAGCAACCATTTATCATGCAATACTTGACCCTTAATATCAGATTCTCCATGTTAGTGTCAAATGGACACTAACATGGAGATTGAACTCACAGTGGATGAACAGGAGAACGTGCAGCTGCTCTGATTCTGTGCTTCATGTCACTTTTAGGATTTTACTCCTAATTAGTTCCACTGAATGTGGGAGAAGGTGGATGATGAAAACACTGAATAGCATCTGCGTAAACTTAGAGAAACATTCATCACCTATTGTCATAACAATGTCCACCCACACAAAGGCCTTTTTGGGGAGGCGACTCATTCACTATTCCTCCTCGGCCCCACATAGCTCTAGGAAAAAAAAAAAAAAAAAAAGGGGTAACGGAAACGCTCACTCAAATAGTGTTTTGGTATAAACGTGGCCATTCAAGGCCAGTGGGACTTTTTGTCTCCATGGTGACAGACTCCTGCTCGGCAGAAAGCGAAGTAAAAGAGGGAACACTTCACAAGCGGCCAAGTTTACATCGGACCCTGTAATAAAGGAGAGGGATATGGTGAAATAGGCAAACACAGCTGCCTGGCTGGTGAGCAGCGTAGCATTAAAGCATTGATTAATTGTGATTGCATGGTTTTAAAAAGAAGGGAAGGATTTGGGTTATTATAGATTGAACATTTAAAAACTCAGCCTGTAGAATAAAGGAGAAAATAGGGACAAATATGAGTTAATGTGCAGTCCTAAGGCAGTACTGTCTGCCCAGTGCAGCCCTAGTATAATAAAATCATCCACGCAGTCTCATTATAAATACCTGGTCAAACACAGCTGCCAGGCAGCTGAATATTATGGCATTAGAGAGCTGATTTAATGTGATTACATGGTTTTAAAATGGGGAAGTAGGATTAGGTTTATGAACAACAAGAGCAGTTATGCAATGTGAAATGGAATCTTTGCTACAGCAAACATTTAAGGAGTGTACAAAGTGGATTGTTTATAAGGAACCTTGCAAACATGAATTTTAACTACCTCAGCACCCTGTTGATCTTTTTTGATTTTCTTAAAACAAAATCCCACAGTTTCTTTCAGGTTATTCCCAGATCTCTTCAGCCTACTTATGTGCTAGATTAAACCTTTATGTATTTTGGATTTGAGTCACAGGGAGTAAGAGGGTGCACAGTCCATACTGTCGAAATATGCTGCAGGGCTGGGCTGAAACTCCAACCTACACATGCAGTCTTCTCCACACAACCAGAATGGAATGCATTCTTCTTTGCATCAAGCAATTAACCAAATCACATCTTGTTAATTGTATATGAGCATGAATCTGTAGTTAGTGGATGAAGGAAGAGGATGAAATCCATTAATGATAAAATCTAAATCTCATGTTTGTTTTAGTTTGATGTGTTGAGAAGCTTGTGTGGTGTTGGATAAAATTTCTGTGCAAACTCTTGATCCCTTTAAAATCTCTCCATCCAAATTACTGGAGTTATTACAGACAAAAATATTGGTTTTATTCAAAACAAAGACATTTTGTAATCAGAGACATTTTTTTGCAGGCAACCTGCCTGTAAAAACGTGGACCTGGAATAATCGAGTCTGCATCTCCTACAGTTCAGTAAGTGCACAGTAGTTAGGGCAATTTTTCACTTTAAGTGCAACAGTTTTGTCAGTTTTTATTTTCTGGATCTCTGGAAGCAGTTTTCAATCTGCAGCTTTGTCTGTTGACAGTTACTGAAAATGAGAGTACACACAGAATCTTAGTGTATTGTCTATTGGATTTAGATTGCTGGTGAACTTATGTCATACATTTGCAGGATACGTTGGAAGATGTCAAATGCCACTTAGGAGGTAGCTCAATTTGCACTCCTGTTACTTAAAATGCACTGTTGCAGCTTCATTAAAGTGCCACCACTGCCAAAAAAAAGTAATTGAATTTCAGTGTGGCTGGGGTTCAGAGGAGTATAAGAATATTCAAAGAAAATACACACATCCATTGGAAGGTGTTGCTGAGGAATTACCGCAAATTAACTACAAAAGAAACCCATACTTTTTTGTTCCAGCAGTTTGAGGCAGCTGTTCCACAATGAAGGAACAGAGTTTATAACATTTTTACACCACAAGAGGATTATATGAAAGACGCATTTTTTAAAAAAGGCAATAAATTGACACCAAGATATTGTGAAATTGCCGGTATGGAGGTTAAACTGGCAAATTGTTCTCCTTATTTAATCATGATGCTGTTAACTTTACTTATGTGGTTTGAGTTGCGTTTACTCTAATCGTAAGCTTAACCAAACCCTTGACCAAAGCTGCTTTATTTCCCCTATAAGCTTAACTGCCAGTTACTCTTTCATGTGACCAACACATAAACATTTGGTATGCAATCTGTGCTGCTGTCAAATAATCCTCTCATAGTGGAGGAACACAATCTTCTCATTACTTATGTCCACAAATCTGCTGTCCAGAATTCATCCTCATTTAGTGAAGTCCTGCACCGTGAGTGCAAATGTTCACCGGGCTTTCGAGCGACTTCATTAATCTCTCGCATGGGTTTAAATATATTTGGTGGGCATTTTTCTTTCTTTCCATCTCAGTCTGGTTCTGCTTTACTGGGCTGAGGTGAGCAGCCAAGCAGCTCCCCTGTTTGCCAACAAAGCGGCTCCGACCCTCCCTGACCGAGATGATACGTTTGCTGCCAAGGTTCTCAATGAAACGAGCTTTGAGATCTATACATCAACATTTTCCCTCAATCCTATAATTATGTGTCATGGAAACAAAAGTATAGTGTTAACACTGTGGTGAATTCACAGATGCTGATGATCCCCAAACTCTGTACCTGCCAAACACTACACCTACTGTTTCTATATACAACTTTATCATCATTAATATCGCACCAGGCAGGAAAATCTATAGGCATCCGAGCTTATACTTCTTTGTTAAAGTTTCATATTGCACATTCGTGACGTAAAACAACCCCACTGATTTTTTACAGACCTCTGTGGTGGAAGTTTATCACTGACTTGTGCTTGAAGGAGCAAAATCAACTCCTCCAACTCCAACATGAAAACTTAGCCCGGGATAAATATTAATTTGTGCTGCTCTATTATCACCTAACATCAGATGCATGTTTTGTAGTTGTGCTTTAAAACCATCAAAGAACCCAACATCAAGGCAGCTTCATGACAGTAATGTATGATCAAATTTGATGGCAGTTAATTCCCTATATTACAAATGAGAAGCTGGTTTCACATCTCTTTTAATAAAAAAGGAAGGACTAAAGTGTGCATACTTTTCCTCTGATGTTAAACAGATATTTTCACGTTGTCAGCAAGGTGGATGTGATCTCTAATGGTCCAGACTCAAAAATGATGGAATTCCATTGGAAGGTTGCATTGATCCGTCATGACGGAGCATATACAGTAGACAAGGAGCAGCACCGAGTCAGCATTTTGAGAGGGTGGGGAATCCGCCATAGCAGGATGAATTCTGTCACAAACACTCACTTCACATATAAAATAAAGATGGCAATGCATTTGAACTTGCTGAGGCAATTCAGCATATCAGCATGAGGTGCACAAAGTGGTGAAAATATTTCCCCTGTGGATAAAAAGGTGCACATGGAAAAGAATCAAAGGCGTTTGCTGATAGCAGCAGCAGAAGCCAATAAACATTGGCCCATATGGTGAATATGAGCATGAAGGCCTTTAGAGAAGATGCCAAATCAGCGCAGTGAGATGTTACAGTGTGGTTGCAGAGGGCTAAGCCGTCAGCTTACACAGTGTACTGGGATATGTGGATATGTGACCTGAAGCATCCTGCTAAAATGAATTAATTCTTGTTATCGTCCAATAACCCGTTAGGATGTTTTCATCCAGGAGTGTCCAGTCCCTCTCCAACATCTACAATATTTAACTCCCCCTGTCAGTTTTCTAGAGCTGGTCAATCAGTCTGATCATGTAATGGTAATGCAAAGGGTTGATGTGATTCAAAAGACAGTTAATGTTATAAATGCTTGAATGGCATTTAGTATACAAAGCTTGGCTTGGGAGAAAGAAATGAGACTTTACAGAGTCATTGATTTATGGTCTTTTTTCCCCTCAGGAGTGTTTTGAGTTGTACATGCACACACAAAAAAGTAAATTCAAACCTATGCCCTTATGTGCTTGATAACAGCACAGTGATCGTACAGTATGTTTTCTCTCTTTTTGCATCACTGTAACATTTTCTCACATGTAACTTTGACATATTTTGTGTGAATCCGGTATTTATTTTCACAAGATGCTGATTTACGTGCTTTTAACTTGAAGTACGGTGAAAATATAAGAGTGGTTTAATGGAAACATTCAGACTGGCTGTAAAACAGGGGATGTCTTCACCAGGCAATCCAAGGCTCTCGGGTGCCATTTGGCCGGCCCGAGTCAGAAAGTGTCTGACTGGGAAAGACGTTAGGAGCCAAACCCTGCCATGGCATCGTCGACTCATCATGGCAGAAAGAATCATCCCTAACAAGGGCTGGTTTGTGTCCGATCGCCACTGTGTATGTCTGAGTAAGTCAGAGAGAGTGTTTATGGACATAAAGAGCGCTAATGTGGTGATGATATTAGGGAAAGAGAGAGAGATTATGTAAAAGACTTAAGTGGCAAAAGAGAGTGAATGAAGTAACGCAAGATTTTTTTTAAACATCCCCTCTGCTAATAACATACAATATGAAATTACAGTGAAGTGTTGTGAGCTAGTGAATTTGGACTCTTGTGAGCCAACTCTTACTTTGGAGGAAACACTACTGCCAAATAACTAGATAAACAGATGTTGACATTACAAGTGCACACACACACACACACACACACACACACACACACACACACACACACACACACACACACACACACACACGCATGCCATTGGTAGTATTATGCAATATTTAATGCACCATTCCATCGCAGATAAGTCCTGTCTGGCCAGTGCAGATGTTCAGATGAAGGGCCAGACATTTGTTTCTCAGTATTTTTCAGCATAGCACAAATGCAGCATTTACATAAAGGACAATATGACGGCAGCATATGAGACTGACATCTATTTACTGTCCATTTGCAAAGGGGATTCCAGCAATCACTGCAGGAGGTCAGTGGAAAAACAAAACATTGCTTGTGCAAATGGCTTAATGGCTGTAAACAAAGAATTATAATATAAATGGAAAATAACACATTATTCCCCTCAAGTCAACAATCTAGATTACTCACTCTCATAATTTCCATTGCAGTCACTGAAGGTGGAAGATATTAAAGATATCGTACTGTTTAGGTCGCAGCTTGATTTGACAAACAACTCAAAAAGGGTGTGGAACTTGCAGAATTTAAAGGACTAATCGATATTTTGGAGATGTGATTATTAGCTACAGCGAGCAGGTAGTTAGCATCCAGTTGCTTAGCACATAGAAGGGAAATAACTAGCCTGGCTCCACCTACCGGCACCTCTAACACTCACAAACATATTATATCTAATTAAAGAAACATGAAGTGTGGTTTCCCCCCACTTCCTGTCTTTCTGCTAAGCTAAGCTAACTAGCTGCTGTTGTGGCTTCATATTTAGTGTACAGAATATCAAGCTATTCTTTTAAAATTCTGGTCTGTTTCCATTTATTATTTTTTTTTATCTCCGTCATGGTGAATGGATTTTATAAGTAAATTAAAGAGCCATTATAGAAATGAGTAAACCACAATTTCTTTTAGCTTAAAGGGTTTAATAGTGTTGGATCCTTGTCGTTTTTCCACCCTTTTCCTGCTCCTCCCCTTCTTTCCTAGAAGTATTGACAGTGAATCTCACAAATCAGATCCACAGCAGCCAAAATTTTCAGGTAGGTTCAAAGTCACGGATGCAGTCAACGCTTTTATGGATGCCTTCAGTTTATTTGGCTTTAGCCTTTCAGTTTCACTGGGATCCTTGAATTTGGAGGTTTTTTTTCCAAGTGTGTGCCACAACTTGAGTGTTCTGGCCTGGTTGTTGCAAGCAGACCACTGCAGGCTCTATTGATTTTATCACCGACTTGGCAAAACATTTGCTACGTTTGGCTAAATTTTCAGCAGATCTGCAGGAAAATTCATAGCAAACATCTGAAACCATTATACAACAACCTGGAAACTGTCTTAATCTATTCATAGACCTAAGAGTAAAAAGGAACAAATCAACTGATGTCATCAAATGTTGAGAGATTACTGCAGTTTTGAGAGATTGTAACTGTTGTAATGTCTAAACTTTTGAAACTTTACTTGAACCTTTTCTTTCCTCTAGTTCAGACACATCCATAACATACTTCAATGTGGTATCTGGCCTACATAGTCCCTCATAAGCTGTCACAGTGTCCACACCCTGCATTGGCAGGAGCAGCTTTCGGTGAATAGAAGGTCAACCATCTTTCTACACTGTGAATTTAGGCCACATGAGTCTTAAGAGTCGGCACTGATCCTAATTGAACAGAGAGCGCTGGGTAACTCTCTTCAGACAAAACAATTCCTTTGTATACGTTGGAGGCCTGTTTCCAGCCAGACTGACACTAAGACAGACAGATGGCACTGTTTGTATTCTGAGAAAGGTTCTCCTGTTCTATCTACATTTATCATCCTGCATGCTAGAGGAGCGGCAGTCCGACTTGCCTTTTTAGCTGTTCAGTTTATTTCTTCAGAGTGTGTGGTGGGAACCTGCCGGTTTGTCACTGAGCAGTGTGTGACTGCGAGGGAAAGAAAGTGAAGGAAAACACAGGAGACACTTTTTGTTGTTATTTGCTACTTCTGAGAATAAAATAAATATTCTGTGACTTACTCTTTACAGCACAACTGACAGAATTAAATAATGTTTGTTTATTTTGGTTAAAGAGCAAATGTTCCTCATTTCCTCTGTTTTTTATTTGATAGGGCATGCTTACTTTTCACTCCCATTTCCTCTGTGACATCATAGCACAAGTATGAAGCCATATCCTATCTCACCTACTGCTACACATACATCCACAGTCACAAATTCCACAACTCACAAGAGGTAGAAACAAGGTTGGTGGGAACCCTCCATATTCCATGTGATTGCATTTGAGGTGGTAGGACCTGTTTGTACAGCGACACAAGGGAACACTCGCCAGACGATAGAGACTGCTTTCTAGTACTTGTAATGTGCAAGACACATGTTTAGGCCGACTTGAAAACAGTGATGGATGCTGCACAAAGCGTTTGCTGCAGAAGAGAAAATGAATGCTGGTTTTAGGGAAAGGGAGTAGCAGGAGAAGGCAGAACAAGAGGGGGAAAAGGATCAGCAGACGGAGAGAGTGTTGGTGGAGCCAATTAGGTGTTGGCCACATCTGTTCTCTTCCAGACTCTTGATAATTTATCTGTGGTCAATGGCAGACCAGCTTTGCATGGAACGGATGAGATGTGGTCAGACTTTTTCTCCAGCGTTCTCATGGCGCTTTCCAAAACGCCCTGAACACTCCAAACCTTTAAACAGTCCATGTGTATTCTGGTTTAAGATGAAATTAAATATTCTTGGATTGGCCATCTCTGACCAACTCACTGGTGCTGTAGCAGCCAGCACATGGCAGGAAATCAGAGGCTCGGAAGCCAATGACTAAGTCTAAGATTTTACTTATTGGGCCCAGCGTTTCTGATCCAGAACTTCTGCCTGACTGGTTGAATCTGGATATTTTAGTTCTTAAAAGACCAGCAGGCCAGAGGATCATTCAGTTGCTCTTGGATCAGTTCGAGTTTACTCTAGAGTCTGCCCCCATTCTTTCCACATAGTTCACATTTTCACATCCAAGTTTGCGTGGCTTTGCAGCGTCTATTCCGTCTAAAGTCTACAACTGATGGGAAAGATGACCACACAAAAACAGAGGTGTGGTCACGGTGTTTCCACCTTAAAAATGTCTGTATTGTCAACCTGGACAGGAGCAACTTAAAGAGCTAGGTGCAGGTGTTTATATCTCCTCTGCTGGGCTGTGAAACACTTGTCTGCACTTTCTCTTGTTATACATTCTACTATTTTGAAGTCATCCTAGCGCAGATGTTGGTGTTATTAGAGGCCTTGACCATAGAAGGACTGAGGTAATGAATGGCAGAGGAACTGAGTCAGAGATCATCAGGTTTTGATAAAGTTCAAGGAAATTTGGAAAAGTACAAGAGGTGGTTAGACCAAAAACAGATTCAGATGCTCCGAAGGTGAGAACATTTAGGGTAATATAAACACACACACACGTAGCCTGAGATGTTAAATGATTACGGCCTCATGAACATAGTGGTGGGCGTCTTTATCCTACAACTTATGCTGCAGATTTTGAAAACTTGTGAAATTTGTCACTGGAAGAACGACTGAGCAGATAAAAACAGCTGTATGATGTCTAATGACTCTGGAGGAGATAAATAGGGTTATCCGTTTGCACAGATGCGAACAGACAGAAAAAAACACTACAACCTGTAAATGTCTGGATCTGAGTCAGTCAAGAAAATTCAACGGTCCACTGGCGTGAGATGAGGCGTTTTCCTATAATCCTTCTGTGACATTCCTTCTTTGAGACACTTTGATACTCCTGGAAGAGAAAAAAATGGGCAGATGTTAAACTTGGCTACAGTATTTTCACACAAAAATGGATGAAATATCTGAGTTAAATAACAACCAGTGTCAACTGTTGTACGAATACTGTAAAGTGTTTGGCATCAGGTGTCAGTTTCACAATAGCTGGCACAAACAGCTGATCTGTCCATGAATCATTTTTGAAAATGCACACTAAACAAGTGCAAGTTTTTTTTTTTTACGGTAGGTTGGCTGTAATGCTCTGTGTTTGGGAACTGTTGAATCAGACATTAAGGCGTTTCCACTTTACTGTAATATGTGTGTATTTCAGTGCTGTGGGGTATAAAACTATTGTGAATTTGATATTTTCAATATTATCATATCTGAACAGAAATAACTATAAAGATACATGAAATGCAGTAAGTCCAGTTGTTTTTAATGGTTTCACTGGTTTCTTGAAATTATAAGGTACGCACTATGTTGTTAGAAGACACTGACATTAAAAGGCATACATCACTAGTAAGAATAAATCATTGGTTTGTATTGAAAAACCCACATTGAATTTTTGCTTTTTAATAGAAAGAAAAACTTGAAAAGTTACTCTGCTCTAGATGAAGATGGCTTGTTCAAATGAATAACTGTTTCAGCGTGAGACATCAGTCACCACTCTGCCCTTGTGTCTATGAGAGTTGTCACAAATTTGACACATCTGTTTTCTGTCTCCCAGCTCCTTCTTTCTGGAAACTTTTCCCCTTGATGAGGAGTTAAGTGTATTATCTGTTGCTGCCAAGTGTTGCTTCACTCTCTGCTGATGCAGCAAAAGTAGTGAATCTTTGAAAAGGGATCAAAGTCGCCATGACACCGGGTGAGTTTGTGCAGTCGGGGTCAATGTATGTATATAAAACATAGGATTAGGAGTTAAACTTATATGTTGTTTTATAACCAAGATACAACCGAATAGACCTAAAGTGCCTAAGTACAGCGTCACAGCTCCTAGCATGGTTGGAGACTCTTAGTTTTGTTAGCATAAGCAATGCTAATGTAGACTGTTAAAGACAATGGGTGCAATGTTGGCTAAATCATATCTGGGTGAAGTAATCTTGAGCTACATGGATGTGTTCATGGTGCCTCATTTCCTCCAAGCACTGACCTTAATGTCTGTTACTGAAAACCAGCCCACTGTTTCTGCTGTTATATTCATGTTCAAATGACTCAGTTCATCAGTTGGCTTTTGTTATAATGGAAATTTTTCCTTTCTCACTAAAGTTGTTGATGGAATTAAAATTAGCCGCAAATTTTTTTTTTATTTTGGACCATCTCCCAAATGAAACAGCAGTGCGTGTGCGTCATACACACCGTTTCATTCCACTTTGTATGGCATCTCCTTGTGTTTAGACTTGCCTCCCTTTCAGCAAAGCTTCCAGTCCCCCGTGTCCTTGCTCCCCATGCCTTCTCTAGCTTGCGTCACATCCCCCTACTGTTCACATTAAAGCAATGTAATACCTGCTGTGATCAGAGAAACAAGTCACTACTAATTTGCCATCTTGTTGCCAGTGTTACTAATTCATTTTATGGCTGTCAAATTAGAGGTAAAACAGGAAGTGGAGCCAACTCTGATGTTTCAGTGCCAGGTGATGACAGAAAATCATCTGTGGTGTCAGGTGATTTGTTGACAACTGTATGAAGGCACTTGTAATGTTTTGGGGTCATGTAATGTGGTGCTGCTGCAGTGTAGGTCCAGAGAAATGTTGGAGTTCTCTTAGTAGTTCTTTCCTTACTTCCCCTTTTAATGACTCAACTGGTTTTGTCTGCCTCAATTTCTGCTCATTGACATTCAAAACAGACATCAGTAAAAATGGGAGTGGGGGAATGATTGCTTAGGTAATGTCTGCTGCTTTGCATGGAAAACCCTGTGTTCCAGTTGCAATCCTCAGGAGACATGCAAAATGAAAAGTCCTTAATTAACTATTTGAATTGCTCATTGTGTTACTTTCACTGTCTCTTTATGCGACTATTTTTAGGCTCTTTTGTTGTTAGTGACCTGGTTTGCCTCATTCTAGACTTAAGAGTAAGAGCGGTACCGTTGGTAATAGTCAACACAGGAAGCAGAAAAAAACAAGGGAAGTGCTTCCTGTGATGACCTGGTTTTATAGTTTTTGAGTGTCCTGTGCCTGGGGCAGACAGATGGCTGAGGACAAATAAGCTCAGTCACATAAAACCAACTGATTTGCTGGTGTCTTCCACAATGAAAAATTATCAGCACAAATTGGCTCAATCAGATCCAACAGGTAGAGACAGTGATATTTTATTGAATGATTAAAAACAGAAAACTTTTCCTTAATAGGAGTTACTAAAAAAGTTGGTCCATTAATGAACCCTATAAAATGTATTACGAGCACCAAGTGGAATGCTATTAAAGGCCGTCTGTGGTTTTGACTTGCTTTCATTCACGTTTGGGGGGGACACCTGAAGGCCTGAGGGGTTTTCAGTTTCACTGGCCTGCCAGTGTAAAGCCAGGAATTTTCAGGAAATCAATAGGGAAGATTAACCTTTGACTTGCAGGTGATCAGATGATCCAATCAAATTAGAAGAAGATAAAGTCTGTTAGACTTGATAGACATTTCAGGTGGGTTTGCTTCAAATATAGATATCAACTCCTTGAAATAAAGAAGGGGTATATACAGCAACAAACTCAACAAACAGATAAAGATCAACTGTGTAGTCTTTATTTTGAAAAACTCATCATCTTTTCTGTTACACTAACAATGAATACTACAAATACTGTGAAAAATACAGACAAACAGAAAAGTGAACAGTTAGAGGACTTACAGTTAAAAACACTTTCAGGCAGGTTAGGTATTATTGAGAACATTCCTGAGGTTACAGAGGGATACTGTAGGTGTTTTAATTCTTCTTGGGTGGCTTTTCAAATTATTCCAACAGAAGAAGAAGTCTATCCTAGATCAGCTGTGGTGTGGATTTAATGAAGCAGCAGGAAATGATTGGGTAAGTTAAGTATGGACCAGAGATCCAGAGCAGCAAAGGAGAGATATAAGATGGGAATTTTCAAGCAGGGTCTCATTTGTGGATGAATGAATAACCACTGATGATATGGAGAGAAGGACAACTTGAAACTGACCACTGAAAATTTAAAAGAGGAAAGAAAAGGAATTTAGACCACATAAATGAAAGTAGGTGGATTTCAAAGTGAAATAGTCCACTGCTTTAAATTTGGTGGCTCTCAATGTCAAAACCTATCAGTGAAGAAATGCAAATTCAGATATAAATCCTCATCTGAGGACAGAATTCTTTATTTTAAGTACTAGTGTAATCAAGTGGGTCTTGCAGAGCATTGTATCATCTGCATAAAGATATGTTTGGCAAATCATGCATTGAAGAGCCCATTTATATACCGTAAATGCAGGAAGACCAATATGCATACTTGTGGCACAACTAACCAACAGCAATTTTCATTGGTCTGTCTCGACCTTTACACACCGTCTGTTATCTTTGGAAACAAGGAAATGTATCAAAAAGCTTTTGGCAAAATACATGAGTATAGAGGCACAGTGTTGCCTAATGTCTAAACCAGTAATCAAATTGATTAAAACTAATGTAACAGCAGAGATGGTGCTTTGACTGACTCTAAAACCACTGATGAACCACACTGATGTGGACTTTAAATAGGCCAGACGTCTGGTGATTCAATGATTTCTATAAAGCAGAACAACTTGGGAATTGGACAGGAATTACTACAGGTCACTGCAATCTGTACTTTTTTGCTGAGGGATCATGTGGATCAATTTCAAAATACTGGGAAAATATGAGCGAATGATAAAATATACATGTGACATACTCAGCAATGATTGGTGCAGATAGAAGAGAGGTAAAGCTCCAAGTTGTGCTCATCCTGAACAGAGAACAGAGAGCTTGGGTTGGCTGCATGCACATACAGTAATTGCTATTTGCAGAAGTCCCTGTGCAAACAGTCTCAAACAAATGGCAGTGGCAGGAAAATCTGTTGAAAACTAAACAGATATTGACTTCATGGTAAACAACCATCAGATTGAGTACTTGGAGGCTGGGAGTTGGCGACTTCATTTTATGTGAATTTAACTGCCATCCACCATTTAGCCAGTTCTGAGATGGAACTTGTGAGAAAGTCCAGCTAGTATTGCTGACTTGGCAGGTCTGAATGTTGTGAATTTAGTCCCTAAACACAAATAAGTTGAAAGTTAATATCACGTTATATTTTATTACTTCAGATAAATTTCAAATAATTTAACTTCTGGGTATTTTTGATTTAGTGTACAAGGTTCTTTGTTGCTGGAAATGTTATTTGAAACTCGTCTCCTCTGACTGTAGGTAGTTTTGGCGCTCTATAATATTTAAATGAAATGAATGCAACCCAGACAGTAAGCAACATTTTTAACAGACTTAAGAATTAAATTCATACAGGGGTGCTGCCAAATAAAGGACTCCAAATTGAAATGTGATATCTCTAGAATCTGCCTCGCCATGTAGTGCATGCAAATCTCAGCAGTAGCAGTTGTTATCTGTAGTTGATTTTTATCTTTATTTGGCTGATTCTTGTGTATTTAAGCTTGTAACCAGGTAAAGAGACTCCTGTGCTCTGCTTTAGAGCAAGTAGTGGCATCTTTGTGCGATAGAGGATCACTCATAGGCCCCCTTGTGGAGCCCCTGAATATCAGAGTGCATATGTGTGCATGGATGTGAATTTTAGCAGGAGACCGGCTGCACCAGAAGTCTTCATTAAAAGTCTGTTAGTAGATTTGTGTATGGAGAAACTGGACAATTTGACAATGCACAGCTTGCTACTCGGCATATGTGCACGACCTGGTACAAAATCCGTGAATTGTACGCTCCTGAATGTGTGTGTTGTCAGTGCAGGTCCAGACCAGGAGCAGATAGAGGTCCCTCTGGCTCCCATGGTTTCTCTCTCTATCCCCTCCTCCCTCTCACTCTCCCCTCCCTCTTTTCCCTCTTCCCTTCTCCATCTCACCCCTGCCTCTCAACTAACTCAAGCGCCACCTCCCTCTCACACGTGCAATAGCACTCTGCTCGGATCCTGAAGGAGCCATTTTAACCCTTCACAAGGACGTTTGTGTCCTTGTGAGATTAAGTTTGAATCTCAGAGGAGGATGAGGTCACAGTGGTCAATCCTAACTTCGGAGTTTGGGTTTAAGGTTAGAGTTAAGATTAGGCTTGCTTTGGTTTGAGGTTTAAGGTTAAGTTAAGCTGAGATAGGTGGGTTTTAAAAGGTTTGGGTTGGGCTTAGGGGATGAATGCAGTCAATGGGAGGTTTTCATGGTACAGTACAGTAAAACAAACAGATGTGTGTGTGTGTGTGTGTGGGACACAAATGGACAGGCATCCCTATAAAGGGAAAATCTACATCTGAATGTGTGTTTCTTACAGCTGCATTCAATTGCTGTATGTGACAAAGAACAGCCACAAATTATATGCTGTCAGTTACAACCATCACTGAAACACGTCCACTTCTCATGTAGATGTTTTCTGTAAAATTCTTGCTGCAGCTCATGAAACATTAAACATTCAACTTAAAATTTGCGTTCGCAAGCTGCCAACACAGGTGAACAAATTTCTAGATTTTAACCAAATGGGCAAATTTCCTGATATTTCCGAGCTCCTGATGCATCTTGGGAAGAAAGCCTCCCGGATTCATACGTATGAAGCTAAATAGTACCACAACCCTGTCTGTTCGTCTGACTGGCTCACATGCAGGGTGTGGTTTAATATCCTGTTCTCTCTGTTCTTTCTCGTCTTCCTATTCTCTTGTTGCGTGGTCAGATTCCTGTAAGAGCTTATTGAATGTGGTTAGCACTGGAACAAAAGAATCAGACGAAGAGGCTCAGATTTTAGATTTCCAGCTACAGTATTTACACCTATGGGAGTTTATGAGTGAGTTGGGAGTTTTAAAATGTTAGTTTGGAAAGTAGAACGTACCACTGAAGAGTTGTGCCATCTCCTTCCAAGTAGGAGAGTGTTGGTTGATTAATAGTGTTGTGCTTTTGGCTGGAGCTTCACACTGCCTCCCCAGTCATGTCTGAATGAAAAACGTAGGCAGACTTAAGAAATGTAACTTACTCTTGCAGATGGGTGACACATACTAAGAAAAAGACAACAGGCTTTCCTGAGCAACCCTTACTACTACTAATCCTGCAAACCTCCTGTTGGGATAAGCTTAGATATATCAGACGGCATCCAGCACAGGATACAGAGGTACACAAATAAATTCAACCATCTGCCAAACTACTTAAATGAGCACATGGGTTCAGACTCTGTCAAGGGAGCAGTTCACATGATTACGTCTGCGACTCCCACGCACATACTCCAGACTACTGTGGAAACCAGTGTGCACACAGGTACTGTGTACACATCTAGTGTAGGTATGCACATTTGCATGCAGGGACACACAACCTTAAGATGATAGAGTGAAAGAAAGAAAGTGTGCAAGAAGGAAAAAAGGGTAAAGAAGGAGAGGAAGAAAGGGAAAAATTGAGACAAAAAGAAAGGAGGAGTGATTCCAGGGGATCCAGGTAGACATGTGGTGTTGTGATACGGGGTCAGGGTCCTGCTGGACCGTAGGGAGGTGCTGGTGAGCTCCCTTGCCCAGCCGAAGCTCTTCCCTTCTGGACATGCACTGAGCCAGCCAGTGGAGCCTGGATCCATCCTTAGAGCCCTCCCTTCTCCTCCCCTTCACTCTCTCTTCTTCACCCCCCCTCCCCCTCCTCCTCCTCCTCCTCGTCCTCCTCCTCCTGGCCCTCCCTCTTGTCCCCCTCCTCCTGCTCTTCTTTCCCAGGCCCTATGGGTGCAGTGCCACGTCGCTGAGTGAACTTATTAGACTGAGAGAGAGAGAGTGAAAGAAGAGAGAAAAGTGCTAAGCACCTCCACGTGGGCTAATGCTCTTCCTCCTCTGTTACTGTCTTCCTGCTTTTCTATTAAAGAAAAAATCCACTTCTTCACTTATTGTCTCTGATGTATATTTTTTCCAGGCTTGTGGTCAAATCAAATCCTCTCACATTATTGAAAGAGAAGTCCATAAACATCTTACTTGTCTGTGAAAGCCTCTCTTATGACTCATGCCTGTGTGCGTTGATGTGTGTGTGTCTGAGTGTGTGGCGCTTGCATTGATGCATTTCCAGTCTGCTGAGAGTCTTAAATATACCATTTTTCCCACAAGTTAAACTTCCTGAAGCAAATGCATTTTAATTGCGACAATTTTGTATTTGCTGACTGGAAATGAGCCAAATTCAAGTTCCTAATATTTTTGTATCTCGTTTTACACACCTTAAAAACAGACACAGCCCTCATGACAACTATTTTCCTATACATTATTGCCATCTAGTGGATATTTTGTTAACGACACATTTAATTCTACTTTTATTTTGGCGTGTTTACAGCTGTTTCTTGGACTTCTCTAGAATGGAGGACGATTATATTTTATACATTTATAAACAGCTGCTGAACTTGTAGATTGGACAAGGTATAATAACATATTTCAGGTTCTTTTTAATCCCATATACTGCATTATGTAACCATGTGTATGATATTGTTTGTTCCACACAGTCCTTAATGATTTCCATCATTTGACAATGCACAGCTCCTGACAAGTTAATGATGTTGCTGTTCTCATGGGAATCCCCTGAGGAATTTGCTGCACAAACACGGTGTAAAAACAACAACAACAGCTTTGAGTGGTTTGTTTATGGAAAATGGTGAAAATGCTCAGCAGTAGAACACTTGAACCATTTATCAGCAGAATTCGGAGCTTTACACTGGAGCATATCATGGCTGTCAGTTATTTTTTCCACGGTTTCCCACATTTCAATAAGTAGCAACCAGGGATGATAGCACAAATCCAAAGTTTATGAAAGCTCAAGAACAACAAAAGATAAGCACAGCTCAAATAACACACAGCAAATTTGTGTTGGACCTTAGTCTGTTATAAAGAATGCAGCTGTTTGGAGGTGGTTTTGTGAAAATAATTTCATGCAGAAACATTTAACGTCTTATGGTGGTTGTTTTATATGATTTGATAGAAGTGGGGCATGAAGTGTTTGGGAGGACATGTCTCCCTTTGTCTGTAGAACTGAAGGAAAATCTATTTCAGTTTCAGTGCCAGCTCTAAGGAGGACAGAGCAGCACATCTGTAATGTTGAAAGTCTTCTAGTTTTCATTCTGTGTATCCAGATCACATGTTGTCGTCTAGAAGAAAATGCAAAAACCCAAGCAAATCATTTGAGCAACACATATGGAGTTTAGGACAGGTGAATCCAATCAGTGAGCTCACATGGTAATCAACATGAACATAGAAATGAAATCCATAGAGAGGTCATTCATAGCCCAAGAAAAGCCATATCCCCACAAGAGAGAACATCACAAAGTAGAACAGTGTTAATTAGTAAATATCTGAGGGTCTACACTCTGTATCTATATATAATGTGACTTCAGCTGGTTTTGATAATGTTTCTTTCTGGGTTGGCCGTACACCCGCTTGATAACTAGAAATCTGCAGGTCCTTTCAGCATTTACTGACAGGACAATGATATCAAGCGTTCTTGTCTTTTTCTTACTTGCATTGAAGTGCCTGTCATTTTTATAAACTGTAGCATATGCTATTTTGACAGGGTGCATTAAAGCCTGTTCTTGTCATTTTTTTTCTCTGTAATTTTTGTCTCGTGACTGTATTGAACATTTGCAGTTATTTAAAGATCTTTTAGGACACACATTTGCTCATACTTTTGACATTTCAGATATTATATATGTGACTGGGATGCATTGGGTGTTCAGTAAATGTAATGTCTAATTGACCAACATGCACCTAAATGGTTTTCTACTTTAGAATTTTTACTCAGGGTTTTTTTTAAATTTTTGTTATATTTGTTATTGTTGTATTTGTTGTAGTTCCTACAGTGTGGACTTACAAACAATTGAGAACTCAAACTCTATTTCTGTGTTCATGTTGATTACTAACTGATTGGGATCACCTGTCCTCTGCTCTATTTATATCAGTCAGAAGACTTGCTCGGCTTTCCTTCTCAAGGAGGCAACATGTGGGGAAAAACTTTGATTCATGGGAAACAAAAAGAAAAATACCCAACTGGGAATCTTTTTGCCACAGACATCAGTAGACCTCTATTACTCAGAATCATTCTGTTTTTCTGAAAGAGCTCACGCGCAGATCACGTCACTCAGACAAGAGTCTTTCTAGTTGTTACCTTTGGGAATGTAACAACTAGAAGAGCTTGTTTTCACATGAATGTTTTTAGAGAGCTGTTTGGTCAATATCAAATTTACAATATCTACAACATTAGATAAATGTAAAGTCACATGTAAAGTATATGGCATGATCCATAGACTATCCATACACTATAAATGGATAACTTGAAGAGCTAGTTTGTACATCTGAATTAGTCAGGGAACTTTATTGAATTCACATCAACATTACATTTACAGCATTGACTTCAAGTATATATATACATGGCTTTATTGTGTAACTGAGAGAAATAATCCAAAGAATGCAATTTTTGCAAGTTTTCAGACTGATTTCTTAACTTACAGGGAGTCATTAGTGTGAAAATCACCTTGCAGACACTTTAAATGTGCTTGAGAGAGAATCCATCACATCAATATATATATTCTTTTGCGAAAGTGTGAGTATGGCTGTTTAAAAACTCATGCTGGAACTGCAGACACAACTGTAACAACATTTTAAATTCATGTTATGATTGGAAAAAATAATACTGAAAAAATACCTGCACTGTGGTACCAGAGGTAGATTAAAGAAAATTTATAGATGAGAAATGTGTTTGATTACCAACTTCATGCAAGTTTGAAGTGATTTTTTTTATTTATTTCTAACCCTAACCCTACCCCCAAAACCCGCAATGAAAGGAAACCAAATGTTGCCAGTTCTGCTTTGTCGTGACAAAACCACCAGTAAGGTCCATAATGGTTTCAATAGCTTGGCAGTCACATAAATTTGCTTTTAGGTTCACTTGGTTAGAGTGTTCCTGTTTCATGTACTCAATTGTTCTCCAACTTTTGAGGCATGTTAGTAAAAGAAAATAAGATGTGCGAGGAGAATTATTGTCATAAAAGCTGTCAGATGTTTGGGTGTGATACACACACATAAAATAAATTGAATTTCACACACATTATATTTTTATTTTGTTGGTCAGTTTCACCATTGATTTCTGGCATAGGAATGGATAAAGTAGGGGTGTCAGTCCCATTAAAAATAAACTTTTTAAAAAAACATGTGCATTAAGAGTCATAGCTCAGTTTTTTTTTGTTTTTTTTGAAGGTTCATTGGCTCAGTAGAAGTGCAACACCTGGAATCCCCGTAAGCATCTAAAAGCCTGTGCATCCAGCTTCCCCATATCAATTAAATTGTGTTCCAGCTGCACTCGTATGAGCCTGCTGAGAGTCAGACTTTTATCACCCCAGCAGAAAGCATCACGAGGCACTGACTGAATCTTGTTGTTGCTGAGTGCTACTGAATGCAAACCCTGCGGCAGTTGTCTTGGAACTTGGCGCAAGGTGTTGTGGCAAAGGTCTAACTGGTGCAGGACAGGCAATGTCCTGAATGCACCTATTGCAACTTTGAAAATCTTATTCCTGGCCAAGCCCAGGTGTTCCAAGTTTTTCAAGGTGCTGAAAGCTGCTTTCTTTATGGACAATATGAGGTTTCCCTCCAGATTTAGGGTTTTCAGTGAGCGGGGAAGGTGTCGTGGCACTTGTTTCAGTCTGTTCCCCTCCAAGTTGAGGCTTTCCAAGTGTGTTGCATTGAGGAGGGACTCCCTGAGAAGACCTTTGTTCGTCAGTCTGTTTGCACTCAGGTCTAACACCAACAGCTCTGACACCCCATTGAAGGCTCCTCCACGAAACTGCCCAATGAGATTCCCTTTAAGATACAGCTCCTTGATGGACAGTGGTAAACCCTGAGGAACCGATGTTAACTGGTTGTGATCCAGGTTCAGGGTACGCAGGTTGCACAGAGGAGAGAGCACTGCATTAGGAAGAGATTCAGATCCATTCCCCAGGCTGTTGTTGCTGAGGCTCAGCACCAGGAGGCCGGGGCACCGGGCCCAGGCTGCCTCCGACATCACACCCAACTGGTTATTGTCCAGACGAAGCTCCTCGAGAGATACTGGAAGGTCAGTTGGCACACTTTTTAGGAGGTTCCTATCCAGGTAGAGGCGTTTCAGAGCTGGGACCCCCTCAAAGGCTCCTTCTATGGTACCATCTGTGAGCCGATTGTTGCTCATTACAAGGAACTCCATTGAGACATACTCATTGAGCAGGTCCAGCTGGATGCTGTCGATGTGGTTATTCATGAGGAGGATGTAGCGAGCATTATAGGGAATGCCGTAAGGAACTCTATCCACACCTTTGTCTGAGCACTGAACCACTCTGGAAAACAATGAGACTCAAGATGAACTTAGTGATTTCCAAACTATTCTGAGACCAAAGCTCCCGATCACAAACTGACTGTCATAAAATCAGAGCTGCAACTTTTGGGAAATATGCTTATTCACTCTCATTGAGAGTTAGATGAGACTTTAGATCACCTCTAAAGTTATGTTAATCCTGTAAGTAGTTGTAGTTTGTTTATGCTGTTAAGTCTAAGTATTCCTGGAGTTGCCTTTTAAGCTTAAGGTGATGAGAAAATTCCAAAAATGTACTGTTCCTAGCTGAGAAATGGTCTGGAAATATACCCTTCGTAAAATGGCTATTTGATATTTCAATTAGATTTTTGTATGGAATGAACAAATGAGATACAATGTGTTAACTGGTATTCTTTAGAGGTGCTGGTGGGTGAATATTGTTACCTTTGGACAAAGCTATGCTAGCTTTTTCCCTGTTTTTAGTCTTATGTGCTACACTAAGCTAACCAGCTGCTGACTCGTCTAACTCTTGGCAAAAAGCAAATAATCTTATTTCCCAAAACCTAAAACTATTCCTTTTTAATAATTAATATTTTCGTTGCTAGTTTGTCTCATCCTAAACCTCAAAACATTCAAAGTATATGAAACAGGAAAAAAAAAACAGCAAATATTCATGATGGAGAATGTGAATGCGGTGAATGTTCACCATCCTTATCGTCTTACCTTCCATAGCAGGCACACTCAGGTGGACAGTAGTTATCCATAAAGTAAGGAAAGTGTGTTGGCGTGGCGACCTCCTCCTTCTTCTCTTTTGGCTTTTGGGTTTTATTGTCCTTTTTTCTTTTCTTTTCCTTGGACTTTGTAATTGTCTTATTTTTACGACCTCTGTTGATTTTCGTTGGCCTTGTTGAAAGTGTTTTGGTAGTTGTCAGCTGTGGTTTGGCTGAAGGTTTGGTCAGTTGTGGTTTGGGAAGAGATGCTTTATTTCGCTTCCCTGCAAGTTTGCTGTCATTTTCCACCAATTTAACTGTTTTGGGTTTGCCTGTCGACTGTGTCATGTTTGGTTTATGTGTAAGCTCGACCAGTTTAGCCGTGGATATATTTTCATTTGATTTTGGTGTAGGATTTGGTTCTTTACTGTTTAAATCTTCAGTTATAAACTTTGCTTCTTTAGGTTTTGGTGTTGATGATTGCACCTTGGGGGCAGATTCACTCTCTGGTTGAACAACAGTGTTTGCTTCTTGTGCATCGTGTGTGGTTTGTAGCTCTTTCTGTGCAGGTTTCAACCATATATTTTTGTCCATTTCTTCCTTTAAATCTGGGCTAGCCTTGACTTCCAGTAGATTCTGCTCGAGATCATATCCAGGGCTCTCTAACACCTCAATGAGGAGATCTTCAAGCAGCGAGACAGACCTCACCTCGCCAGGAACCGCTGTTGAGACTGAAGGGTTGGGAATAGTGACAGCGGGAGGAAAGAACTGAGAAGTAAATTTGGCGTAAACAGTGGAAGGGAGTGAGGAGGCTGGAGGAACTTGTGTGGGTGTAACGGGAAATGGTGGAGGGACATTATGATTATGATGATGATGAGGAGGAGGAGGAGGAGTACTCGGAGGATTTTGAGCATGAGTGAGAATTTGTTGAGAATTTTCCGCTCTTTCCCTGTTTCCTCCTTTCTCTGCTACTTCCTGTTTTACAGTTACTATCTTTTCATCCTCAGGAGTGTCTCCTCTTGTCTCATGAAGATTCATCCCTGCAACCAGCCTGCTTTCTCTCTCCTCTTCCACCATTCCTTGTCTCCACTTCTCCATTTGAAATTTCACATCTGTTTCATTATACATTGCTCCCTTTTGTGTCCCTGGATTATGACTTTTGACAGTTTTGACTATTTTCCAGTTTTTTGTGTTATCTGACAGCATTGTTTTTACCATTACGCTCTCATCACGCGCCTCTCTCTTTGAGTTTGGAATCAAATTTTGTCCATCCTCTGATTTCTCCTCTACAACCTCTTTATCTAAATCCCTCACTTTGTATTGCCCTCTTTTTGTTTCTTCCCCTAAAATAAGACTTTTAGAAAATGTCTCAGCAGTCATCCCATCAGTCAGACTTCCTGTCTCATATCCCTGATTTGTGTCCAGGATTTCTTCACCTTTCAGCCCGTCTTCCCTTCTTTCCTCCACAGTCTTTTCCCTCTTGACAGGCATCCTCACAGGGTTTGTCTCTGGACTCACTCTTTCACTCCTCTGTTCCTCCTCTTTCCTCTCAGTGGATTCAGCAGCTTTGTTTTCCCCATTTCCTCTTTCCTCTGCTGATATAAAAGCATCTCTCAACACAGACCGGTGGTCTTTGTCCAGCGCAGCTATCTGCGTGTCTGTAGAACAATACAGACAGCAAACGCTTCAGTTAGAAGATACATTAGTCACTAATTTTCTTAATAGAAAAATATAAAACATGTTGCAAACAAGTAAAAACAGCTGGTGTCATCCTAGCATTACAACAGTAAGCATTCCCTTTGAAAGGCTCATGAAATAATCTGCATGGATGTGTTTATGACCTGTTGATTGT
The DNA here is from genome assembly GCF_002260705.1 of Seriola dumerili. Taxonomy (NCBI): domain Eukaryota; kingdom Metazoa; phylum Chordata; class Actinopteri; order Carangiformes; family Carangidae; genus Seriola; species Seriola dumerili. The sequence continues at coordinate 6,048,805 of NW_019174393.1, forward strand.
AGGATCATCATTAACGTAATTACGGCGATTAGTAAAGTCAAAATTCTCACTAGAGTACATTTTGATACAAGCTTGAAATGTTACATAGAGCTAATGTGATACTTACTTGGCTGCAGTACGTGTGAATAACCAGGAAGTGTGAAGAACACGAGCAGGAGTGTGAGCGTTTCCATTTTATCTGTTGAAGGACACGGAAAAAGTATCTGAAGAGTTTAAGAGAGAGTTTAAAACAAGAATAAGCTCATGAAGAATAGCATGTTCTAGACTCTAGGCTTTAAGACTGAGATTCTGTTTGGGGTCCCTGTTTAACAGCTTAATAAACCTACTTAACATTGTTTTATCACCTTGATACTTTATGATTTTGCCTAATTTTAGAAGAATTAGAAAAAAACCAAAAACATTGATAACATGTTTCAGAAGTGTGCTACAGAAAATTACACACTACTTCTGTGTGGCATCTCAGAAATTAGCTGTTAAACACTTTTTCATATATTCTATGTTCTTTCATATGTTCTAGTAGTTTTTAACGCAGCACTACCCATAAAAACCCCCAAATAACTCTGATTTCTGCTGTTGCAGAGTTTATTCAGTTAGTCTTCATTGGGCTCTAATTAACCACAAATATAAATATCAGACTGATAGATGGATGGATGTATTAATAGGTGTGCAAGATGTGTTTTTAGTGAAAGAAAATCTAATTATGTCATAAATTTGAGGGGAAAAGGGTTTTTTGTCAGGAAGGAAATCATCAAAAAAAGACATTATTACACAGCCTAAAAGACATAAGTTTCATAGATGATACAACAAAGCTTTTGTTCAACCAGCTTGATTTATGAGCGCTGCTTACCTGCCATGAGCGTGGCCTCCTCGTGTGTCAGAGCTGACTTCTTGCATTTGTCAGTGTTATCCGCTTGACCCAACACCTGCCTCTCTGTGTGGATTGAGAGAGCCAAGAAGAAACGGGGGCAACCTTTGAACCGCACTCACCAACCACCGGCAGCAATAGATGTCTTTAATGATCCATCTGAGTGCCCCCTCTCTGTATGGTGAGTTTTCACACACACACTCTGGATGAGCCATAGTTAATGACTCCTCACATGCCTTTACCTGGAAGAGAATTCTCACACTTACCCTCAACGTCGGAGGAATCTGAAGGATCAATAGCGGGAAAGAGGGGCAACTTTAGGAAGAGGGGTCAGAGGTGACGCTTGGTTTTTACAGTGGTTACTGTTTGCTCCACTCAGGGGAGACATTAGCATCCCAGTGGTTATACGGGGGGGGGATGGGGGGTGGGGTGGGGGGGTGACAAGTAGCTCCTGGAAACTGCTTGGCCTTTGACCCTTATGCTAGTACCCTGCAGGACGTCTAAGGGCTCATAATGCTAATGTGTAACTTAATAGAAATCAGTTTCTTGTGGTGAAGGTTTAGTTCTGTTCCTACTGCGTTAAGATGGATTCTAATGAGTTTCATCTCACTCGGGACCCAACGACTGAACTTAGAGAGAGACATTTTATCTAATATGCCGGGTCTGGTTTTTAAATGTCCAAATGCAGAAAACTCGCAACGATCAAACACTAAGTTTTTTTTCTAAGCCACAGAATTTGTATGGAGTAAGGTCTACACTGACTTTTACACCATTTACATACAACGGATAATTTCTTCCTTGAAAAATCAATTGTAAGTCTGGATTTTTGCCACATGGCAAGAAAAGAGCAACCCATTCATCCCTGCCCCCCACCCATGAATAATCATCTCAGCTCTGATTAGGGCTATAACGATTACTTTATTGATTAATCTGCCAATGTTTGTTTTCAATTAATCATTTATACTCAAATGGGGTCTCCACAATTTCTCAGTCCAAGGCAACGTCCTCAAATGTTGTTTTAACAGTCAGTGAGTTTACAATGATGTAAAACAGAGAGAGGAGTAAATCTTCATATTTGAGAAGAAGTTAACTGAATAACCAGTTATCAGAATTGTTGACTATTTAAACTGACTAATCGTTAAGTTTTTCATCTTTTTTTATCAAATGTTTGTGAATCCAAACTTTAACCTGTTAGCAATTTTCTCAGACTCATTATTATAATCACCACAGTCTTCTGAAAATCCTTTATTCCACTGCTGTGTGGCTCATAAAACACATCTAAGATAAGAGAGCCTGCAGACAGATGGTTTCTTTCTGTCTTTCTTTCTCTCTCAGCTTCATTCTTTTTATATATATTCTTGTGGGAAGAAAAGGTGGATTTTCTAGTTCCAGCAATCACATGTTCTTTTTACAACCCACTGACTCACAGAATATCAAGTTCCCATCTGTGTTCTTTCACGTTTTAGTCACATCGTGCATCATGTCAGCTCATATGCAAGGCTGGACGTTCCCTTCAGAATACCCCGAGGTCTGATTCTGTCATGAGTATGCGTATTTTTACACAGACATACTGTAGATATCTATCAGGGTTTGCATGCGCTAAACCAAAACAGATTTTCTTTGCGTGAGTACTTTTAAAAGTAAACTTCTTCCCTACAGCTTTAGTCCAGAATATGTGAGAGTTGAGGGAAAAACAAAATCTTCTGCTACAGTTTTACATCTTGTCATTGAGGTGACTTGTTCGTTTATTGTGTTGTGAAACAAGGTCATCCACAGTTGGATATTTGCTCTAAATCTTAATGAGAATTGGACTTTGATCCATTTGGACTTTGATTTTTTTTATCTGGAAAACTTTGCTGAGTGAAACACAAACACTTCAAATCTGCAACGTGTGGTTATAATGAGTTGACTACCTCTAAGCGTATCTTGAAACAGAGCCGTCCTACCACACAAAGACACACATCCCCTAAATGCTATCTAGTGTACAAAACATGAAGTGTGAAGATTTAATTAGAAAGAACCTGAGGTGTAGTACCGTTTAATAGCCACAGAGAGGCAGCAAATCCCCACACATAACTGCATGAGTTGCCCCTGAGAGAGCCTTGTGTTGCATAACATTGCATGGGAAAACACAGCAGATGGGTTTTAATGTTTTGTCTGTGTCTGTGCCCTAATCGATTCTGTTCTTCTGGAGCATGAAAAGGGTTAGAGCAAATCCACATGAATACTGAATGACAGGAAAAGGGAGACTGATTGAAATAAAAGCCCACAAGGAGAATTGGAGGAGTCTGTCTTAACAACTCGAGCTGTGGCATCTCATTTCCTGTGAAGGTGACGTAATGTACAGGAGAGGAGGTGTGAAAGGCAGCAATAATGGAAGAGGCAGAGAGGTGGGGGTGGTTTCTTATTAGACCTACACCTGTTTGAGGGTAAATAATACCAGTGTCTTTCTGTATATGTGGGCCTGCTGTATGTTGTGTGATTTTGAGGGATTTAAAGTGAATGTTTTCTCCCCTTTTTTTTCTTTTTTTTTTTTTACCACAAATAACAACTCACATCTCCAGTTTTAGATAGGAATTGAGGGAAAGGACATTTACAGATGCAGTTAACAGCTATAGGAATTAGGTTCTGATCATTTTTCCCTTAAAAATGAATTACTCTTCTGTTCTCTTTAGTTTTTTCCAGCCTGGCCACAAGGGAAAAAACCCATTTGTAGGACAAATAATGACGTCAGTGGTGAGGAATAAACTTAAACAGGCATGTGTCAGGTGTTTGTCACTGAAAAGCAGAGGTCAGGAGGGCAGGTAAGTGGCCTTAGATTAGTGTGGAATTCTCATTGGGTTTTGGTCTGAATGGTTATGTGTGTGTGTGTGTGTGTGTGTGTGTGTGTGTGTGTGTGTGTGTCTGGTAGATATGAAAGAATGAAGGTGTGTGATTATTAGTTAAGTGTGTGCAGGGGCACTGTACAGCTTCTGGTGTGTATCGATGTAGGTTATGGTAATTGGACGGGTAATTGATGACAACATTAACTCTGTTTGCCGTGGGGTTTTTATTTTTATTTTTTGTTGGAAGAACACGTGATGTAATTTACAGAAAACAGACCAAACATCAATATTATGTAACTAGAGGGCATAAATCCATGAAGGGAGGGTGACAGAGAGAAAAATGGAGTAAAATGAAGTACTTGGAAACGCAGGCAGTAGAAGGGGAAAAAAACTTGAGTGACAACACGGCTGTGTAAAACAAACCCTCCCCCAAACTATCCCATCTGCTCGGTGCCTGTCTGCTGCCAGTAGCAGAGGCGGCAGCGTTGGTGGGTTAACAAGGGCAAAGGGCAGAGGTCACAGACTGTGATCAATTTGTTGGCTGAGAGCGTCAGACACACACATTTGTGAGGTGTGCGTGACTTACTGGCCGACAGCGCACAATAGAAGTTGTGTCCTGACGGATCATATTCCTCATGTTCATATGTGTTTCTCAGTGTCTGAGCTGAACGTGTTGACCAAACCTTCAGTACTGTACAGTACTGTGCATGCAGAGTGTTTACACTGCAAACAAAACCAGTGCCATTATGAAAAACTGGGTCAAGCCCAGAATAAATGCATCATCCTCTAATGTACCATCTGATTTACCCTTAAAATAGTATCTGCCCAATCAACTTTCACTGAGGCTGTTGTTTGTTCTGCTTTGTGCCTGGTGAGGATCTAATTGATTGAAACAACATGCAAATTGTTGCACACCTTCTCATTCTAATGTAATTTCTTTAATAGTCTTCAAATTATATATAATTAATTGTGGTATCAGACATGTGAGGATAAATTAAACATTAACAAACATTGAAAATTCCAGTTCAAAGGGCATTTGGCAATAGAGACCTGATAACGTCAAGGATGATTCATATTTTTAATGAACATCCAAAATGCCAGACTTTGCTATTCTATACTATGTGTTATTCTTTGGTATACTTTTCTTTCTAGGAACATCCAAATATTTTTTCTGCTTTATTATTTTTTTTCCCAGACAGGGTAGTAGTCATCATAAGGGGAGGCTCCACAACCATCTGTTGTCTTAACCCTGCCTAGAATAGCTCCACCAAATTAAACTTGTGTTTTTGTTTAAGAATGAAGTTTCTGCGTCAGTAAGCACAACATGGCAAGAAGCTGAAGTGAAAAGAAGGATGAGGAAGGGAGGAGAGGTGGAAGAGGAAGAGAAATGGGAATTTCAGGGAGAAAAAACATAGTTTCACACCAGCATTCAGGCTGTTTTTACACTCAGCTTTGAAGATAAACTGGACTAGAACTTATTGTTCTGATGTTAATGAAGTTTATCTAACCTTCGGGTCAGCTAGCTCTTCAAACATAACATCCACGGTCAGGACAGACTGATCAAAACAAGGCCAGGTCGGCCGGATAGGGACACTGAGAAAGTAAAATGTTATCTACATGGTTTTCTGCACGACTGAGTCAGGAAATCATGGAAACAGGATGGAATATAAAGAGAAATACTTTTTTAAATAGAAACCTAATTTATCTATGAAAAAATACACATTTTAGCTGTTTTATCTTCCTGTCTGTTTGCCCAATAACACTCATCTCTAAAATGGATCCTCTCTTTGAAGAACACACTTCAGGAGGCATACTGATCGTTCACACACACTCAAATGTATAAGCCTTTGCAAAAATGCTCAAAACTGATGTTTCCCTTGGAGAAGACAAATGATGCATTTAGTCTTTTTCCTCTCTATGTATAGAAGAGGAGCGCAAAAGCAACAATTTGAGGTAGCTTTGACATTTGGCCGCCACATATTGAGCTGAAGCAGGAATACTGAACCACTGTAGCAGAGCGGCTCCTATTGTTCTGTAAATTATTCCATTGTTCCTTCAGAGTGACTCATATGTTGCTGAAATCTCCATTTATGATGATGATGATGATAGTTCTTAGTGTGTGTGTGTATGTGTGTGTGTTTGTGCGTGTGTGTATGCTTAACCGATTATTGATGCTATCAGCCAAGAAAAGCTCACCCACCATATGCTACGTGACGCATGTGTCAGCACGACATATTCCAGTCGATCGACTGGTCTGCACTGTTGAACTTCTACATCTTCTCACTTCTGTATTTTTTTTTCTTTCCTCCCCTCCACACCAGCATGGATTCACTTTAAACAGGATTTTGCAATAATGCAGACGCAACAAGTGTGAAGAACGTGGGTGGAAAAATGTACAGGATGTATACAGAGGTTGTATTGTTTCAGCAGGACACAGGGACAGATGGACAAACAATGTTTTGCTGGGTGATGTGGGTCATTGGGCCTGGTTTACAATTCTCCAGCACTATTAAGCAATCTGTCACAGTGCAAAACAAGGACTGACAGACAAGGTCAGAGTTTGATTTGTTTTGTCATATTCTCACTCCTGGTTTTCTCTTTCAGAACAGCATGACAATTTATAGCCAATGTAAACAGATATATTGTCATGAAAGGACTTAAGGGTCTTATATTATTCAGTATTGTAGTCAGTCAGTGTTTGATTTGAATCACATCTTTTAGTTGATTGTTTTGAGTGTTGTTGTTTTCGGTTGTTTCACTCTCGCAGCTTTCGTCATTGTTTCTTCAGAAAAAGAGGCTCTGTGAATCAGACAGGGGATCTGCTACCTACCCAGCAACAAATGGCAGACAGATACTGTAAAGTTAGTGAGCATTAAGCTGTTAAAGATGTTGCTCTGTAATAAGAAACTGTAAGTGTTTCACCTTATCAGCTTTAAATGAAACAATCGGTCCATGCTGTGTTTACAGCATGACTGCTCCTAAGTGGGAAAAAAAATCTGTTCATGTAGGTTAAAGCTCAAACACCTTTCTGTCTGAATAAATAACTACACTTTTCCTTTAAAAACACTCTAACTAAACTTGTAAACCCTTTTATTTAGTTTGCTGCTATTTACTCTGAATTCAAATCAAGATTTAGGCTGCCCTTTAAAAATAAAATCTTCACTTTGCTTGTGAGGTCGCCTTGTTGGCTTTTCCCTTTTTATCACATTGAAAACATGAAGTGAAAAAGCAGAAAAGTCCAGAACAAACTTAAGTCCTCTCACCTAAAGCTCCACTGTGAAATTAATGATAACTTTTTTTTTTATTAAAAGTCCAAATCGGCCTTCTTTGTGTGTCTTTGTGTTTTTTGTGTGTGTTTTTTGTGTGTGTGTGTGTGTGTGTGTGTGTGTGTGTGTGTGTGTGTGTGTGTGTGTGTGTGTGTGGTGTGTGGTGGTGTGTGCGTGCATGGGCGAGGGGCCCCTGTTATTATGTCCTGCTGCTTTTCAATAGAACAGCTGTGCGAGTCTCCAGCCGCCTCCAAACAAGGCACAGGCTGCCTGGCAACTGCCCTCCCATTGGCCAACTTTCCACCTCCTCCGACCAATCGGGCGGGCCACACAAGAGGAAGTGAATGGGGGAGAAAAACACAACAGAGAGAGGGAGAGAGAGAGAGCAACAGAACAGAGAGGATTGTGAGAAAGTTTGCTGTGAACAAAAAAAGAAAAAGAAAAAAGGATTGAGAAAGCAGAATGTGAGCGTAGAGACTAATCATACTCAGAAGAGAAGACTTTTAAAAGCTTTAACCTCTTTAGAGACAGATTTGCATGGAAAGCTTTTAATGTTTCTGAAACACTGTCTTCTGTAAATTCCAGCATGCTGCCCTATTAGCTTGGACCTTTTCTATATACAATGAAACAATCATGAAAGTGAAGAAATCTGTGCAGAAACTTTCTCAACTTCTTTCCCTTTTTATGTTACTGAATACAGCTTTAATGGATGTTTGCTAAAATCAGTTTTAACAATAAACACAAATCAGATATGAAAAGTTGTGGCAGACACAGACATAACTTCTGGATGTGGTTGGTTAACAACTTATGAAAGACCCATTTGTGCACTTTTCTTGAGATTCTTGGAGCCGCATCGACTCGAGGTGAGGCCCATTTTTAAAGGGACAACAAGAAAGTGGTGACTCGTCTACTGATGTTGTCGGCTTTGTGTTTGGCAGGCTGAGACATGCCACTGCAAAACCTGCGTTTCCAGGGCTTTGAGTGGGATTACAGAGGGGATTTGAGTCACATCTCTTGGGGATAATAGGTGTTTGTTTTACAGTAGCTGTGACGCATGCGGTTGCTAGATGTGAGTTTGGCAGACGAGGAAAAGATTGGTTGGGACTGTGGTGGGTGATAAACATGAGTTTGGGTATATGTGTGTGTGTGTGTGTGTCTCTGTATCTGTGGGTGTGTGTGCGTGTGCAGACATAATGTTCAATCTGATTTTCTTTTAATTACCTGACCTTTACACACAGCCTATGTGGGTCTACAGTATATAGTGTTAATGGTGTGTGTGTGTGTATTGAAGACAAGTGGGTGGGCGCCAGGCTCAGATACATCCTGTAATTACCAATCAAAGCAGCAAGTAGATCTTTCTGAGAACCTCCAACGCAACACGTAGTTCTTCTCTTCCCCGGAGGTCAGACTTCCTACGAAATCACAATTGCAGTTCTCCTGAAAACAACAACACGACCTGTGAAGCGACGCAGACATGAGGACGGAGCGAGGTGGCCTGTGTGATGTGGTGAAGATGAAGGCTACAAACAGACTTAGAAAAAAAAAAACATGTGCAAACACTCCTGTAATTACAGAGAGACTCACCAGCAGAGATGCAAAACTACTGCACACACACGTAAACATCAACAGGGTCAGCACCCACCGACATTTGTCACAGTCTGAATTACGCAGCCGCATAAAAACGGTACGATTTTGCTGACACGGCCAAGTGGTGGGCGACTCTGAGCCGGTGGATATGATAACCACCAGCAGCAGCAGCAGCACCACAGCATGGTGATATAGCTGACACAGTTCTCACAGCTCATAGTACACACATTACATAACTATCTGTCATAGAGATTTTATAAGCGACCTAAATGTGCTGCACAGATGGAGAAGCAGAACATGTATGATGGCATTTTGCATTGTTCATAGCAGTGCAAAGTTAAGTTTAGAACATTTGGATTAGTCGGCTTATATTGAATTGTGTATCGCATGTATGTATTATATAGCAACTATCATAAGTGATTTAGGTGATTTATCTATGGAAAAGCCAAAACTCTGCTGCTTCCAGCTGCTAAAACATGAGGATTCACTGCTTTTTCTCAAAATGACTTTATTGTAAATTGAACATCATTGGTTTTTGGACTGTTGTTCAGATAAAACATAAAATGTGACCTGTTTTCTGACATTTTATATACTGAATAATTTTTGTAGTGTAGACCTGAGAGCATGCTGAGGTCCTCAGTTCATCCTAATGTTCTGTGCTGTAGCAGAGATGCCCTGACATGCAAAAAGATTCATAAATGAAGGCAGGTGATGAGAGCTTGCCTGTGGCTGGTAATTTTCACGTTGAAGTAAAGCAAAATTTACCCCACATGTCAGAGTATGATTACAGACTAATGAAACCTCAGGCCTGCGGCGGCTGCAGCTGAAAATCCTTCATTTCCTTTCTTGCTCCTAATAATTGAAGTAGATTTCTGTACGTCTTGGTTTTTCAGCATAAAGGCAGGTATAATTAAATTTATATTTACAATTCTTAAAAAACATGACATTTACATTTAGCCATTTACATTAATGCTACAACTGCAACATCTTGCATCGACACAGTGAGGTATTTGTGGCCAAGCCCTGTCACAAGGACCCACTCCAACAGTTGTCATCCATCTTGATGAGCTGTCTTACTCTGAAATGACAGCCACTGCAGCCTGAGGCTCTAACAGGCCTCAACTTTGAAGTCACCCCAGCTGTTTAAGAGGGACACTGGCAAACTGCCATGAAATATAGCAGTGCTTCAGCAGGGACTTTTGTCTCCTGTATGGTTAACATTGCTGCTCTGTCCTGCTTCCTTTCCCACAGTGCTATTGTTTAGATGATGCTCCTGCACAGTGTGGCCCCTGGCTTTACTGCGTCTCCCTCAGCTCAGCTCAGTGTTGGCAACAGTCGCACACTCACAACAAATTCTATAAATCCCCAACTGGATGTCGACAATGTATAGCTGCCATGAAGACTGCTCACAGTGAGGTCAGTGGATTACTCACAGTAACCAGGACGATTGTTGAAAGACGACCAAATTAAATGTTGACAGATCGCTGTAGCCCACACAGTGTAACTGCAATAAATTAGCCAAGTTTTATCAGGTCAGAATCAGATCTGTGTGATTTTGTGTGTTTGTGTTCATAAGAGATTATTCTATATTTAGGTGGTTGTGTAAGACCTGTTTATTTGTACCAGAATAAATTAACAGTTGGCATCATTTCTGAGGCATCAGTTGGATTTTTTTCAAATCATCTTTGTGTTTTTGCATTTGAATTTCTTACGTCGGTGTCACTGACGAGGTGTGTATGTCTCCTCATGTTATGTTTTTTCATTGTTTGTATAGCCTGTCATCCATGGGGGGGGGGGCATCCACAGGGCATCAACCTAAAATATCCCTCATTGTGCAATGTTGCACAAAAAAATCTGAGGGGTGTGTCCCCAGACTGACCAATTGCTGCTCAGATCAATAATGACCCCAGCTCTGCATGTGTGTGAAAACAGCTTCAATCTGCTCCCACTGTGCTGCCCAGACAATCCCAGCCTAATCCATAGAGTCCAGTCCTGGATTACCATGTCTGCCCCACCCACCATCTCTGCATTATGGAAATTAGACAGGATTACAAGAACTCAAAAAAAAAAAAAAAAAAACACACCAGGACACAGACTCTCAACACAAAGCCTGAGCAAAACTCACCAGACATCTTTCTGTTTTCCTGAAAATAGTGATTACACCTGTCATTTCCTCAGATTAGTTGGCACAGAGTAGATTTGAGAAGATCAGCTCCCCTCTCTCTCTCTCTCTCTCTCACACTCACACACACACACACACACACACACACACAAACAAAGCATTTAGACTGATATCCTCTTATCTGACAGGAGTGGGCACAACATGGCAACTCTCAAATGTAGATTTGTTTTGTTTGGTTCATGGGAACATGTTGCCATAGTGACTGTGATACCTATTTCTAGGTGGATGTGCTATGCAGGCTGTGACTTCAAGCCCTGGCAGATGGTTTCAATTCAGTGTCACAGGAAGTGTGTGTTTTTGAATGGCTGAGCACAAGTGAGTGAATGAGGGAGATTTTGTGAATTTGTATTATACATCCACACCTGACGACAAGACCTTGTGTGTGTGAATGTGCATGTTCTCGTGTGTGTTAACGGCTCTGAATTGGCCGATCTACTGCAGATGAAAGACGTATTATTAGCAGATGGTTCAGTGACTGTTTCTGAGGCACCGGCGGCTCCGGCAGAATTTTCATTAGCCATGTGATCTCTCCGTTGGTCTTATTTTTCTTTCTCAGCCCAGCATGAACGGGCTAAACCACTGATGTGGTCTCTCTTCACATGCATCCCTCATTTTCCACCAGCTTTATTCCACCCTTTCACAGCTGGTAGGAAGTCTCTGCGAAGAGATCGTGCAGAGACTTTGAAATGAAAAAAAAAAGGTGAATGGCGTGTTGTGTTTTTGTTTTGTTTTTTGTTTAGAAATGAATGAACATGCAGGTGAGAAATTGCTGCTGTTCAAAACATCACACTTGATAGAAAAGGTGCTCTGACGTGTGCTGCATGTGTGGAAGCGGGAGGGAGAATATAAATATTGTCGGATTGTTTTGTGGGTGTGATAGGTACCAGGCTAGCAAAATGTTTTGATAACTGGCTATGGGTTAGGGCTGGGTGTATCAAAGATGAGAGTGCAGCACAAGCTAGCTCGTAATCCCAGCTCAGAACAGCGACCCCGTCCCATATACAACTTCAGTGACAAATAAAAAGTATTTGAAGCTTTGACATGCAACAGGACTGACACACCGGCTCGTCTAAAAGCATCTGCTTAACAGCCTTAAATGTAAAATAGTGCTCTCATGCCACCACACAAATGTGCACCTAGCATTCCCAAAACATAAAATCATCCTTTCCTTTTCCAATTTTCTAAATAGAGTTTCTCCTACTTGCATTTTCCAGCTGGTTGTGCTCTTTCTTGCCATTATCTTCTAAGCGCAGAACCTCAGTAGAAGTGGATGATGAGTGGTTTAGTGTAAATGATCCTGACTTAAACAGTGATTTACATCCCTGGTGAAAGACTCAGTGGTCCAGACACAGAGGCTGTATTTTCCCCTTGAGTCTGCAGGCTCCTGCAAACCTCTGCAGGCAATAGACATTAAAGGGCAATGTATTTCTCTGTAATTAAACAGTGAAACGGCACATTGAAAATAATGAGCAGTGTGCGTGGAAATGCGGATGTATGTAAATTAGTTTTATGCAAGCGATACCACGTCCCCTTGTACATTCGAGCTGCAGCAGGATGAGTGGTCACTTTGATGGGAGCTAATGTTGATCCTAATGAAAATAAATCTAACATGCATGTTTTCTTGAGAGGTTGCAGTGCTTGTGCAGTTTTCAGTGTTTAGTCGGCGAGTGCCAAACTCCTCGTCCTCACACAAGGAGGCCTTCTTTACCAAATAATTTGAGAGCAAATCTCAGCCAATTACTGTCAGAGTTAAAAAAAAAAACAAACTCTGGTGCTGGAAAAAGTCGGTGTGATTTGTGAAATTGGCTGTGATCAAGGCTCATACACGGAGGCCTCTTCAAAGAGGCCGGGGATTTAAAGTGTTGCATTGGACTTTTGAAGCAGAGTTAACAAACACTGTTGGGAACATGTACATTGCCCTCAGTCATTTGCCTTCATTTACGTGAACACTCAAAGTTATTTCTCGCATTAGAGCCGTGGAGGATCCATCTACGCTTTGCCATTAAGGTGAGAGTTTCTGGTTTAGTGCAGGTATTTGACTGTTTACAGAGGAGACACAAAGTTTCTATTAGATATTTATCTTAATGATTTCCTGTGAAATATAGATTATGCTGCAGATAGGAGATTCACTACAGCTTTTTTTTAGTTTAGTATTAATGATGTTTTTTGGAGCACAATCCACCATCATGTGTGGAAAATATTCTTTGTTTGACTAACTGAGTTAAAAGTGATGGGAATGGTGTTTACGCTGAGCTCGGTATAATCCTGGCAAAATATTGACAGAAGGTATCAGTGGTGGTATGACCGCCGCAACACTGGCAAATAAAGCAGCGCACGGTATGTTATTGATGTGTACATAAGCCTCTCCAAGTACCTCCAGAGAGACGCTAACTCACTGTTCCTCCTGCTTCTTGGAATTATAAAGCAATAACCTGTTGGGTGTTTTCCATTTACCTCCATGTGTACAGTCTGTCACGGTGCCAGGAGAGTCAACAGTGTTACAGATAGTGTACATAGATAACTGATATGAAGGCATTTATATGGGTCACCTAAGAGAACCATATGTTGTAGATTGTGCAATGTTCGCTCCATCGACTGTATGACCTCATAATATTTTCAATAAGTAAGTCTTTAAACCCTTTGTTTTCCCCTAATTCAACCATCATTGAAAGTAAATAAGCTGCATTTTATGTTTCACTTACGTTGGGCATTTGTGTGATTCCATACTTTCTGAAAATGATTCATACACCTCTGCTTTTCTTCTAAATCCAGTGTTTCTTTGTAAAACTGCAGCAATTTTCAGCCTCTAAACTTCAGCAGGCAGCTGAACAAACGTGAGATTAAACAGGCTATGCGTTCAGAGCTTGAAAGCGAACAAGAGGCAGAACTTCTGTGTGTATTTTGGTGTGTTTGTTTGTGTATGTCACTCTGTCTGTGTGACTACATGTGTTTATTTTCCCCATTGGCCTCCCACACACTCAAAACACTATTTCATAAAGGAGCTAATATTGTCTCACGTTCCAACACATTTGTAAAATGAAAACCAGAGCCTCAAGTCATCAGATCATCTTTCCCTTCTTCCAGAGGCCCCATACAGTACTGCCTGGAGTTTTCCCAATAACTTTATGGTATATATCTTTTTACATTCATGGAGCCGTCTTTCTCATCAGTCGTATCACGCCATCAGAAATGCAATCAAATAATCTTTAGTGAGGATTAATTCTCAACAAAGGATTATTTGAAGCAGCGACATGGCATGTGGAAATGTGATGCAAACATGGAAATGGAAGAAACATGTTGACAAATTGTGAAAATCCTCTTAAAAGGGAATTATCTGAACATATAGGGGGGAGAGTTTAAATTGTGGAAATTTAGCTGTTATCTCTGGTTGCTTAGTGACTAATTCACCAAGCAAAAACCTCCTTTAGGGGATATTTGCATATGCAAAATACAGAGATAGGGGAATAAACAATCTCTGGGTATTTGGAGGTGTGTGTGTGTGTGTGTGTGTGTGTGTGTGTGTGTGTGTGTGTGTGTGTGTGTGTGTGTGTGTCTGTACCGCATGGAGCGCCGCATCACACAACAAGGATCGAGTACCGCGGACTCGTTCACACACCGACATCCACGCTCACACACATCCCGCGATAACACGCTACCCCATCTCGCGCACGCCGCCCTACCACTCCTATCCACCTCACTTACCTAGCACTCACTCGCGGATACGGGACAGAAAAGCCGGCCGCTCACCCCGTGTGTCCTTTGCGGTGTTGTGTGGTGTGCTGTTGTGTGTGTGTGTGTGTGTGAGAACAGGACTGACATGGATCACAGAATACAGAGGAGCAGAGTGCATCAGCAGGTCTTCCTGCCATCCTCAACTAAGTGCTGCATGTGGGGAGATAGCATGTCAGTGTGTGTGCTCCACAACTTTGATCTGCATGAAGTTCCTCAGTGAATCACTCCAGTGTGTTTGTGTGTATGCATGAGTGTATGTGGGAGTGTACAGCCCACAAATTTGGTAGAACTCAAATTAGTTTTTAATTAAAGATTGTCTTGTTTGAAGAGTAAATACGAGGAAAGTTTGTACAAAGTCATCTGAGAAGTCAGACATTCAGTGACTCAGCTGTGTAACGTTGTGAAGGAGACTGTTATTGAAATAATAAGAATAGACTCAGAGTAGCTGTTTTCCTTGTGATTCTTGTCCTGGTTGTAATTACTGGTCGTAACAGGAAACAGGAAGGGTTTGATAGCAGCAATGTCACAAATTCAACAGAGGAGCAACTGACAAACAGAAGTCTGTCAGTACTTGTTATGATCATGATCTAATTTTGCGCGGCATATGGCGTGAAGAGTTTTCCACATGACAGCGGAGCCCTTGCAAAGATTAAAAACAGGGACACAAAACAAATATCCTCCGAAGGTCGGGCCGTGTCATTACGGTTCGGCCTTCGTCATCTAGGACGGCTACGAAGGGCCACACATTCGTAGACCGCGTCCTTCGAAGGATGCGGCCTCTGAGTTAGGACATGAATGTTGTTTTGAAGAGACATTTTTGATGTGACTGCTTCACAATAAAAGCCAGTTGAACTCATGTGCAGCAATGGAGCAGTAGGAAATGTATTTGCATCGGCAATAACTTGACACACCTTTGATATGACTGTGGGAGAATGAACTGCAGACAGTGAGGCTGATGTGAACAAGGTAAAACTACAAACAGTAATGCAGGATTTCATGCATGTGACAGCAATTTTAATCCAGTGTGTTTCCTCACTCGGCAATAGATAGTGAATTAAAAGAAACTTATTCAAATGAAAATCTTTGAGATTTCCACTGAAAAGTCCTGCATTAACTACGTCAAGATCACAAAATACAAGCCTTCTTATTATTTTATCCTTCGGTGAACTTTGTCACTGTAACTGTGCACGTGCTCCACTGGCTGCAACAGGTGCCTCTGACCCAACTCACATCTACATGAACACTTGCACCTACCTCAAGAAAGGGAGTGAATCAATATAGAAACAAGTTTGTTCTGTCTTATTGTGGCTTTCACAGTGTGCACTGCCTCAGAGGCACTTCATTATAACATGTATTAAATACAGGCAGAGGCAGAACATCCTGTCCCCATAACTGGAACCTGTATGCGTGCGTGTGTGTGTGTGTGTGTGTGTATGTGTGTGTGTCAGAGCAACGACAAGAGAGATAGTCAGTTTTTTTTTTTTGTTGCACTCTGATAAGACAGAGAATAGGACGTGCAGTCACTTTGCATACATGCGTGTGTGTGTTCTCGCGTCAGTGCGATCACGTAACTTGTGATGAACAGAAAACAAAGAGCTGAAGTGATAGATGAACACTGGCAGGCTTCACTGACTAAATGCTGGACCATTAGTGTTTGCCTGCTGTATAAACAGCAAACGTAACTGCACTTTGGATAATAGATAATATATTACGGAGCTTCCATTATAAAAGGGTCTCTTTAATCACACGCAGCGCTGTTTGTTCAACCAGCTCTGGAAAAGACAATGCTTGTATTTTTAACAGGAAGAGCAGACCTTGTATGGAAAATGATTTATCACATGGAAAGTTGCAGAGAGAGTGGTCTACACATCTGGAACACACATACACACTGTTGGCTCCTTCCTTGTTACAGTAAG
The DNA here is from genome assembly GCF_002260705.1 of Seriola dumerili. Taxonomy (NCBI): domain Eukaryota; kingdom Metazoa; phylum Chordata; class Actinopteri; order Carangiformes; family Carangidae; genus Seriola; species Seriola dumerili. Next base: position 6,065,178 of record NW_019174393.1, read on the forward strand.
CAGAGGGATGGATTGGCCATCTAAAGAATTGTCCTGCATGGTGAAGGTCAGCAGTGTGTAGGTAGTAGTGTGTGTGTGTGTGTGTGTGTGTGTGTGTGTGTGTGTGTGTGTGTGTGTGTGTGTGTGTGTGTGTGTGTGTGTGTGTGTGTGTGTGTGGTGATGTTTACCACAGCTCATGAGTCCATCTTTCTTCCCTGCATTCTTTTCATTCATTCTTCATTTTCTTTAATACTCTTGAGTTGAGGATGACAGACTGATTGTACTGGCCTGAAGTGAGTTATGCTGCGTTCAGGTGACTATTAGAAATACCTGTATTAAATAGTTTTGCATGCTTAGATGTAGAGTGTAGTCACCTGTTATTGGCCAAAATTTCTAGGGCTGTTTTAGTGAATGTATAAAGTCGGCCAGGTTCTTCTCTCGTCGGAGTTCACCTCGCTTTACTCAAAGTGAGAGGCACTGACTCTGAGTGTGTGTGTGTATGTCCGTGTGTGTGTGTGCATGTGTGTGTGCATGTGTAGGGACAGAGCGAGAAAAGCAGACACATGAACAACCACAAAGGATGATGACAGAGAGAGAAACACTAACATAATGGAAAGCTCATCATTGTTCCAGTTTTGTTCAGACTCATTGAGCCTGACAGTGTGATCACTGTGGGGACACACATGCGTCACTTCTCCTCATCAAGCCCTCGATACACTCTGTCCCGCTGGTGTGTGTATGTCCGCGTATGTGTTTGCATAACCCACTCAGCCACGATTTCATAACCGCATTCATCTCGGACATCGCTGCTCACTTCCCACACAGCTGAATATTGATGGAGCTTCAGGCCTGAATTACATTTACTTTCTCTTAGTTTCTTCCTAAAAAGCATTAAATGTATTGAGCGGAGTAGAAGAACAGAAAAAACGAATCCAAATGACCTCAAGAAAGAAAAATGACTGAGACTTCAGAATGAGAAATATACAGGTTTGCTTGAGTCCAGCTTTGTGGTAACTCTCACTGGACTCACAGGTGGTGAGAACTCACAGGTTATGTTTAGCTCAATATACTAATATACTTATTTCATGGGGGTCATATTTGATCATACCTTAATGTAAGATTTAAGCCCAAAATGCGATTTAAAGCTTTTAGTATTTTGACATTTATATAAAAGCTCTGGGAACTTATTGGTTTATTTTGACCGACAGTCAGTGAAAATCTGAAAATGTGTATGCAGTGCAAGAATTGTGTAGTTCAACCATTACACATTTTTTTTTATGTTCTTTGAGGGACGGGTGCACAATCAGATGTTCATTTTGTGCAACTGCATAGCACTGTGTTTCTTTTCACCTTTTTAACCTTAAATCCCTGTGATCAGTGTCTTCATATTTTCAAATGTATGTGTGCTATGTGTGTTTGGGGACATGAAATCCAGGTTACAATCAGTTTGAACAGATCCGGCTCTTTTTTGGAAAAAGAAAAAGAAAGTTATATTTTTATATATTGATTAAATCCAAAAGTTTATTTTTTCTGAATATTTGTAAATGACCAAATTTAATAAGTGATCTGATTAACTTATCTGACACACATATGCATACATCCACCGGCACTAACAAGCTCTCAGCCCTCTTGGATCTGTGCCAGAATCACAGATTATACAACCAGCCCTGCAGTAGGTTACTGTGTGTGTGTGTGTGTGTGTGTGTGTGTGTGTGTGTGTGTGTGTGTGTGTGTGTGTGTGTGTGTGTGTGTGTGTGTGTGTGTGTGTGTGTGTGTGTGTGTGTGTGTGTGTGTGTGTGTGTTTTTATATGTGTGTCCAAACAGCTTTAAAACTGGATTGCATCCAGGCAAAGTTTTTTTTTTTTTTTTTTTTTTTGCATGCTGACAAGTGACATTTGATTTTCAAATTTCTGACCTTTGCAACTGTGAGTTCATCAATATGTGAACGTGGATTTGACTGTCCACAGGGACCCGGCAGTTTTCTGTGAATTCATCCAGAGACGTGTCCAGAGAGGCAGAGAGCTACGCGTGAGGACGCCTCACAAATCTCACCAGCTGTCTGTCTTATCCGTCTCTCTGAGCCCGAGGCTTTGACATTAATTGTTTCTGTTGCTTCATATTTCATCAAAGAAGAATTCACACACTCTGTTCCAGTGCTTGAAGAAACTGTCATGAGGTGGTTGCACTTGCAGGAGAGCTAGCACTTCAGGTGACGAACTGAGCGGCTCTGCGAGCTGACTCCTCTTGTTTCACAAGTGGGAGATTTTAACACTTTAAATAATGCAGGGATGAATCTGTGAGACTTCTGTCCCCCGCTTTCTCTCTATTTCTGTCTGGGCAACTGGTGTCATCTGCCTCTGCACCGGTTTCTGCCTCACCAAAAAGACAGAGTGCAGCTTTTGCTCCATTTCCTGTCACCGCTCTGTCTGTCAGACCAGATCAGACACTGCATCTTTTCTGAAAACAGTTGCATGTCAACAATACATTTACAGGAGAATTACATTGTTTCCTAGTGTTTAGAGACAGCATGATGTGTGTTGTCATCTCTCAGCACAGTGTAGCATATTCACCTCATCAGTGACGATTACTGCGTCGGCTCCAGGCTACTATCATGCCGTTGCCATGACATCTGGAATCCACAAAAAGATGCTGGTGTGATTGGTGGGGTGGAGCGGGTGGAGGCCTGTTGACAGAAACACACACACACACACACACACACACAAGCCCACACATGAAAGACGCAAAGACACAGAGTCAGAGACACACACACACACACACACACACACATTTTACCTACTTAGATAAAAGGGGGGGATAATAATCCAACAGACTGCCCTCGTGAAAACATACTGAGTGATTAGAGGTCATTACAACACAGCATGCTCTCAGGTAGCCAATCTGGTTCCATGCCCACAGCAGCCGATGACAGATTGAGTGGCTCTCAGTCCGACTTTGTGTCAAAACACGTTCCCGGTCTGTCATTGCGAGAGTTTTCAGATCTCTCCTGACAAATCTCTTGGATTCTGTCAGTAAATATTTCATACTGGGTGCGGGTATGGAAATGTTGTGATGAGGAAAGTGTTGCATAAACACGTTTCAATGCTCTAAAACAGATTATAAAACTGAGGAACTCAGCTGTAGCTTAAAGGGACCTTAGGGGAGAGGGAAAGGGAGGAAAATGGAGTGGACAGACAGAAAGAAAAGACTGATGTAACACTACAAAAAAAAAAAGAAGCAAATGTGAGAAACGGAAAAGAGCAAATAGGAGGACTGCAGGAGCCTTTATGTGCACATACATTTCAGTCAGCTAGGATGACACACAACATGCTTCCATACATCACAAACATATTAATGGACTATATGTGCATGTGTCTTCTATATTTTATTAATCTGGCAGCCAGGCACGCAGACATCTCATGGTACAGGGTGTGTAACGAGTGGAGACATGGCTTCATGGAATTTTAAACACACTCTGTCTCGCAGGAGCTCTATGAAGTCAATAATAAGAGCAGGATCTATATAAAATACTCTTATTGTGACAAATGAGAATGTTTATTTGTTAGGATCCCAGACTGCTCGTCTTCCTGGGGTCCAAATTCAAAAACATATATTTAAAAGTATACATTAAACATTACAGTCCACAGAAATCCACACAATGGAAAACATAAGACATTACGGTCAACACGAATGTCAAACACAGGTGTGGGAACGAAGGAAAAAGCAGCATTTGGATTAAAAATACATCAGTAAAGGAGGAAGAGCAGGAAGGCCAAGTTGAACGCAGCCCACTTCCTGTGAACAATTCCACAGTAAAAACAGTACGACACCCCTTTTTCACAACATTGTCTCAAGCCCTCAGTGGGATAGAATGAGTATGATCGGTTATGTGACCACTGTCAGGCGGTTGTCATGGTAATCTATGCAGGACCACCACCTCTGACCCACCCCGGTCTGCAGCCACATGACTCTGCTCTGCAGGCTGATAGGTTTACTGGCTGTGGTGCAACTGGCCATCAGGCATACCGGGACAAATCCCAGTGGGCCACCACACTGTACGTATTGGCACAAACCAAGCAAACATCCTCGCATATTTGGAAATAGCATGAAAGTGCTCATAGGTTGTCAGCAAGCAGAAACTGTAAAGGCAATATGGGAAACAAACTGTAGGAGGAAACCGAGAAACTCCACAAGAATGGGGTCACATCCACGAAGAAGATGACAACGACACGTTTCAGGAAACGAGTAAGACTCTCGTGATGTAACGCTCTTATATAAAAACTCCATTTACATTCCGATATATAAAGTGGTCTGTCGATTCACATCACCAGCATATGGATCTATTGGACGGCACAAAATGAGAGCACTGAGGCTGGATACTGACTTCCTGAATGTCCTACAATAAGCTTGTTCTCTGAAAACTCTCACATACCATACCGGTTATATTGTCAATACAGCTAAGGTCAACAGCAAAGGCTTATTTTGCAGTTCAGATTCAAACTGGAGATAAGACGGCCCTAAAGAAGAGTAGACTCAGACTGACCCCTGTGCTCTCCCTCAGTTTCACCCTCTGTCTTGATTCCTTTGACTTTGGTTCTGCCCCTTTCAAACAAAACAGTGCCATGTTTATTTTAACAATTTTTTTCGTTGAGGGATTCCTGGGGTAACAATGAATGTTTAGCTGTTTTCACATGAAACCGGCTCAATAACAAGTGTTAACCATATTTTGACTCCCCACAAAGCAAACATTGTGTCTTGAAGTTTTGATGAGAGATAAATAGTTTGCCCGTGTGGTACTGGCCTATTGTTCAACAACCCAAATACAATCTGTTGCTGTAATCAGCTGCTGTCTTGCTCAACCGGACCTCAAACTTGGCACGGTGCTGATGCACTGAGCTGTTTGTACCAGGAAGATTTGGATTAGGGTATTATCAGTTTAAAAAGAATTAACCCAGGTATGTGCCAGGTCACTAAATTTATTATGTCACAAATGTGAAAACTTGGTTTAGATTTTAAAAATGTAGCACAGAGCTGATGATAAATGCATGCAGAGCGGTTTCTGATCATTGATTGTCTCTCTTTCCGATCTTGACACCAATGTGGTGCACTTTGTTTTTTCAAGTCTTTGCATGACGGATTAATCACAATCTTTATTGTAACTATATATCAGAAACAGCATGGCAGAAAATAGGCTGTTTGAAAAGTGAATTGAATTTATTAGCAAGGCACAACTCTGTGGACTGCTGTAAAGTACTGTACTGGAAGTCACACGGTTTCAATTCCCTGCTCATTATCCATCTCTCATTGCAAAGGTAATTACCAAATTTACTAATTACGTAACCTCAAAAGTAATAACTTTTGTTAATCAACCCAGCTCCATAAAAAGTCCTTTTTATTACAGCTTTAAAGCTACAACACCCACATGTCACAAATAGAAAACAAGACCATGTGGTTTAACAAGTAGGTACAACACTGGAGTTGTTGGGAGGCATATTTAGGATAATCATCAGCCCTTACACCAAGCTAACAGATCCCAGACCGGTTTCTCTGCTGAACACAGAGAGAGACCAAACTGATAGCAAACCTCCGTCAATCTCCCAGAAAGACTTCCAAGCTGACGCCCAGAATGGAGCCACCAGTAGATAAAAGAGGGAATCTTCACAGTATGGTTTGCTCTGATATGTAGAAAAAGTAGAATTCAGTGGTGGAGTGTGATACAAATACAATTTACCGACTTATAACACCATGTGTAAGGGAAAAGGTGAGCCGAATATTTTTAAAGCCTTTCAAGATTCACAGCCTCCTCGCTGAAATCATGACCTCGAGTACAACACTGAAAGGGAAACTTTAAGTCATTTTGCTTTGACGCAAAAGTCACTTTGTAGATATGAGAAGGCCTACCGGCATTGAACTGTAGGTCAGTGTTTGAGTATGCGTATGCACCAATAGGAAAGGTAGATTTCTCGAGTAACTTTATTTCCATCAGACGTTTGACTTATGAAACTCATTCTGTCATGAAAGAACTTTCTCGCAGGCTTTTTGTAGACTAATCCCTTTCTACTTTGGGGGAATGAGATGAGAGCAGAGCATGCAAGAAGCAAAACAGACCCAAGAAGTTCTGAAACACGACAGGAGGAGTCAGACCTAATCAGTGAATGCAAATGCCGTCCCCGCACCAGCCTCAGGTGCCTGCGTGACTATAGATGCCAAGAACGTGTGGAACTAATCCTCGGGATTTGGTACGCTTTACCCTCTCACCTTCCCACTGCTTTAAACTCCTTTCCCCATCTCCCTTGTCTGTCATGCTGCACCAATTTTTTCCTCTGTCCTGAAATATTTTTCTTCACATTCGATTTTTTTATGTTAGCACACAGTTGCCAGCCATGACCTTCCTTCCATTAATCTGTTCAGTGACTCCTGCTCACTTCCACCAATTTCCCATCCGCTTATATTTCCAACAGTTAGATTGCTAGCCCCTTCTTGTCCTCATTTTGCTTGTCACTCACCCTCCTACTTTTTCCCCTGCCTCCTCACTCATTATCTCCTCCCTCTATCCCCCTCTCCCTGTGGTGGCTTCAGTCCCTGCTCCACTTCCTCTTGTCTGTTTCTTCTCCTCACCCTCCTCTTTTCCTTCCCTCATCCGCTCTCCCATGGTACGACCGACTCACTCACACTGGCAGGGACCAAAAGTTCATTTGCACCTTTGCAGCAGACTCCGCTGAACCATTTCAAGGGTCACAGCTTTGACCTTGGGAGAACAGCGCTACTATGGCAACAGTGTAAGAGCCATGTTGAGTTACCACCTCCACCTTAGTACAGTAACAGAGATGAGGCTGTTTGAGAAGAAACCATGGTTAGAGATGTGATACCATATTTTGTGGTCACTATGGCACACATGCTTATACATCACCATCAGAAAAAGTCATAATGGTTACGGCCCTGTCATCAGCGCTGGAGAATGAAATTATTTTTAGCAGCGGTGGGACTGCGGTGGTGGTGAGGGGTTAGGGTATTTTTAGGTTACAAACATTCTTCTTCACGACCACCCAGGATCTCAGGCTGGCTGATTTTTTCTTCTTTCCCCCCATGGATCAACCATCATTACAGTTTCCCTAATCATTTTATAGCCATGTCTCCGTCAGTTGGCCAGTCCACTACTTCAGTCCAGCCTGAAATATCTCAACAGACACTGGGTACAGACATTTGTTGTACTCGGAGGATGAACCCTACTGATTGATGATCCTCTGACTTTCCATCTTACGCCACCAAGAGGTTTTATATGAAATGTGAAATGCTAATCCCTAATGTTGCTGTCAACAGAGTTTTGATTTGAATAGTTTAGTTAATTTCCAAATACCTGCAATATTTATATATCCATCAGCTTCAGCTGTGTTTGGTGCTAATTAGCAAATGTTAGCATGTTAACATGCTAAACTAAAATAGTTAACATGGTAAATGTTATACCTGCTAAACATGTCAAACATGACATATTAAGCATCGTGGCAGCTGGCATGTTAGCATGCTAATGTTGGCATTTTCCTCAGAGTACTGCTGCTCCCAAGGACAGCCTGGCAGAGCTGTTGGTGTGGCTGCAGACTCTTAGTCTTGTTGAGAAATAATTTGTTAGGTTAGTTATAGTAACAAAGTCAGTTGGCAACAGTGGACAGACGCCCAGCAGAAAGAAAAAGGCAAAGGAGTTGATTCCTATCTGGCTTTAGTTGTTTGCTACTTCGTTTATTCCAGCCAGGCTCACTTTCTAAATAAGCTAGTTACCCTGCTTGCTACATACCGAGACGTATGACTGCCTTAGTGAAAAATGAATGAAAATGTCATTTGTTCATGTATTTACATTCTAAGGCATCTGAGAGCACACTGTAATCACTACTGACTGCATGTTAGCATAGAAAATAGGTAAAAAAGAAAAAAAGGCTTCATGGATTTTATAGGTAGCTCTTGACTCATGGCTAATCACTTGTTGCTGTTCTATTTTAGCCCTACAGCTGTACATCTGAGAAAACCTGAGAAACCTGTGGTCAGTAAAACTTATTTTGCCTGCAGTTCCAGGAAAGAAGCTTAATTAACAACTGCCAAATGGCAAGCTGTATCAACAGGGTGAAGCAATTGGACAATTGAGGCTGTTATATCACACTTGAAATTAGGGAACATTGCCCCAAGGTGAGGGTCATTACAGAAACACTAACTGGATGGCCTCTTGCGTCAATGCCTGACTCAGCGAGATCAAATAAGGATATCCTGTTTGAACTGGAAAACAATCTGTTTCTCCGAAGGACCTCGAAGCTTAATTGTTTAACTGTTCGGTGTGTGTATGTTTATGCTTCCCTGTGTGCGAGTTTGAGCAAGTGAGTGACTGGCAGTAACAGTGCAAAACAGTACCAGTAAATGAAAGATAGCATGTGTCACTCAAAATACAGGCTCAATCATGTGCGTTTCATGTTTTTCTGGCTGGTTTAAAATCTTTTTTTCTTGGAATACTTATCATATTACTTTTTCATAACCCAAATTGGTAGTACATCCTATTTTGCCTTCAAAAACTGAGAGTGAATACACTTTTCTGCCATTTCCCATCTAATTTCAGGACTTGTGCTATCTCAAAATTAGTTGGACAATGTGTACTTAACATTGTACTTAACTGGCCACAACGTCAGATATAATTCAAGGTAACTTAGTGTCTAACCCTGGGCTGAAAAAAGAGCAACAACAGATTTTGTTTCCATGAACCCAAATTCTTTCTGTCCCTCAGACAATACAAATCCACGGTTGCATTCCCTCCGATTCCTGTAACCTTCCCTCAGTCACTTAAGTGAGTTTCCTCTGTCTGTCATATTGCAGGGCAGACAGCTGGACTGTGACTCCTGCGTCACCGTGCGCCGAATCCAGGTAGCAACGGCAGAGTTTAAGTGGCGTTTCCACGGAGACCACTCTCTGAGTCTTCAGAGATGAAAATGAAAGATTCCATGCGCTCATGCTGAAAGTGCTGCTGTCAAAGCTACGAGGTGGATAAGGAGGTGAGAGGAAACAGGAAGCATGACTGGCTGACTGGGCCAACATTTATGGAATGTCTTCCATGAGATGAATTTATTTTGCAGTTAATGTGTGTTTTTGTTTTTTATTTTATAATTACTCAGTGTTTTATTGTCGCTGTCTTTCCAGGAAGAAGAAATGGAGCACTAGTGATTTGCAGTTTGGAGCTGGATGAAGCTGGAATCTCAGTTTTCCATGTATTCATGGTTGGAGAATGGTTTCCATGTATGGCCGGGAGCAGCGTGCATGAAGCTAGAGTGAAAATGGAGCTTTACTGAATAATTAACAGCCTTTCATATGCTGTTATGCACAGTTTGAACTGAACTCGTACATGTGGACAGGAATTAAGTCATATTTGATTTAGCAAGAATTAAAGGCTGATTCATTTTTATTTCAGATTTACACACACAAAACTTTCTGCGATTGTCCACATCTAAAACTTCTTATCAACTCTGGAGAAAGAAAAATTGTACAAACAGGCCTCACACAGGCCATTCCTTTCCCTGTGCATGCTGGGAAATGCAGTAAACTAGCAATCGCATTGTTGCCAGGGAACGCACAAGGGAACATATTCACTCGCATGCATTTAAACACATTAGAGGCATTTTCCTTGAACTTGCCCACCGATACACGTGATGCACACAAAGGAGTAAATCATCACATCACCCAGGCCACAGAGGGAGGGTAACGCTCACAGACATGCAAACACTTTCCGCAAGTAACTCCACATTATTACCACATACTGACATTAGGCGTTTTACCAAGACTCTTGCACATGCCCCATGATGCACAGTGGGGGTATATGGTATGCGTGCATGACTATACAATTAGCATCATAGTATGGCACTTATACACACACAGCAGCCTCTTCTGGTATGCACAAGGGCACTCTTATTTACATGCGTCAAACACACTATGCCCCACTGTTCACACACAACACACACACACACTATTCTGCCCAGATACTGTATAATGATGATGCTACTTTGGTCCCCAAACAAGATTATTCAAGCGTCTTTCTTTTTCATGCATCCATCATTCTCCGTCTTTTTGTCAGACGGCCCCTTGTGCTCATCTTTTGTCAGTTACCGTATTTACATTTTGTTGAGGTTTTCCTGGATATTTCTTGCATGTGCAAATAATGTTGACAAGCTGTATGTAAATCGTTGAAATTTTACATGCACATGTGAAAAATTTAATATCAAAACATGTTATTTGTGAATCTGAATTGGAAATGTGAACTAAAAAGTAGCTTTGAAAACCTGAAAGCTTAAATGAAAGATCATTGATGGGAAAAAAAAAAACAGTTAGCAGTGATTTTTTTTTTTTTTTGAATTTATGACCATGATGCAAAACCTACGTAAAAGTATTAGAATGAAATTTCAGGCTGTTTAGTCAGTTGCCCCCGTGATGCCCTACATCTGTCATCTTGTTAAGAACACCATACTTCTGTCCAGGAAGTGAGGCTGCCAAAGTGGGATAGTAGGAGTGTGTCTGCATAGTAACAAAGCCTGCCAAAGCATGAGGAATAATTGTGTGTGTGTGTGTGTGTGTGTGTGTGTGTGGTGCTCTGGCTACAGTCTGCAGGGGGTCTGTTCCTCTTCACTGGGCACAGAGATACAGTGTAAACAACTCCCCCAGTCAGCCAATCAGACAACACACTACAGTGACACCCATGCCCTGACAGTAACCTCACCAACACACACATGCGCGCACACACACACACACACACACACACACAGATGTCCATGACCAAACACAGTCAGAGTGGATGTGAGACACACATACAGTCATGTGAAAACTTAAACACACCCTGTGGAAATATTTAAACAAGCAAAACATTTGATCCTTTTTGAAACAGTGCCACAGAGAAAGGTGATATACTTGAACACACAACACATTAAACATTAAAATTGCTCCAGATTGGGTGCCAATGATAAGAACCTTTGCAAAAAGAAGTCTCCCAGAACCCAGAAAAAGCATTTACCATCTCAAAAGAACATTAGAGCAACACTGCAGTTTGCCAGTGAACATATAGGCAAAGATCAGGCCTTTTGGAATAATGTGCTCGAGACAGACAAACCACAGCGTTGTTTGGCCACAGTAACAGTGGACATGTTTTGGCGCAGACCAAAGACAGCTTTTCAGGAGAACCTGACACCGACTGTGAAGCACGGTGGTGGAAATGAAATGGTTTGAGGTTGTCTCCTTGCCTCAGGGACTGGGCAGCTTGCAGTCATCGATTCAACCATGAATTCTGCATCATATCAGAGAGTGCTTGAAGATAAAGTGAGGCCATCTGTCCCAAAGCTGAAGTAGAACCAGAAGTGGACATTTCAACAGGGTAATGATAACTAGCAAATCAGTACATGCAAGAAAACCCTCAAACATCTTGCAACTTCTACATGGAAGTGTAACCGAGCCAGAAATGATTACAGAATGAATGTCAACAACGGCACCTTACTGAGACTCCACCCCAAACAATACACTATTTTTAGCCCAAACTAAATGGCTCACAGGTGACGGAGCAAAACAATGGGATTTCCACAAACACATGCAAGTCCACGAATAAAATGTGTCTTACTGAGTAACGTGATTAATTTACCAAGTAGTAAAAGATCCATTTAAAACATCCCAATATTCAAAACAGATTTGTTTTAACACGATTGCCAAGACTGAAATGATCATAAATAGCTAAAAAAAACAAACAGAATGTACCCAAACTTCAAGATAGAGGAACTATTAATTGATCTGGAGAGGAGCCTTAGCTAACCCTGAAACTGGAAAGCACCTTAGGGAGAGGCACAGGATTAGTGCACACGGCAAAATGACACTTACAGTAAAAGGCATGCAAATATAAAGGGAAGGGAAGAAAAACCTGCTACGCTATGAGGTCACCCTATAAGGGTATTTCTTTCCAATTTAGAATGACATTCTCCAGTAATAGTCCTCTCAAGCGAAAGTAAAAACAGAAGTAAGACTTCTAAAAACCCAACCATGTGGGAATATAATGAAATGTCAATAAGACTAACAGCAGGCCGTTATATAACAAAAAAAAAAAAAAGAACAGACGAAAGTCCAACAAGCCAAAGGATAAAAGTCAATATCAAACAATAAAATTCAAGCGAGTAGTAGTCACTATCAGACTGGGCACAACAGCAGTGGTTGTCTCTGCTCTTGGCTGCACGCAACACCCCTGTGTCTGGGATAACACTACGGGACCAGGTGGACGTTTGTGCCAGGTTTCTCAGCAAGTCATTACAGGACACACTGGGAGCAGCTCCGCACACAAGAACGTCGATCTTGACCAGAACAGGCCCAACATGGCAGCAGAGGAAAAGGATGATAAAGGCTTTCTCCTAACAGTCTTTATCTCCGTGGGACGAGGGGGAAACTCCCCGCATTGGTTGCACAGCGCAGGGTCTGCTGGCTGAAATGGGCCTAGCGAAGGCAAGCTGATGTTAGAGATGCCTACAGGAAGTTATTTCTGCTAAAGGGGGCCATACCAGCTTCTGAGGTGAAGGGTATGCTCCTTCCACAGAGGAATAATACATCTATTGATATTTTTGTTAAATTAATTATTGAAAACACAATTTTTCTTGTGGTTTTGTTCAATATCGCCTTTCCCTGCAGGCACTGTATCAAAGAGGATCAAATGTGCTTGTTCAAATATGTTGGAAAAGTCAACAATTTCCACACACACACACACACACACACACACACACAGTACAGCATGAACTGTTAGAGGACACACAGCAGAGACGTTCATGACACTATCTGACCTCATTTCAGTGTGAGTGTGTCTGAAGTGGGGGAGGCTGCAGACAGACATACATTAGTGATGGAGCCGAGTCTGGGGTCCCACACGACTAACATAATGGCACACACATTGTACTCTTAAATGTATTTCACAGTACACAGTATCCACTTCCACCCAGGCACGGCAGCATGTGTGATATTGTCACCTCCACAAAAAAAAAAAAAACAGTGTGAAAAACTCCAGCACAGCCTGTTATGATGTTTGTCCTTGTGTAAGTCCTTGTTTTCTGCTGTTTTTGTTCCTCTGGAAGGAAGCCATAATGAAATCCCTGTGTGGACCACAGAATCCCATCGTCCTCTCCTGTCCTTGTCTGGGGGAGCAGAGTCAGGAGAATGAGGAGAGGTGTCCCGAGACAGACACACAGAAAGACAAATTAATTAGTAATTAAAGACAGTGAGAGAAATGTGTAGGTCTTATGGGTGTTGTGTGAGAGTATGCAGACAGCGGGCGAAGAGGTGAACCTGTCTTTGTCAAAGTGCTCTCTGTCTCTTTGTCCCAATGAGGGTTTCCACTTGAGAATGTGTGTGATCCTGGCATGAAAAAGTAAAGATGTAATAAACATTGCACAGAAAGAAGAAAATTAGCTTGAGATAATTTTTTTATGATAATACACTAGGCCTCTCTTTTCAAGGGGCACTCGCACCTCTGCACTGTTGTCAGCCAATGACAGGTCACCACATCTGACCCAGAGGCCACTATGTGATATGGCAATGCTTTTTCAACTTTAAAGTGACATGTTCAAAGGGTTTTGAGTCACACAAATTCTGTGGTCACAATATTTAATATAAAGATTCAAATTTAGTTTTCTTGTGCCTTGGACTTCAGCAGATTGTCATTTTGTCCTGTTGACCTCAGGAAACTTAAGACAACGTTCTAGCGCAAAAGTGAGGAAATCAGAACCGAAGCAACTAGAAATAATGTGAGGAAACATTTTGGACACCTTTTTTCACCATAGATGAAAAAATGGTGGATTATGTTGAGGCTGTTTGATGACTCTCTAAAAATGCCATTGCTTTACAATAACAACAGCTTGTGGAGTGAAGCAGTGGAGGCATGGAAGAGTTATGCATTAGGCTACATGGATTGGTTAGTAAAGTAAGTATGTAGGGAAAAGTGAATTAACAAAAAGGGAGACATTTTCGACACAGTTGGAACAGTTTGTTCCAATGTAGGAGGCTCCATTATGATTGGTTGGTGTGCTATCATAAAATTACTCTCCTAATACCAATCAATCAATAATACCAGCAACATTGAAATAATGCATTTTCTTCAGATATTCAGGAAGCCTGTCCATGTGATGGTAACATGGCAAAATTAGCATTTTATTTTATTCTTTCAAGAATTAGAAATGTTCACACCTGCAGGGCAGTTGGAAGGAAACACACACACACACACACACACACACATCCTCTCTCTCTCTCTCTCTCTCTCTCTCTCTCTCTCTCTCTGTGGGCGCATTACCAGGTCTGTGCTTGTGATTTAGTGAACCATTTTAGTCAAGGGCGTGTAAAGGCAGCACTGGGACAATAGACCTCAGGGTCAGATCCATATTCATTTTTACATCACATTTATACAAGACACAATGCAGATAGATTGATTCAGTCCTCCTGATACATGCATAAACAACAGCAAAGGTGCAGCACCTATGAGCCTCATGACAGCATACACACACACACACACACTCAAATGCAAGTACAGATGACGACCAATGCATCTTCATAAAGTGTACATGCCACTGTAAATTTCTTGACTGTATTGAAGAGGCAGAGTGCTTCTCTGCCTCTTCAATATTCATGGTGATGGAGATAGAAAGGGCCAAAAGGGCCTGAGTTAAACAACACACACACATATACACACACACACTATATTAAGTGTGTTAGAGGTAAGACATTACTTCTGGACTCTAATTTGTAGCTGAAATGCTTCCTTCAATACTGCCATACCTGTATGTGATTTAGATTGATTCTATATTGGTGAAATGTATTTTTTAGGTGATTTTTATAATGAAACTCCAAGAAGTGCATTGGGACATGTATAATAGTTTACTGCAACTGAACCTACAGTCCTCCTGTTGGAGCAGACATTTTTTTTTGTGCTCCACAGGCAGATCCATGGTCTCTAGCTTCTACACCATGGGTAGTAGGATTACGAAACAAAATCCCAGCATGCTGAGTTGAGAATATTCAAATCTTCTTTTCCTCCAGACAGAGGATGAGCAGAGGTGTGGGTGCAGTCAGGCTAAAGATGGGATTGTCTTTTAAGGACACGCTCACTGAATCCACAAAAACACAGTCTGGGAGGCTGTGTGCCTCTTGGGATATTGTGTGAGTGAGCGTACTGCATCCATCTGCCCCATCACCCCCCCCCATCTCTATCTTCTCCCCTGCTCGCCTCCTTTCATCTCCAGGTGGGCCCACTATAGCCCACTGCATGCATGTATTAGTGCTTTCTTGAAGTGAGGCGACCTTCGGATGCCCTTCAGTTTCCATAGCAGCGAGCGGGCAAGTCATGTAACATTAACATGCGCCAAGCTAGAGCAGCGGCCTGATCAAAGCTCCATTGATTTTGTGTCCCAGATTTATTCCAAATACCCTCCTTCATCCAATTAGAAAGAAGCAGGGCTACGTCTTTCTTTATCACTAAAATGGGACTTGTAAATGAATTTAGCTGGAAAGTTGAAAACATTGAAGCGTGGTAAAAGATTTAAAATGTACAGTTACGTCTTGTTTTTAAATCACAGTTCTCTGAATGAAACCCAAAGCAAGGTTGAAAGACAAGGGGTTTTTTTTGGCTCTGTGGATGGCAAATTTAATCTGTTGGTGCACCACTGGATTGATTTCCATTAAATTTGTACAAACATCGATGGTTCCCAGAGGATGAACTGTAATGACTTTGGTGACCCCCTTACTTTTCCCCTAGTGTATCATTAGGTAGAAAGATTTATGACTGAATACCTGCAAAGCTAATGATGTGTCCATTAGCTTCAGCCGTAGTTTGTGTTTAGTGCTAATTAGCAAATGTTAGCGTGCTAACACTAAGATAGCGAATACGTTGGACAATACACCTGCTAAACAGCAGCATGTTATCATTGCCATTCTGAGCATGTTAGCATGCTAATATAAGAGTAACAATCTGTACTTTTTATCATTTACAAAATACAAGCAAAGTCACAATAGCATGAGTTTATTGATTTTTAAAAGCATCCTTCATCATGGCATTAAAACATAGTGCAGACGATCATTTCCCTAAGAGATAAAGGTCGGTGGTGATGGTGAGGGACAGTAATGGAGAGGTGTCCTCAGAGGCTCATTGGTGCATTGATTTGTGTTTTAGAAGGATCCTAGTTTAACCCTTTCAAGGGGACAGCAGTGCTGGATGAGGCAGATTAACAGAGAATCATTGTCACTGGCTGAAACACACTCATTAGGTTCATGGAAGTGACTGCTCTGCACAATATTTTGAGATTTTAATCCATAAACACACAACACAGACATACAGAGTGTTGGGTGGGCAGAAGGATAGTGAGATTAGATGTGAGGGGAGTCAGGGATCAGACAGACAGCAGAGACAGATAAGTAGATACGGATACAGGATTAACACACACCTACTCAAACACACACATACAGTGGATTTAAGAGGTGGTGGCTCGCTGACCTTTGCCCTTTAAACTGCGACAGGATTGCATCCAAAGCACACAAAGGAAAGAATAAAGTTACGTACTGACAGATGCTTAACACTTAGCATCTGTAGAGGCTTGTTTTTTTTCCTGTATGTGGAAAAAAAAGACAAAGACAGTGCACAAAAAAACAAATCAAGGGCAAATAAAGACTCAGTAAAATACTCCAGAGGCTCCTGTCTCTCCCCCGGTTATCCGCTGTCTAGCCTCTCGTTTAGCTCCTGGGTCGGGATTTAGCATAATCAATTACAAAACGAGCCCCCTCTCTCCTCCTCCTCCTCTCCTTCGTCCCCCTGCTCTTAGTCCGTCTCCATCCATCCCCTACTGTATTTCAGCTTTTGAGTGCAGATGATTGAATGTCAGTCTCTTTTCATGCATTTGCGTCTGCGCACAGGCAGAATATAGAGACATCGTGGCATTTCAGCTGCCCTTTGTCCCTGGGCCGCTGCGAGACGCCGATAAAGGACGTAACAAGCTCGGTCACAGATCAACCTTTCAGGGCTGGAGGAGGAGGAGGGATGAAAATGGAAAATGATTCAAAGGGGGGGGGGCAAGGACATGATGGGATGTGGTGATGTAAGAAAGCAAGGGTTGCTAAATTTTGGCTGACAGCGAAAGTGTGCATACGAATTCCTGTGTCTGAATGTGCTTGTTTACGTGCAGGGAAAAGTGTTTGCGGTTGCATATGCAGTCTGGCCTTCTCAGACTGCCATTTGAGATGAGTGCTTGTTGTTTACGTCTTGATTATGGCTACCCTAACCTATTACAACGCTGCATGGCCTAGCTTACCATACGGACTGAGCTTGAGGCCATTGCATGAGCATGAATAATGCAATGATCAACCGCTACCGCTCTGTTTTCTCCGTCTGTCTGTCTGCTCACCACCGCAGGGTATGGGACAAAAAATGGGCACACACCATATAAAACTCACCCCCGCTTAAAGGCGGCCTGTCTCAGTCTCTGTAATTGTGGTGACTCATAGCTGCTAAGCCAATTAATGACTCTTTAAGTAAATCTTTAATTTATAACATGCAGTTTGGTTAGGCTATAATCATCAGTCTTTGAAGAAGTGTAAAAATGTATTCCCCTATGCGGGAGCTGAGCTGCAACGGACCTCACGGACATTCAGTCGTTGAGCTATGTTAGGCTAAGCTTCATTTAGCATATGCTAACTTTGAAGAGTATGCAAAGACAAGGCATCCATGAGAAATTTTGAAACGACAGCTAGTTATAGCTAGCTAGATATATAGCCAAGAAATAGTCAGAATAGTCCAGTACATGACCCAATCATAAAACAGCAACTTGTCCTTTTTTACACTTTGTTTTATTATGAATTGAATAAATGATAACATGTTTGTGAGCTTTACAGGTGCTGGTTACCAGGGTTTTTCTTACTGTTTCCCCCTGATTTCTGTCTTCATACTATGCTAAGCTAAGATAAGATAACTGGCTGCTGGCTGCTGTGTTCAGACATGATATTGACCTTTTTATCTACCTTTGCAGTGTCTTTCACAAAAATGTTGGAATTGCCTTTAAACAAGCAATACAAATTAGGATTCTTCCAACACCAGGATTATTCATTGTAAAATATTGTCCACTGCGGTACAATAGGTTTACTTTGGCAATCTAACATTACTTACTGTTCCTCAAAATATACATGGGGTCTGGTTTGTATTTAATCGTATCAATCCTTCCATCAGACTTGGTGCTGTCCCTCTTTTTCATCCAAATGATGGATGTCTGTTTCAGACAGCATCGCATAAAATGACAGTCTATTAAAGATGGCGTGAATGTGTTTGATTCCCCAGCCTGCTTTTACTCCCCAGGGTGCTTTTCCACAAAACATATATGTTCTTCTTCGATTGGGCTGAAGGGAAAGCGGCCTCTTAGCGGCTGATATCATCTGACAGGCTGCGAGTGTCGGTGAATATGTGGAGCGATTCAGTAACACGGTGGCAGAGAGAGAGTGGAGATGTCCATGAATTGTAGAGTGCAGCTTAAATAGCAGTCTGATGCAATGTGCCGTAATCACGGGGCTGTCAGATACACACTTTAGGTGATTGTGTGTGTGTGTGTGTGTGTGTGTGTGTGTGTGTGTGTGTGTGTGTGTGTGTGTGTGTGTGTGTGTGTGTGTTCATGCAGAAAGAGAGAGATTAAAGATGGCGAGAAAATCCATTAAGGCTCAGTAATATGGATGAACCAGAACTAATCAGAGGCAGTGTGTTTACAGTATATGAATGTGTGCGCTCGTGTAGCAGGCAGTAATTAAAGCAATTAACACAATTGCACAACAGTGACATCTGTGGCTTGTCTGGCCATACAAACAGCAGCAGCATCTACAAAATGGCTGCTGACATAATGGTAAATCAGGTCATAAGATGGATGCTGTTGCATTGAAATGTTGTAAATGTGAAACTTTTAATGAAATAAAAATAAAAGATTTTTTTATATACAGGCCCTAGTTTGTCAACAATTAAGGACTTAAGGGGAAATTCAGGCTTCATACAACTTCGGTCTTACCATTGCATTTGTGTCTTTTACCTATAATTAAGTGGTTTAGCTAATTTGGCTAAACAGAATGATTTAGTTTTGTTGGTCAAACCTGCAAAATCAGTTGAAATAAAGTGTCATCTGCTGGGCTAAATGATATGATATAATTGTCAAAACCTTGTCCTACAAGTAGCTGTTACAACCCAAGAGGAATATAAAGTATATCTCAAAGGGGATATAAATTGATTTTTTAGGGCAGTTTGGAGATGCTTAACAAGCTTTAAACACAACATTGACATATTTCATTTGAAATGCTCTCTTCTATCCCTTGAGGGATATAGCCGGCTCCTCAGCTGCTAAATGCTCCACTGTACTCCACCAGCTATAGCTGCTGCCTGTTGCATATTGAAACGTGGTTTATTGGAGCAATGAGAACTGAACCAAAACAGTGAAGCGCTGCAGGTTATAAAACCAAAACAACGAGCTGAAAATATAATTAAAAGGATCCATATGAGGAGAGCGTTGGGTGGTAACTGTCTGTGAGACCGTTTTCATACTTCACATAGTCTTTTCATTTATTATTAATATAAAATACTGATTAAAGCAGCTTTATGTTTTCTTTATGTAACTGTGTTATTATAGACTTTGAACTGGACAAGAAGAACCTTCATGAGCAGCTATAAACCTGCTTTTATTCAAGTGTCTCCTATTGTCTCTTTTGTCTGCATGATGCTTAGCTGTTATTTACAGTCTGAAGCAAGAGCTCTTGTGTTCAGCATTATGTAATAGTTGACTCCAGTGGAGGCTACCATTGGATAGACTTATGTAAACAGCTTTCGTGCTGTTCTTTGGGTGACTCATTCCTGCTCAAACCTGCGCATTGTGGGTGGCGATGTGTTGTTTAGTGTGTGTTCTTATGTCATGATTGCAACAACCTCAGATGACGCTCGCACAAACTTACAATCACCGCACTGGTGTCTGCACCTGTGTAACTATGACATGACGAACACACACAAGCACACGCAGACAAAGACCCCTGACATTTGACGTCTCTCGTAATTGGTTTTTCAGGGAAAGATAGTGTATTAAAACGCACCTCATCCTCCCACAACAAAAGACAAACACAAAGAACACCTTCTTCTGTTTTTCTCTGCATCCCTCACCCCTTGGTCCACACCCTTCTCTCCCTCTCTCCGTCTTTGTCCCTCAGCCTGTGTTTATGTAACTGTCCTCGAGCTGAGGTGGCCATGTTCTTATGTATGAGTAGATGTGACTATTAAAAGGAGTTGTATGGTGGGTGGAGTGCCTTTAACAGAAGGGGATGAGCACCTCAGGCTAAAAGCTGCTTTTCAAGGTATAGAGGCCCACTGGAACAAAAAGGGGGGGGGGCACACCCTCTCAGGTGGGCTTTTTCATGTGCTAACATTCTAGGATTAAAGCCTCTGCAGGTGATTCAGGTATCAGATGCATGCATGACTGAAAAACATGTGACACCCATTAAGGACTCTATTGTTTAGAACAGTGTGCTTCGTCCCCTTGGGCAGTGGCTGTTTTTATGGTTTGAAACTTTTCTACAGGACAAAGAGGCAAAATGTTTTTGGCGTGAAGTGACTAGAGTCCCATTATAGATATGTATTGGCATAGATTTTGATTGATTTTCCAGTTCTAGTGGTCAATATATCATTAAAATGTCCAATGTTTTTATCTATGAAATAAAAGAATGGGGGTTCTGGTTTCATATATTTAACAGTTAAACAGTTAAAAATTGGCTTAAGGCAAAATAAAAAATCTCTTATTGTCTGTTGTGCTGCCAGATCTTTCTTTCTGTTCTCTTTTTAATTGGCCTGGGAGAGGCCACCATAAACAGGGACTGTCCCTGGAAAACAGGAGCGTCTGGTCACTTTATGACACCAGACAGATGTGATCAGGCCATATCATTCTGTGATTACATCCCCCACAGTCAAGACCTGGTCATGCAAGAAAGTGGAGCAGTGAAATCAATCCATGTGCCTTGTGAAACTTGGAGACATATGTAGGGACGACCCATGGGGTGGTGAACTTTTGCTAACATGTTGACCAGTCAGCCCAGCACTAATCGGACACATTTGTATGTTGTTTTCATGACTGCACATCACTTCGTTCAGTAAAGAGCCACTGAAGATGGGGAAATGGGCTCTCGAAGCTCATTAGCTTAGCTCGATCGCTAACGGACAATATGTTCACACTGTACACAATATGTTCTGATCCATACCGACTAAACAGTTGAGGCAAGATTTGTAGAATTGTAAAACTCAGTATCTGTGCTTGTTTGTGAAAAGGGGATTTTCTGCAGTGTGCTGTGGACCTGGATTTAACACCTACAGTTTAACCCCACAGGATGTGTTTGACTGCAGGTCCAGTGAATTAGTACACGATACTGAAGCTTGTTCTTCTCCCTTTTCTCCCATCTCATGTGCCAACTGTATTGTGTTCCCTGAATTCCACTGCCTCCTCGCATTAGGGGCAACATGCTTAGAGATTTATGAGGGAGATAACTGTAACCACTGACATAGAGTAATTATAGGAGGACAGAATAATTAACGGATGCATTCATCATTAATCATATGTGCCATTAAGATAAAATGTTACGGTTCATGTGTGCAGCTTGTGGTGGGATGTGCTGCGTGTGTGTGGAGGCAAGGTGCTTTTGAAAGATTTATATCTCTATAGGTGGTGGAGGCTATATGGTGTGGACACTGACATGCCAGCAGATAGACAAGGTCACGAGTGTGTGCAGCTGCTCGTCTGCCCCATCCCCCCAAAACCTATGAATATAACAGAACGTGTTTGTACGTGTATCAACAGGAAAAGCCAAAATCAAAGTTGCCACCCTCAGCAGCATCCATTATTGAGGAAACATAGAATCACTCTGTATTTATGATATTCCATTATCTGCCTTTCTACTTCCTTCCACAGAATTTATTTTTTGCTAAGCTAGAGGGATTTTTGTTTTGCTTACTTGCCGGGGCATTGTCAGTGTGTGAAAAGAACAAACCAGTGAGGAGTGTGCACACTTGAATCTGCTTTATGATTATGTATAGAGGAGATTTGAATTCCATCTTTTGATCTATCAGTGAACCTCAGCACTTTCCAAAAGTCAGAGGAAATCGAGCATTATGAAAATGGGCTGAAAATAGGTTGAATGTCAGAGACCTCAGCGTACAGATACTGCACAAGCAGTGCATCACATCTGGCATGCGCACACATTACTGCCGAACATCTCTCTGGCATAGGCTCTCAGTCTGGTAGAGTTGTGTTTGTCTTGAAAGTCACAAGTTCAGAAATGCTGAAATGAAGCTTTGAGTCTTGTGTCCTTCAAACAAAAACACTGATGTGTTTGGGCCAGTTTGTCTACATGACGAGGGATTTGAAGACAAAGAAGGAACCAGCTGCTGGTTCCATCATCCATTCCAATACCTCTTATGTGAAACCAATCAGGTTTAAGGATTAGGAGATCCTCCTATAAAAAAAAGAAAAATACTGACCACAACAAATAAATCTCAGTCATTTAATCTCATATTCAGTATTAAAGGTTTATAGATTGTGTGTCTGGAAAATTCAGATTGGAGTAGTAACTGTTCTAACTCTATCAAGAGCTAATGTAAAGGAAAACTAATTAAACAGTGTAAAACAATGTCCTGTTGCAACAATAAAAAGAGTGTGTTCATACAGTGCAAAATAAGCGCGATCTTGTTTAAGACTTTTTTAGAATCGAGGACGACATATTTTTGTGTCTTAGTAAAACGAGGTTAAAAAGCTACAGCCATGCTAGCGGCTCTGTGAGGGTGTATGAGAATCAGCTAAAAGTTTTGGACAAATTTAAATTTTCGACCTATCAGTGGCGCTAGATGAAAAGATCACCAAAGTTATTAAGTCACATTTCATCCTGAGGGTGGAAGTCTGTCCTAACTTTCACAGCAATCCATCCAGTAATTGCTAAGATATTTCAGTCTGGACCAAAGTGGGGGACTGACCGACCAAAGCTAGTGAGGATAAAAATATTTTATTTGTCACTTTGGAATTTTACTTTTGGTTAAAGATATTATCCCATCCCACCACAATGCAATTTCTGGACCAATGGCTCATATTTTTTTTATATCTCTATGGCAATTTTGCACTATGATGGTTCAATCTCTCAGTCAGGGGTTAAAACCTTCCATAATGGGGCCATCCATCCTCATAGTGGGACATGGGGGAAAAACTTCATGCTCTGCGCTCTCACACACTCACACACACACACAAAAACGAACACACACTCACACACTCACTCTCACACCTGAGCCAGAATAAATGAGCAGCCCCCCTCCTCTCTGTCTCTCTAATATGGATGAAGGAGCTACTTGGCGACTTGACGACCCTCATTTCCACACCAATGGAGAGCGTCCGATACAGCTGTAGCTGATGAAATACATTAGCAGGAGATGCAACTCTCCCTCCACAGATGATACCACCCGCAGAACAAAGGCTGTCAGCGATGAAAGGACAATGGTAGGAACACCTGTTTCCACTGCAATGTGTGTCTAAAAAAGCAGCAGTGAAGAAGAAATTATTCAGCTGTCCCAAAGAGCTGCAATACTTGAACATGTATTACAAGTCCAAATCATTCAGCAAAGTTCAGGAAGTTTAGTTTTATTTTAGCATCAGAAAGTGTAAGTGCCCTTTACAGGCTGCTCAAACTTAAACCAATGAATTGCAAATCCTGTTTTTGTTCCTTATTCTATGATTATTACATGGAAAAATCACAGCCAATTTTTACTTCAACCATGTTTACAGTAATGATCCGAAGTAGCACTTTGATACAAATAAAACCTGCTACTTACACCCTACTGTTCATTGATCTGCTGGGTATTCAGCTAATTAATCTTTTTCCCAATTTTAACGCAAACAGCTGGGAATTGTAGATTTTAGCAAACATTATTCAAACAGCTGTAACTAGTATTTTTCTTGGGGACTATTTTCAGCTAACACATTTGGTGCTCTAATGAGTATATACAGCAGCAGGATAATGTATGTGGGATTGATTGCTCATGGTAATGAAGGAACATGTCACCCAGAGCAGCAGTGACTCATTCTTGTGTTTTCAAGTAGTTTTTAGACAATAACAGAATCTGTCAGGGTCAACACAGACGACGCCTGTTAGTAGTTCATTGTTGGTGATGTGTTTGTTGACAATAAGTTGAAAAGAATATCACCAGCATTTGCCTAAAAAAAGAACACACATAGCATAATCCATACAGATTTAACGTGTTACATGCTAATGTACCATTATGCTCTGATCTTTACACATGTGTAAGTAGGGGCTCATATGTGTTGGATGTGTGTGTTGGGCCCATTGCTCCACTGATGTGTTGAGCCCATATGGTCGGCAGGTTGGATGGTCCAGGAACAGTCCATTATGTGGTGATTTGGCAGAGCACACACCGTTACCTCCGCTACCCTTTCATTCCCTTCACGCTCCTGCACGGATGATGTGGCACCACACACGAGGTGTAGCTCGAGTGTTTATGAGCGTCCAACTGCAGTTTGCTTGTGTGTGTGTGTGTGTGTGTGTGTGTGTGTGTGTGTGTGTGTGTGTGTGTGTGTGTGTGTGTGTGTGTGTGTGTGTGTGTGTGTGTGTGTGTGTGTGAGGTAACGAAGCATCCACTGTGTGGGAGTTTGTCCTGCCAGGAGAGTGTGTGTCCTCAGAGTGGGCATATGGGCACGGAGACGGCCATCAGCCAGCCTGGCTCAGGTTGCTGCTACCTCTCCGTCACCTCCAGGACCACAGCAGATGCCACATCGGCACGGGCCGAGGAAAAGATAAACATACACACATACACTGAAACACATACAAAGGCAGGCATGTATGCATGACACAGTCCTTTAGACTGCACCGAGGTCACTGCAGCACTTTCACTCAAGAATTGCACTGAAATTTATTTAAGTACTTTTCCCATATTATACCAGTATTGTTCCATTCATGAGACTTTTTTACACTATAGTAGAGAGTCAACTACCCACCACCTTGAAAAGCTTCATTATTAAAACATAAACATTAATGCATCAATAACTTGAATACACTCAAAGTACATTTACTTTAGCAAACTATGCAGATCTTACTGGTAAAACACATTTATATTGGTAAAAACTGTAAGAGTGTACATTATTTTGTTGCTACTTAAAATTAAGCAACTGGTTTTTCTCTTTCAACTGCTGCGTGCAATCTAGGTGAAGATGTAAGTAGACTGCTGCGGTTAGATTTTGATAGATATTTACCACAGGGGGAAAAGAAGAAAAACACAGAGCAAAGCGGCAGTACCAGGAACAAAAACAAAATGATGTCAATGCCATATATCAAAACAGCTTTCGTCAAGAAACTGAAGTGCTGGCAGGTTTTTGAAACGAGGTGATCTCCTTGGAGGTGAACATGTGTTCCCCTTGCTTGTGCACTGGGGTGTGTATTCATTCATAATGTTAAGGACAGACCAAGAGTGCTGCCACACAAGCTAACCATCCTGTCTACGCTCATATACTGTACATACACACGTGCTGACACACACAAACGCAACAGCAGATGCACGATGAGCTAATGAACACTGCCTGTTGTTGCAGATGAGTGTGTAAAGCCTCACGGCCGTGATAGAATGAGATCGGATTAATCAATGTAAGATGAGATGAAAGTTTAACCAGCTCACTGGCAAAAATTGGTCATCGCAGCCGCATCGGAACAGGACAACAAAGTGGATACTATAATTAATGTCAGCAGCCACATCTTCTAATATCTCTTTTGTGTTGTACAGATGTTCATGTGCTTGTGTCAACAACTGGAGTTAACAGTTAATATTGTGGCTACTTTACTAACGCAAACATTTGTGGTTTCACTGTTATTTTTCAATAGAAAAAGTAAAGTATAATGAGGACAATACAGCAAGTTTAACACATTGAAGAAAAGCTGGAAAAGTGCAGAATGGTTAGTAAATGTGAGAGAAGAATCCCACTAGCCAGGAGGAGACAGGCAGCGTCTGGATCTGTGTGTCTGCCGTCTCTCCAATCTCTGCCTTTGCCTTAAGAAGGACACACAAACACAAACACAGTGTGAGACGTCTGTGTTGCGCAGACGCTACCACAACAGTCCAAGTGTGCTCAGACAGACATACAGACTGAGCAGTGGAAGTGGGTCATATCTCTATGGGGCAGGAGAATAACAACAGAAATATATAAATATAACTCCGTCCTATCAAATTCATCCTACCCACTGTCTGCACAAATGTAATTACACAGCAAGAGGTTGGAAATCGCTGTTTTCAGGACATGAACATCCAGATTGCTCTTTTTTTTTTAATAAAATGGAGGAATTAGGAAATCATTGGCAAGTAAACATTTTTGCTCTATGTGTGTGTGTGTGTGTGTGTGTGTGTGTGTGTGTGTGTGTGTGTGTTTGGGAGTGAGTGAGGATGGGGGTGGGGAGGTGAAAGGTCGAGCTGCTGTCTCGTCTTTTGTCCTTCTGGCTATGCCCAGTTGCATTACATTTCAGACAAACGTGCACACGCTAATCATTATGCACACACACACAAGGGCTACATCCCCCTACTTGACCTAGCCATTGGCCATTAGCTGTCTACATGTATTGTGTACAGCCATGACCTAATGCTGCCAAAGCAAAAAAAAAAAAGGTTGAAGCCAGACTCTGTGTAGGAAGCAGGAAGTCCAAGGGCAGAACTTTGCGTCACAAGCCTCACTCGTGCTGTTATTACACTAAGCTCAAGATATATTGAATTGGTTACATCCAATAACTGTAAGATGCTCTTATTGGTCCCTCGTCTGCTAATGGGATTCAGCTGACAATCAATCATGTGCGCACACACAAACGGACTCACGCACATGCTACTTGTACCCTGTGGTACGCTAGAGCTCCATCCCGCCCATGCCGGTCTCCCTTTGTGACACACTCTTTCCCTTTGTTGTTTATGCCGAGTGGATACGCATGCTGAGCGTCCTTCAAGCCTTTAGAAAAGTACAGAGGTGTCCAGCGAGGCGCCTGCCTGCCCTTTTACACCCTCGCAGGGCCAAACATGGCTTGAAAGGCACCAAAGTCGGGGCTGAGATTAAACTGTGGCATGGAGAGTCGACTCGACTGGAATATCTGAATAGATTTTGTCTCTTTCTCCTATTAGAGACGAGTGGAAACAGAAAAGCAACCACGCACATAGTGCACCCTTATGTCCTCAGGCTATATATTTATATTATTTTATATATTTGTATTGTGATACTCAGGTCAACTACCTTGTGATATCCTTTAGTCTCTCACTTGATCATTTCTGTGCTTCACATATTGGTTGGTTGTTTATTTCTATAGCCTGAAACCACTCATTAAAGAGTTTACATACAGACTACAGTGTGATGAGTCTGGACATCTACATCTTGTCACCGCATGTTATTTTTCCAATATAGTCTGGTTATAATTCCTGCTGAAATGGCCCCAAAGCTGAAACATGTACACAACACTGTGGTTTTTATAGCTGAAGATGCAATATGAATCTGTTCAGTTATATATGAATATACAGGGATTTTAAATATTTCCTCACACAAATGACCACTAGAAGCCAAAAATAAATGAATGGCTATTTAGACTTGGCAATAATGTTTTATAACGGGCCAAACTCAGTATAATCAGTACAGGCCAATAATGTGTATAACTGGAATGAATTGATCTCTTAGACATTCGGGTCTTTCCCCATGGTAATTAAAAGGTTGTTTACTAGAGCTCCGGACAGAGGGCTGCCTACTATGGTTGAGTGGACGTGCAGAGAGAAGAGGTGAGAGCTGTTCAAAAGGCTGCAAGTGCCAAAAACACTCTGGATAGGCCGCCGTTAGCCCAGAAACCCCACTCAGTGGCAGTGCCAAAGCCACACACACACACTCGCAGACGCAGACGAGCACTCGGCTGGTCGGCTGTGCCAGAATCACCCCTGGGGTGGAGGGTACATTAACTAATTGCTCAGCCCAGCTTAGAGAGCACAACAGCATGAACATAGAGAGAGAGAGAGAGAGAGGAGTGGGAGAAGAGTCGGACATGAAGGCAGAAGAGGAGGAGGAGAGACGGAGAGTGCATAATAAAGTGAAAAGAGTGATCACAGTGACATGAATAGATGCAAACAGAGGAGCAGAGAGACGGACAGACAGGCAGAAAGAAGACAGACAGGGAGCTTGTTTACATGGGCATGAGTCCAATGCAGCATTAGGACTTAGGCCAGCAGTGGCAGGACAATGGAGCAGGCTGCAACACCGTGTGTGTGTGTGTGCACGAGTGTGTGTTATTCAATGTGTGGCGTCTGGGACAATGGGCCAGTGGGGTATTGAAGGATAGGGGGATTATGGGTCAGGGCAAAGATAGAAAGACATGGATTTGGAGTTATAGGGGAAAAAGGAGTAAAATCAAAGAACAGGGAAGAGAGGCTCTTGATTATCAACCCAAACAAACACAACACAGGTACAGACACCGGAGAGATATGTCGAGACACAAACACAAACACATCGGCTGTTGCTTTAGGCCTCTGTCTGGATAAGCTTCAGATGTGCCCCTGCATCTCTGCCCACGCTGCCCCCGAGAAAGTGTCTAAAACCAGCATAGAAAACACTCCAGACCCCCCCCACCCCACCCCTGCCTGCCTCACCCCTCCTTGCTCTCTTCATCCTAATACACAAAGGAGACCTACAAAACGAATCGGCCAAACAAGTGTATGTATTGTTGCCGGCGGTTACTCAGAATGGCAAGGCTTTGGCAACTTTGTGGGTTGCGAGGGCCCTTTGGAGAACTTCTACTGGGTATCTATGGTGATGGGAGTGAAAGAACATAGCACTTTTCTTCACAGGAGTGTGTGTGTGTGTGTAGGAGGGGGTACTTTCCAAAGGCACAGAAACGCAGGTGTTGGTATCCTCCCTCGTGCTATTTCTTCTCTTTCTCTTTTGTTTTTGTTGTTTTGTTGCTTTTGTTAACTTTTCTCTTTGACTGCCTGAAAGGCTCATGTCTGAAGCCAGATTTGGGAAAAACACCGCTTGCATTAAAACACTCACGTGAAACCCATCAACAACGTTCGAGTCTGTGGAGTCGGCCATGAGTTAGACTTCCATAGATGTGGGGAAGGTTAGAGAGTTTATATCTGCTGCTCTTCATCTCCCTCTCATTCATTCTTCAGGAACTGATGTTTATACACGTGGAAGTGTCCTAAATATTTTACACATTCATTTATACGGGCACAGTCAAAACTAAATTATAACCCCTTAGGATGCCAAGTTACAACTCACAGTGGGCACATCATTTCATCTGTATATGATAGTATATTAACCGTATCAATTCAAGTCTTCAGAAAAATAAATCCCTCTGACCATCTTTTAAGAATGAACATCTGGAAACATCTTGTGTTGTTTTTATGCCAGTCAGAGAGACGTCTGTACAACATTTTGTGCCAGTCCATCCATTTGATATTGAGTTAATTCATTGGACGAGTGACGTTTTGACCTGCTGCCGGTGCAACAGGAAAAGTCAAGCAATCAGAAAACTGACATGACAAAAAAAACATTCTTACTGGTAATGAATATAATCATCATAACACTTAAACTCACAGTCATATGCAGTATTATGAATATTGTCAAATCTGCCTCCTGTGGTGTGTGAAAATAACCATCAGTGTTGCAAATGTCCATCTCTGAGGCGCATCACAAATTGGCCAGTTTTCCACAGAACAGAACATCTAATATCTCATCCATTAGTGACGGTAAATATAGCCGGTAATGTCCCCGTTCACCAGCGTGATGTGACCGCCTCTCGCAGAGGTGACTGGCAGGGTATTTCAGCCTGCAGTGGCTGCAGGTGGCGTCATCTCCATTCATGCACCAATAATGACCCTTCAGTGTGTCTAGGGAGCTGGTCTCGCACAGGAAGACCGAGGCGGACGGCAATGGAGGCTATTTCTTTGCCAGTAATTGCACAGCACTTTTCAATGAAAGCTCTCCTGCTGTGTGACGCCCTTGAGTGATGGGCACTGCAGTGCCCTACTCTGGACAACTAGACCTGCAGTTTTCACGTCAATTGTGTCTATGGGCGTTTACTTGTGTGTGTGTGTATGTTCGGTGTCTGATTGACAAGCGAGATGATTCAAGTTGTCACAGGCATACAGAGCATTGTGAATGGCTTGTGCTCAGCCTGTGTGTATGTAGGGAGATGTACTGTGTGTATGTATAATCCTTTCACACCATGTCTGTGTGTATGTGTGTGTCTGTGGGGAGTGTATTGTGCACTTCCTCCAATTCTTTTCAGCGGATCTGTTTTCCTGCCATGGCTAGAGCTCAGGACAAGGTCACATTACCACTGAGACACACACACACACACACACACACACACACACACACACACACACACACACCACACACACACACACACACACACACACAAATCTTGCTTCTTAATCCTCTTTTAGCAGGCGAGGCCCACCTGCTCAGTCACATCTGCACTGGCACCATTTAATGAGTCAATGATGCATCTGTTGGGGGTTCTGACTGTACACTTCAGATGGCAGAAACTCCAGATACAGCACGCACATGTGCACGTGTGTGTGTGCTCACGTGGTTGTGTGTATGTGGTGTGTGTGTGTGTGTGTGTGTGTGTGTGTGTGTGTGTGTGTGTGTGTGGTGTGTGTGTGTGTGTTGCTCATGGTAATGTGAGCTTGTCCTGAGCTCTAGCCATGGCAGGAAAACAGATCCGCTGAAAAGAATTGGGAGGAAGTGCACAATACACTCCCCACAGACAACACAATACACACAAGACATGTGTGAAAGGATATACATACACACAGTACATCTCCCTACTACACACAGGCTGAGCACAAGCCATCACAATGCTCTGTATGCCTGTGACAACTTGAATCATCTCGCTTGTCAATCAGACACCGAACATACACACACACACAAGTAAACGCCCATAGACACAATTGACGTGAAAACTGCAGGTCTAGTTGTCCAGAGTAGGGCACTGCAGTGCCCATCACTCAAGGGCGTCACACAGCAGGAGAGCTTTCATTGAAAAGTGCTGTGCAATTACTGGCAAAGAAATAGCCTCCATTGCCGTCCGCCTCGGTCTTCCTGTGCGAGACCACTCCCTAGACACACTGAAGGGTCATTATTGGTGCATGAATGGAGATGACGCCACTGCAGCCACTGCAGGCTGAAATACCCTGCCAGTCCACTCTGCGAGAGGCGGTCACATCACGCTGGTGAACGGGACATTACCGGCTAATTTTTACCGTCACTAATGGATGAGATATTAGATATGTTCTGTTCTGTGGAAAACTGGCCAATTTGTGATGCGCCTCAGAGATGGACATTTGCAACACTGATGGTTATTCACACACCACAGGAGGCAGATTTGACAATATTCATATATTGCATAATCTGTGAGTTTAAGTGTTATGATGATTATATTCATTACCAGTAAGAATGTTTTTTTTGTCATGTCAGTTTTCTGATGCTTGACTTTTCCTGTTGCACCGGGCAGCAGGTCAAAACGTCACTCGTCCAATGAATTAACTCAATATCAAATGGATGGACTGGCAAAAATGTTGTACAGACGTCTCTCTGACTGGCAATAAAAACAACACAAGATGTTTCCAAGATGTTCATTCTTAAAAGATGGTCAGAGGGATTTTATTTTTCTGAAGACTTGAATTGATACGGTTAATATACTATCATATACAGATGAAAATGATGTGCCCACTGTGAGTTGTAACTTGGCATCCTAAGGGGTTATAATTTAGTTTTGACTGTGCCGTATAAATGAATGTGTAAAATATTTAGGACACTTCCACGTGTATAAACATCAGTTCCTGAAGAAATGAATGAGAGGGAGATGAAGAGCAGCAGATATAAACTCTCTAACCTTCCCCACATCTATGGAAGTCTAATCATGGCCGACTCCACAGACTCGAACGTTGTTGATGGGTTTCACGTGAGTGTTTTAATGCAAGCGTGTTTTTCCCAAATCTGGCTTCAGACATGAGCCTTTCAGGCAGTCAAAGAGAAAAGTTAACAAAAGCAACAAACAACAAAAACAAAGAGAAAGAGAAAATAGCACGATGGAGTACCAACACCTGCGTTTTGTGCCTTTGGAAAGTACCCTCCTACACACACACCACACTCCTGTGAAGAAAAGTGCTATGTTCTTTTCACTACCCATCACATAGATACCCAGTAGAAGTTCTCCAAAGGGCCCTCGCAACCCAAATGAAAGCCTTGAATATGAAGTAACCGCCGGCAACAATACATACACTTGTTTGGCCGATTCTTTTGTAGGTCTCCTTTGTGTATTAGGGATGAAGAGACGAGGAGGGGGTGAGGCAGCAAGGGGTGGGGTGGGGGGTCTGGAGTGTTTTCTATGCTGGTCTGGTTAAGACACTTCTCGGCAGCGTGGGCAGAGATGGCGGTCGAGCACAATTCTAGAAGCTTATCCAGACAGAGCCTAAAGAGCAGCTCGATTTTGTCTCGACATAATTCCCGGTGTCCTGTACCTGTGTTGCTGTTGTGTGTTTGGGGTTGATAATATCGGAGCCTCTTCTCAACTGTTCCTTATTTAGAATTTCGGACCTAGTATAACTAATTAGAGGTGCAAACAGGTTCTAGTCTCTATTACGCTGTACGCCATTTAATAACCCCACTATCTTATCTTCACAATACCCGACGGATGATGTGACCCCAGCATCGGCCCGTCTGTCCCCAGGTACGGCCACAACATTGAATAAACGAGCAATGCGCTTGCGATAGGCAGAGCGAGCACACACAGGTGTTGCAGCCGTGACGCACTCGCATAGTCTGTAACCAGTGACTGCGGGCCTAAGTCCTAGAGTGCTAGCCAATGCTGGACCATGCCCATGGTAAACACACACACTGTGGTGTGCTCTGTCCGCCTCACCCTCCCTGTCCTCCTCTGTGTTGAAGCAATCCTAAGTCACTCGTATCTATTACGTTTTTCACTTATATTCGATCGAGACTCTGGAACTTCATCTCCGCGAGCTCGCAGTCGCTCATCTGTGCTGACCGTGCTATGTGGATGACCCTTGCTGTCGGGCCACTCCTCTCTCTCTCTATCTCTCCTAATGTTCATAAGCATGTTGTGCCTCTCAGAAGCTGGGGCTGAGCAATTAGTCTAATGTACCCTCGCACCCCGAAGGGGTGATCTGGCACATGTCCGAAATCCCAGGTTCAGCTGTTCTGACCGATCCGAGTGCTCTCTGCGTCTGCGAGTGTGTGTGTGTGGCTTTGGCAGGGACTGCCACCTGAGTGGGGTTTTCCTCTAGGGGCTAACCAGCGGCTATCCAGAAAGTGTTTTTTGGCACTGCAGCCCTTTTTGAAAGCTCTCACCTCTTCTCCTGCAACGGTCCCTCACCATAGTAGGCAGCCTCTGTCCGGAAGCTCTAGTAAAAACACTTTTAATTACCATGGGGGAAAAGACCCGAATGTCTAAGAGATCAAATTCATTCGCGAATGCTTATAACACATTAATTGGCCTGTACTGATTATAACTAGAGTTTGGCCCGTTAAATAATAAACATTATTGCCAAGTCTAAATAGCCATAAGTTTTATTTTGGCTTACCTAGTGGTCAAATTTGGTGTGGAGGAAAATATTGTAAAATCGCGCTGTAGTGTTCATAATATTGCACTTTGAAAACACGAAGATATCTTCAGTGATGTCGCAGTCCTTCGACGCTATACACACAACCACAGTGGTTGTGTACAGTTGTTGTTCCAGCTTGGGGCCATTTGCAGCAGAGAAAATTATAACCAGACACTCGATTGAAAAATAACATGCGGTAGCAAGATGTAGATGTCCGACTCATACACAACTGGTAGTACTGTATGTAAACTCCTTTAATGAGTGCGTTTCAGGCTATGAGAAATAACACAAAGCAATATGTGAAGCACAAGAAATGCAATCAGTGAAGACTAAAGGATATCACAAGGATAGTCTGAGCCTGAGAGTATACAGCAAATTACAATATATAAAAATAATATAAAATATAATAGGCCTGCAAGGGAAAAAAAAGCAGAATAAGAATAACACATAGGGTCAACTATGACGGTGGTTGCTTTTCTGTTTCCACTCGTCTCTAATTAGGAGAAAGAGACAAATCTTTCAGATATTCCAGTCGAGTCGACTCTCCATGACCACAGTTTAATCTCAAGCCCCAACTTTGGTGCGTTCAAGCCATGTTTTGGCCCTAGCGAGGGAGTGTAAAAAAGGGCAAGGAGGCGCCTTCGCTGGTAACACCTCTGTACTATTTCTAAAAGGCTTGAAGGACGCTCAGCATGACGTATTACCAACTGGCATACGAACCAACACAAAGGGCAGACACACTGTCACATAAAGGAGTGAGCTGAAGCATGGGCGGTTGATACTGGATAGCTCTAGCGTAGAGCGCGAGCGAGAGAGGTAAGAGCTAACCATGATGCGTGTAGGTACCGATTTGTGCTGTGGCGGCATGCCATGATTAGAGCTTGAGTTACAGCTCTTGAATCCCATTAGGCAGACGAAGGCACCACAACTGAAGAGCATCTACCAAGTTATTGGAGTGTAACCAACTTCACAAGTATACGTCTTAGTCTTTAATGAGTGAATATGAGAGAGCGAGTAGTCTTAGTGACGCAAGTTACTGCCACATTGGAACTTCCTGCTTCCTTACCAGATCTGGCTTCAACCTTTTTTTTTTTTGCTTTGGCAAGCATTTAGTCATGGCTGTTACTACAGATCATGTAGTAAGCAGCTAATGGCCAATGGCTAGGTCAAGTAGGGGGATTAAGCCCTTGTTGGTTGTGTGCCATAATCGATTAGCGTGTGCACGTTTGTCTCGAAATGTAACTAGTCAAGACTGGCATAGCCAGAAAAGGACAGAGACGAGAGCGAGAGGAGTTACGGTGCGGAGCCGTATAATATCACACCTCCACCGTATCTCTTCCCATCCTCACACCGCGAGAACACCACACAGCACACCACCACAACACAGCGAACACAGCGAGCGAGCGAGCCACCATCTCACAACGACGACCAATATATATGCAAGAAGCGGAAACTAATACCGTGGTCTATATCCATGAGAACTAAAATAATCTCATTTTAGGTTATAAAAAAAGAGAGAGAGACTTAACATCCACGTATATGGTCGCTCAAGATAGTCCTGAACAAGCGAATTTTCCAACCTCTTGACTGTGTAATTACATTTGTGCATGACAGTGGGTACAAGGATGAAATGTTGATAAGGACGGAGTTTATATTTTATATATTTAATGTTGTGGTATTCTCCTCCTAGCCCCATAGAGATTATACCCAACTTCCACTGCTCACTCTGTATGTTCCTGTCTGAGCATACAACCTTGGACTGTTGGGTAGCGTCTGCTCAACAACAGACGTCTCACACTGTGTTTGTGTTTTGTGTGTCCTTCTTAGGCAAAGGCAGAGATTGGAGAGACGGCGCAGACACACAGATCCAGTACGCTGCCCTGTCTCCTCCGGCCTAGTGGGATTCTTCCTCTCACATTTACTAACCATTCTGGCACTTTTCCGCTTTCTTCAAATGTGTAAGACTTGCTGTATTGTCCCTCTTATACTTTAACTTTTCTATTGAAAAATAATAGTGAAACCACAAATTTTGCGTTAGTAAAGTAGCCAACAATATTAACTGTTAACTCCAAGTTGTATGACACAAAGCACATAACATCTGTACAAACACAAAAAGAGGAGTCTAATTGAGATGTGGCTTTGCTGACATTAATTATAGT
>NW_019174393.1:6101046-6123995 GCF_002260705.1 Seriola dumerili
CAACAAATGTTTAATGCACTTTGCGTATTTCACAATGACAGTCTGGTGAGTGAGAGAGCTTTGTCACACGTGCTAAGTATCAATTGATGATCTTTGATGTGTTGTGCACTCCTTTTCTCTGAGGGAATTAGAGTCTTGCAGCTATCCAGCCTCTCTTTAATTTGCCAGCATGGAACAAACCTGCTCAACTAATTTCAACTGAGGTATCCACACAGAGGTGTTTTTACAGAGTTTCTTTTTTCTTTCTTCATCAGAATTCAATATGGGAGCCCAAAGCAAAGGAGGGTACCACATGGTTCCAGCCAACAGACAAACCTGTTCAAAGAAGAAATACTAAAACCTCCTCTCCAAGCAGTCCCCTGCCTCTACCAAGGAACATTGTTTGACTGTCCAGTCCCAAAACAGTGTTTATCTTCCCTCTGTGTAATCAAGCTATTGTTAATGGTTTTCCTAAGTGTGGTCATTGAATAGGTGATGTATCCAAGCTGTGTGTGGTGCCACACGGGAAAGGGAAGTGAGACAACAGGAAGCAGAAAATATAATATAGCAAACTTGGTGTTTTATTGACAGGAGTAATATACACTGGGATTATGTGAGGCCTGGTTCACATTGCCATATGCCAAAGAAATGCTCTTGACTATTTTTTAATAGTTGAAGATTTTGTGCGATTATGCTGATGACCTCTCCTTAGGTGAGAGTTTATATGAGAGGATCGAGCAAATCCCGCACTTCATGTGCTGTGGGCGCTGGAGGCCAGTGAGGGCTTGATGTAACTATGCTTAAGCTAAGCATAATGGCTGGAAGCAGCAGGGATACATTCAGCTAAGACAGGGTTCGTCATGTTAGCTACAGAAATACTTTACATAGCACCGCAATTCATGTAAAACCATGAATTGGCTTTTTTAAATTTTTATGTGTATGTACTTATTAACAGACAGATACCGGCATGTTATGTTTAGCTTTAGTAGGTGACTTATAGAAGAACAACTCTCGGCTAAGTAGGCTAGGGACTAAGGTTAACTGAGCTAAATGACATCACGAACGAACCCTAAAGCTCCAATGTGACATCGTCAAATTTCCACATCTGTTTCTATTAAATTGATAGATCTTGTTGGAACCCTGTAAATGTTTAGTATTATTAAATTTTTTTTAGAATATTGTTTTTGCTATTCCTTGAACTAAATCGAATTATTGCAAACTAATGTATTTTTTTCCGCAAAATTTAAGGGTCAGACTTTTCCGCCACAACAGCAATTTCTGCCAATCTGATGTGTATCTTTGTGTGTTTCATGGTTTATGCCTCCAGTGCCAGCCAGATGCTCACATTTATGCCTGAGTTAGACCAGGCAGGCAATCTGTGCTACATATGTGTGCGGTGCAGTGAACAATGCCACAGTTGCTGTGGGTGGAAAGCTCCTGTCGTGCTGCCAGCATGTGGGGAGGGCAGGGAGGATGACACGGCACAAATGGAGGGTGTGCGCTGACTACTGGAGGAGAGGGCAAGCACAAGGGGGGAGGAGGTGGAGGTGGTGTGAGGGAGAGAGGTGGCGAGGCCAGAGGGGTGAAGTAGAGATAAATGCCAGAACAGAGGGGCAGACAATGGAGGCATAGGCACCCCACCCTGCATGTCAAACAACAACCCCCAGCTCCTTCAACTTTAGCTAATTCCGCTTATCTCTTCTCCATGGGCAAGTTTCTTTTATTCTCAACTGTTTTGCCAAGTTTTTGTCTATTATTTCTTTTTCCCATACTTAAGGTCAATTGAAACCCATAACATTTTGCAGGTTAGTTCAGTTTTTTGCCACATTTTGTTCACATTCTCCAAACAAATGCGGGAACTGACCTTACGTCTTCTGTTTTGTTTTCCAACCAACCCTCGTCCTTTTCCTATCTCTGTCTTTAGTGTTCTCCGATTATGATAAGAGGCAGCTGGATACAGCTGCAGAGCAAAGAAAAAAGAATGAAGAGAGAGAAGATAGTAAAATAGACAGATAGTATGGACAGGCATAGCTGTTCACTGTTGTGGCCGGAAACCCCCCTTGTTTTAGAAAGCACAAACCCATCTCTGTCTCTCAGTTTCACAAACAACCTCAGCTGTCAGAGAGTCACGGAGCTCTCTGTTCCTTCCACCCATCTCTCTCATCCGTCTCTCATTTGTCTTCTCACGGTTCCCGATCAAAGAAAAGGTCGACTTTCATCAGTTTGCTCTCCAGTTAGGCCTCAGTGGCATTGAATATCTCCATGGAGAATGTTTTAAATTTGTCAACAAACTGGTTTCATAAACT
Organism: Seriola dumerili; assembly: GCF_002260705.1. Classification (NCBI taxonomy): domain Eukaryota; kingdom Metazoa; phylum Chordata; class Actinopteri; order Carangiformes; family Carangidae; genus Seriola; species Seriola dumerili. The sequence continues at coordinate 6,103,332 of NW_019174393.1, forward strand.
TTTTTATCATTCATTCTCTATTACACCCCAAATAATTTTATTTGGGTTTTGCAGTTTGATAACACTTGCCAGTAAAACTCCATGTGAAAAGAAAAGGATGACAAGAGCTGCAGGTGATCAGAGGACACAATGTATTGTGTTTCACAATGAGTAATGTTTGTGACACACAGGTGACTAGAACAATTGTCCATCATAATAACACACTGTAATAATCACTGCAGGTATGATTCCACATGACAATGGTGAGAAACATGCCCTCACACACCCACAACCATTTAGGGAAGCTCATAATGTGTAATCATCTCTGCCAATGTTTTGTCACGTGCGATGAACACATCTACAATCATGCAAGGAATGCCAAGATGGCTGCTTTGCATATATGTAACTGAACCATCTGTGTGAAAGGTCACACTTTGTGTGAGTTCTTGAGGGAATGAGGTGAGAGGGGACAGGAAGCCCAGGGTGGTGTTCACACTCTCTCTTCCACATGAATACCACTGATCCCAGAGCAGAGACAGGAATGTGGCATGTGGCTCTCTATAATTGTGACTCTGACCTGCCAGTTTGAACCAGCCCAAAAAGCCACTGTATGTTTCACAAAAAAGCAGAAGTAAAGAAGTGAAAGAAAGAGGAATCAGAGAAAAATACCTTTTGTCTAAAAGGAGGAAGAGATCTCTGCTTTGTCTTCATGTATATTGTTTAGGAGCAATTAATGCAGTTTGTATAAGGGCAAAATAGAGGGATGGAACAGAAAAGAACAAAATTGTTCTTAATTTTGTTTGTTCTCAAAATTATATAATTTTGTTGTTTTTTCTTGATTTTTTCAGTGCAACCTAACTTTAAGTTTGAAATAAAAAAGTACTTTTCAGTGTGAGGGTGAAAGTTCACCTCAAGAAAGAATAGTCCTTACTCAGGTTTGACTTTACTAGCTTATTCTGGAGCTTCCAACAAACCATCTGTGGATGGAATTTGCTCAAACTCAAGCTGTCGATGATGAAATTTAGTAAGATGTATTATGTAAAAGTACCGGAGAAAAGCTAATGAGTGAAACTGAGTTCAGATTATTCTGTCAATCTTTTAGTTGTTTAATTATTTATTTTTCTGTATTGAAATGTCTAAAAATATAGATTATAAATCCCTGTTTGTTCCTTGTTTTGTTGTCATGACAACCAATTTCACACCTCATGCCTGTGTGGGTGTAACTTTTTTTTTGCTTTACACGTGAATCATGTCCAGTCATATCCTGCTGACGCCCTTGGACAGGCCTGGCGCCTTCCACACATTGCTGTGTATTGCAAACTGCATTACAACATATTATAATGTAGTTGTTGAAGCTGTAGAAATTATTTTCATTTGATTCTCAGATGTGAAGCTGAACTTTTTTAAATCTGTTTTATCTGCTTTGCTGGAAAATGTGTGTATATGATTAGATATATTTTAATACAAATGTGCGCGCGCAGATGATTAACCTAGGTAACACCTGTTCACCCCTGTATATACCTAACTATGTATGTGTGTGTGTGCGTTTTTGTGGTGTGTGGCTGACGGGGTGCGAGTGATCGCAACATCTGTATCCTGTACCATCTTATGTAATGGAAGTTTACGCTGGTGGTGAGTTTTCCCAGCATACCCTGAACTGGCTCCTCAAGCGACAGTGTCGGTGTGTGTATGTGTTTTTGTGTGTATGGAACACACTGCTACTGCAGAACTCTTTTCATCTATTTTCGTGTATTTACTGCCACAGAATACTCACAAGCATGTGACAATGGTGAAACAAGGTTGACCATATATGGTTTATATGGCAGGGTGTGGTGTTTGATTACTGAATCTCTCCTCTCAACATCTATATTGTAGTGGAATTATATTTAATTTTAATTGAGTATCTCATAGGTGATTTTGCTGGCCTGCCAAGCTATTGAGCCAAATTAATTCAATCTAGTTTATAATTTAAATCTATATATTATTGTGCCATTTATTTTACAACAAATATACTGATGGAAACTTTCTTACTTAACCAGCTTGAGGGCCGTATAGTGGACATAGCATTGGTGTTATGAGGTGTAAACCAGCTCCCTAGTGTGTCACTGTGTCCTGACTGCAAATTGACTCTCAGCTTGCACTATTCACTCCCACACTGTAAATATCATTACTTTAACATTTCTATTTGACATTAATGCCCCATAAATTTTGACTACTCAATCTAACAATTTAGAGAAATAAACCAGATCAAACAGCTCAGGAATAACAATGGTGTTGGTGATGAGTGATGTTTGAAGGGAAATAAACTTTTTCTGCCATTCAGTGAATATTATCTCTACTGTGGAAATGAGTAACTGCTCCTAATCTCACCTGCCTGGTGGGAGAAAGAGTTTAAAGAAAATACAGCTAATACCTGAACCACTCATTTCTTTGTCTGCTCCATTTGCCATTTGTTTCAAATGTTTTGGCTTCAGAGTGTTGAAGAACAATATTTGAAAACCTTTATTGCGGTTGTGCAGAGAAAAATGCATTATTACTGTAATAAAGATCAATGTTATTTCAGAGCTTGAGTCAATATTTTGCAGCGGAGCGAGATGAGATGTGAGATGAGACTCGCAGAGAAGTTGGTGGACTGGTTTGGCGTTAAGCATATGAGAGTGTTTCTTTTTTTTTCTTTCTTTAACAGCTAATTCTGCACGCAGTGTGTAGTTGCTACAGATCAATTCTGAAAGTGAGCAGGGCACTCCCTGGAATGATAAGCAATAATCGAGGGGAGGAGAGAAAAGAAGAAAGTGTGATGTGTGTGTGCGTGTATGCACAGAGCAAGAGAGAAGAGGCTTCCTGGCAGTAAAGGAAGCTAAAGTGACCTCACCCAGCGGTACCTATAGATTGGGATCTGCCATGGTGACACGCATACACGCACAAATTCTTCCTCACTCTTCCTAAATAATCACACGCGTTACCCACTCACACAATCAAAAGCTCATGATTGCTTTAAGTGGTGTGACATACATTGTGTGATGATCCAATAATTCAGCAGCTTCTCCCTCTTTCCCTGCTATCTGTGTGTATTTATGAAGCCATTTACTTGTAATCACAGATCACCCTATAATCACCGACTATTCGCTTTACGTCGCGGCAATTTCTTCCAGCACGGCGTTTTTCTTCTCTCTGCCAAATCCGCGGGTGATATCTGTCATTACAGCCCGATTTCAGCGTAGATACAGAAGCTGAAGGTGGGATGGTGAAGAACCGAGGGGCCAATTAGACATTGAGGTCATGGAAACTTGCTTTTTTGTTGTTTATTGAACAAAAAGAAGGCGGGGGAGGTAAATCGCATGCCTCTCCGAGAAGAAGTTCTGCCACGGGTAACGCCTGTTGGCAGTGAGCAATCAGACAAGTTGGGTTAGGTCAAAGCGTCAAGACAAGTCAGGGAGATTAACACACACACACACACACACACACACAAATCTTGCTTCTTAATCCTCTTTTAGCAGGCGAGGCCCACCTGCTCAGTCACATCTGCACTGGCACCATTTAATGAGTCAATGATGCATCTGTTGGGGGTTCTGACTGTACACTTCAGATGGCAGAAACTCCAGATACAGCACGCACATGTGCACGTGTGTGTGTGCTCACTAATCTCCTGACTTCTTGACCTTTGACCTAACCCAACTGTCTGATTGGCCCACTGCACAGGCGTTACCTGGCAGACTTTTCTCGGAGAGGCAGCGATTTACCCTCCCCCGCCTTCTTTTTGTTCAATAAACAACAAAAAAGCAAGTTTCCATGACCTCAATGTCTAATTGGGCCCCTCGGTTCTTCACCATCCCACCTTTCAGCTTCTGTATCTACGCTGAAATCGGGCTGTAATGACAGATAATCACCCCGGGATTTGGCAGAGAGAAGAAAAACGCCGTGCTGGAAGAAATTGCCGCGACGTAAAGCGAATAGTCGGTGATTATAGGGTGATCTGTGATTACAAGTAATGGCTTCATAAATACACACAGATAGCAGGGAAAGAGTGGAGAAGCTGCTGAATTATTGGATCAGTCACACAATGTATGTCACACCACTTTAAAGCAATCATGAGCTTTTGATTGTGGAGTGGGAAACGCGTTGATTATTTAGGAAGAGTGAGGAAGAATTTGTGCGTGTATGCATGTCACATGGCAGATCCCAATCTATAGGTACCGCTGGGTGAGGTCACTTTAGCTTCCTTTACTGCCAGGAAGCCTCTCTCTCTCTTGCTCGTGCATACACGCACACACACACACTTTCTCTCTTTTCTCTCCTCCCCTCTGGTTATTTGCCTTTTTCATTCCAGGGAGTGCCCTGCTTCACTGTCAGAATTGATCTGTAGCACTACACACTGCTGCAGAATTAGCTGTTAAAAGAAAGAAAAAAAAAGAAACACTCTCCATAAACGCTTCAAACCAGTTCCACAACTTCTCTGCGAGTCTCATCTCACATCTCATCTCGCTCCGCTGCAAAATATTGACTCAAGCTCTGAAATAACATTGATCTTTATTACAGTAATAATGGCATTTTTCTCTGCACAACCGCAATAAAGGTTTTCAATATTGTTCTCAACATCCTGAAGCCAAAAACATTTGAAACAAATGGCAAATGGAGCAGACAAAGAAATGAGTGGTTCAGGTATTAGCTGTATTTTCTTTAACTCTTCTCCCACCAGGCAGGTGGATTAGGAGCAGTTACTCATTTCCACAGTAGAGATATATCTCACTGAAATGGCAGAAAAGTTTATTTCCCTCAACATCACTCATCACTCAACACCATTTGTTATTCCTGAGCTGTTTGATCTGGTTTATTTCTAAATGTTAGAGTTGATGTAGTCAAAATTTATGGGGGCATTAATGTGAAAATAGAAATGTTAAAGTAATGTATATTACAGTGTGGGAGTGACATAGTGCAAGCTGAGAGTCAATTTGCAGTCATGACACAGCGACACACTAGGGGAGCTGGTTTAACACCCATAACACCAATGCTATGTCACTATACGGCCCTCAAGCTGGTTAAGTAAGAAAGTTTCCATCAGTATATTGTTGTAAAATAAATGGCACAATAATATATAGATTTAAATTATAAACTAGATTGAATTAATTTGGCTCATAGCTTGGCAGGCACGCAAAATCACCATGGATACTCAATAAAATTAAATATAATTCCACTAAATATAGATGTTGAGAGAGAGATTCAGTAATCAAACACCACACCCTGCCATATAACCATATATGGTCAACCTTGTTTCACCATTGGTCACATGCTTGTGAGTATTTCTGTGGCAGTAAATCACGAAAATAGATGAAAAGAGTTCTGCAGTAGCAGTGTGTCCATACACACAAAAACACATACACACACCGACACCTGTCGCTTTGAGGAGGCCAGTTCAGGGTATGCTGGGAAACCTCACCACCAGCGTAAACTTTCCCATTACATAAGATGGTACAGGATACAGATGTTGCATCACTCGCACCCCGTCAGCCACACACCCAAAAAACGCACACACACACATACATAGTTAGGTCATACAGGGTGAACAGGTGTTACCTTAGGTTAATCATCTGCGCGCACATTTGTATAAATATATCTTCATATACACATTTTCCAGCAAACAGATAAAACAGATTAAAAAAAGTTCAGCTTCACATCTGAGAATCAAATGAAAATATATTCTACAGCTTCAACAACTACATTATAATATGTTGTAATGCAGTTTGCAATACACAGCAATGTGTGGAAGGCCCAGGCCTGTCCATAGGCGTCAGCAGGATATGACTGGACATGATTCACGTGTAAAGCAAAAAAAGTTACACCACAACAGGGCATGAGGTGTGAAATTGGTTGTCATGACAACAAATACAAGGAACAAACAGGGATTTATAATCTATATTTTTAGACATTTCAATCAGAAAAATAAATAATTAAACAACTAAAAGATTGACAGAATAATCTGAACTCAGGTTTCACTCATTAGCTTTCTCCGGTACTTTTACATAAATACATCTTATAAATTTCATCATCGACAGCTTGAGTTTGAGCAAATTCCATCCACAGATGGTTTGTTGGAAGCTCCAGAATAAGCTAGTAAGTCAACCTGAGTAAGACTATTCTTTCTTGAGGTGAACTTTCACCCTCACACTGAAAAGTACTTTTTATTTCAAACTTAAAGTTAGGTTTGCACTGAAAAATCAAGAAAAAACAACAAAATTATATAATTTTGAGAACAACAAAATTAAGAACAATTTTGTTCTTTTCTGTTCCATCCCTCTATTTTGCCCTTATACCAACTGCATTAATTGCTCCTAAACAATATACATGAAGACAAAGGCAGAGATCTCTTCCTCTTTAGACAAAAGGTATTTTTCTCTGATTCCTCTTTCTTTCACTTCCTTTTACTTCTGCTTTTTTTGGTGAAACATACAGTGGCTTTTTGGGCTGGTTCAACTGGCAGGTCAGAGGTCACAATTATAGAGATGCCACAAATGCCACATCCTGTCTCTGCTCTGGGATCAGTGGTTATTCATGTGGAAGGAGAGTGTGAACACCACCCTGGGCTTCCTGTCCCCTCTCCACCTCATCCTCAAAGACTCACACAAAGTGTGACCTTTTCACAGATGGTTCAGTGTACATATATGCAAAGCAGCCATCTTGGCATTCTTGCATGATTGTAGATGTGTTCATGCACGTGACAAAACATTGGCAGAGATGATTACACATTTATGAGCTTCCCTAAATGGTTGTGGGTGTGTGTGAGGGCATGTTTCTCACCATTGTCATGTGGAATCATACCTGCAGTGATTATTACAGTGTGTTATTATGATGGACAATTGTTCTAGTCACCTGTGTGTCACAAACATTACTCATTGTGAAACACAATACATTGTGTCCTCTGATCACCTGCAGCTCTGTCATCCTTTTCTTTTCACATGGAGTTTTACTGGCAAGTGTATCAAACTGCAAAACCCAAATAAAATTATTTGGGGTGTTAATAGAGAATGAATGATAAAAAAGTTTATGAAACCAGTTTGTTGACAAATTAAAACATTCTCCATGGAGGTATTCAAAGCCACTGAGGCCTAACTGGAGAGCAAACTGATGAAAGTCGACCTTTCTTTGTGATCGGGAACCGTGAGAGACAAATGAGAGACGGATGAGAGATGGGTGGAAGGAGACAGAGAGCTCCGTGACTCTCTGACAGCTGAGGTTGTTTGTGGAAACCTGAGAGACGAGAGATGGGTTTGGCTTTCTAAACAAGGGGGTTTCGGCACAACAGGTGACAGCTATGCCTGTCCATACTATCTGTCTATTTTTACTATCTTCTCTCTCTTCATTCTTTTTTCTTTGCTCTGCAGCTGTATCCAGCTGCCTCTTATCATATCGGAGAACACTAAAGACAGAGATAGGAAAAGGACGAGGGTTGGTGAACAAACAGAAGGACGAAGGCAGTTGCATTTGTTTGGAGAATGTGAACAAAATGTGGCAAAAAACTGAACTAACTGCAAAATGTTATGGGTTATCAATTGACCTTAAGTTGGGAAAAGAAATAAAATAGACAAAAACTTGGCAAAACAGTGAGAATATAAAGAAACTTTGGCACATGGAGAGAGATAAAGGAATAGCTAAAGTTTGAAGGAGGCTGGGGGTTGTTGTTGACATGCAGGGTGGGTGTCTATGCCTCATTGTCTGCCCCATCTGTCTGGCTTTATCTCTACTTACCACCCCCTGGCCTCGCCACCTCCTCCTCCTCCACCACCTCCACCTCCTCCCCCGTGCTTCCCTCCCCCAGAGTCAGCGCACACCCTCCATTGTGCCGTGGTCACTCCCTCCCTCCCTCCCCACATGCTGGCAGACGACCAGGGAGCTTCCACCCACAGCAACTGGTGGCATTGTTCACATGCACCGCACACATATGTGCACAGTTGCCTGCCTGTCTACACTCAGGCATAATGTGAGCATCTGCTGGCACTGGAGGCATAAACCAGAAACACAAAGATACACATCAGATGGCAGAAATGCTGTTTGGGGAAAAGTCTGACCTTAATTTGTGCGGAAAAAAATACATAGTTGAATAATTGATTAGTTAAGGAATAGAAAACAATATTCAAAAAAAATTTAATAATACTAAACATTTACAGGTTCAACAAGATGCTATCAATTTAGTAGAAACAGATGTGGGATCAATTTGACGATGTCACATTGGACTTTAGGGTTCGTGTGATGGTCATTTAGCAGTTAACTTAGCCTAGCCTAACTTAGCCGAGAGGGTTCTCTCTAAGGTTCACCTCTAAAGCTAACACATTAACATGCCGTATCTTGTCTGTTTAATAAGTACATACATAAAAATGTAAAAACAGCCAATTATGGTTTTACATGGAATTGCGTGCTGTAAGTATTTCTTAGCTAACATGAACCCTGTTAGCTGATTTCCCCTGCTTCCAGCCATTATGCTAGCTAAGCTAAGTTAATCACCTCATGCCTCCAGCGCCACACACATGAGAGTGGTGTCGATCCTCTCATATAACTCTCACCAAGAGAGGTCATCAGCATATTCGCCAAAATCTCAAACTATTAAAAAATGTCAGAGCATTTCTTTGGCATAATGCAATGTGAACCAGCCTCACATTTCCCAGTTATTACTCCTGTCAATAAAACACCAGTGTATAATTATTATTTTCTGCTTCCTGTTGTCTCCTCCCTTCCCTGTGGCACACACACAGCCTTGATACACACCTATCAATGCCACATATAGGGATAACCCATAAACAAAGCTGGATTACACAGAGGGAAGATAAACACTGTTTTGGGTGACAGCAAACATGTCCTTGGTTAGAGGCAGGGATGCTGGAGAGGAGGGTTTAGTATTTCTCTTTGAACAGGTTTTGTTGTTGGCTGGAACCATGTGGACCCTCCTTTGTTTGGCTCCCATATTGAATTCTGTGAAGAAGAAAAAAGAAACCTGTAAAAACACCCTCTGTGTGGATACCTCAGTTGAAATTAGTTGAGCAGGTTTGTTCCATGCTGGCAAATTAAAGAAGGCTGGATAGCTGCAGACTCTAATTCCCTCAGAGAAAAAGGAGTGCACACACACAAAGACATCAAATGTGATACTTAGCACGTGTGCACAAACTCTCTCTCACTCACCACACATGCTCATTGTGAAAATACGCAAGGCATTAAACATTTGCAGACAATCATGCACTCAGTCACGTTGTATCCCTCTCCTGACAGACAAGCACAAATGCAGGCACCAGGAACTGTAGCCTATCTGATCTCAACACAAGAAGCCTCCTTCACATCAGCCTGTTAGTCATATTCATCATAAAAAAAGTGGAAAATTCTTGACCTATCAAACCAAATAAAGAGCTATTCATGCCTCTCCATTTTACTGTCACTCATCTCTCTCTTAGTGTCTCGACAAAAGCTTACTTTTTACAAACTGTAGTCTCAAAAATGGGTCTAAAAGTGATGATACTTCTTATTCAGATGCTTAAAACCAAGAATTATTTATGATGTTTAAGTCTCATCTGTTTTGGTAGATTTGTAATATCACACGAAGAGTGCTTTAATAATACATAAAGTATGTCCCTGGATTAAAGGAACCCTGTGGAGTTTTTGTCCATTATTAACACTACAGAGCAAGTTTGTTTTTCTTAAAGAGTGACAGTGACGTGGAAAGCAGTGCAGTGATTTGCCAACAAAGGCTGTGAAGAAGCAAGTATGAATGTTTAGAGAAAGTAAATAGAGCACCTTTAAATCCAAATTAAAAATGCGAGGTGTTAGGTGAGAGTTTTAGTCTTCTGAAAAATTATTAAAAATGAAATTAAACTGAAATTTTGCTGAACAGATACACCTCCAATTATCCAGCATGTTTAAACCAAGAGCACTTTTCAGTTAGCCATTAGCCAGTGGCTAACAAGCCACCTATTTGTTGCATCGACATGCATCACATCCTGTGTATGCAACAAATTTACATTTTTGCCAGGAATGTTGGCAGTACCAGTGGAAACATGCAAATAAAGGAGTTCTCACAGCATGCAAATACACTGAACGGCTAGTATTACAGTGAGAAAAATCAAACAATAAAGCTACAGAGTTCACACGCACCATCACTCATTGTCTGACATGTTGCTCCCGGTTCCACTGCTTCAAATAACTTCTCCCCTTTCTTTCTGCGGGCTTACTGGAGTTGGTTTACATGGTGAGTTGAAACAGCACAGTATGGTGACTATCGTGGGTCCTGTCATGTCATCACTTGGTCCTCAGTCTTTTACTAGTAGCTATTAATATTCTCTAGTCGATCCTATAGATGGAGCGTGATGCTGATTGACACCCTGCATGAAAGGGATGTAAGTTCAGTTTTGATGGACATGGAAAGACAAAAATAGTCATGAAGACAAACAAAATGTCAACATAATATAAAGCTTGTATGTAAATGTGTAACTGTACTTGGACACAGTGAGACGTGGATGTTTGAAATCAGAAGTAAGTTAATACATGTTATATCCAAAGTAAATACATATTACGCTATAGCACACAGAGTCCTGTAATCAAGCAGACAACAGATCCTTGCATCCATTTGCACTGACTGAGACACACATAGACACCGCACACACTTGAATACACACTCGTACGCCCCATCTGACATCCAGTTTGCTAATACTTAAAAGACAGCGCAGCCTTTCCTCCCACCCACCCAATAATTTAATGGAATCAAAAAGTAGGCCAAGCGCATACAGCCACAGTCAAAGACTTGCTTTCATGTTCCAACGTGCCACTGCAGTTTACATGGTGGATCTACATAGTGTAAAATTTCCATTTTCCATCCTTATAGAGGAAGGAGGAAGGGAAGGGAATGGAGACAAACAGGAATTAAAGTCCCAACTGTAAGAGTAGCTTTTATATATATGTCAAACTGAAGACTCGGCCAAGGTGCTCAGCTATTTTTATTGGATAATTTAATAACTGTAATGTATTTCATGGTAGAAATATGGAGTAGAAGGAAAAGAAATGGAGGTTTGATTTGATCAATGTCAAAGATATTAAATTAAATCCTAATTTGTAATTTGTCTAGCAGTTTCTTACCATGTCAGCCCCTTCATATGGCCACAGTGTCCTGAAGTCCACAATTCCAAGAAAACCAAAATTTGTTGTGTTGTTTTCCGGGTCATTTGGTGCACCCTGGAATTCTGTTTTTGGCAAAGTGAACTAAGGCAGGAAGTAGGGTGTGAACCACAGCTGTTTTAACCTACTGCGCCTAGTCATGAAAAAAAAAAAAAGAAATATGCAAGGAAGCACAGACAAAGACAAGAAGACAGACAGAAAAAGCTACTTGTGCCTTTTGGAGAGGTCAGCAATTCTATACAGGGAGTGGAGTGGCTTTTCACAGAGACGCAGCCCAGTTGTTTTCGGCTGCTGATGCACTCGACAGTTGAAAAACAACCCCAGCTGTGGTGGAGAGTCATCGAAGAGCCAAAAGCTGGGGGCATACTGAGAAAGAGGACAGAGAAGGGAGAAAGAGATGAGAGAGAAAGCAGGAGAGAGAGAACTTCACAGAGAGAGAGTGAGGAGGAGAGTGCAGGAGAGACACGGAGGGAGATTAAAAAGAAGAGAGGACTCGGATATGAAGGGTAGCAGATGTTTCCCTTATGAGAGTATTAAGAGTTGAATCCTTCTGCCCACACACTCTCAATAATGTGCTTTCATGTTCACTGTGATATAGGCCAGTGGAGCACACTGTGAAATGTGTTTACTTATATTATGGTAGTGTGCAAAGTCTATACATTTCCAATCAGCATACACAAGCTCATACGCTGTGCTTTCATGTCTGTGTGCCTGCACGTACAGTGTGTTTGTACAACTAAAAGTACAAAGCTGTACCAGCATGTTCTCAGAGTGAAACAGCATGTGAGTACATGTGATGTGGGCATGCCGGCGCCTGCGTGCGAGTGCATTAGCCTGTGTATATCTACCATGTGCTCTTATCAAGTCTTTATTTACGGTCTAAGCAAGGAGCAGTAAGATGACCTCCTCCTCCTCCTCCTCTGCCACTGTGTACTTGTGTGTGGGTGCACCGTATGTGCATTTTTCCCCCTGACACAAGTAGGCCAACAGAGAGCGCACGGCGGCACTGGAATGCATGGCATGGGTCCAAACCATTCCAGCCAAGCCTGCACTAAATCCTACTAGAACTGGCCCGAATGCAGGCGGAGGGGTTGCAGCACATATCTCCCCCCACCACACCCCAACAGCTGTGATGGGGGCGGTGGAGAATGTGTGTGTGTGTGTGTGTGTGTGTGTAGGGTCTCCTCCTTAGTCCTCCACTGACTGGTGTAGTGTCCATATCTTTGTGTCTGTGTTTATCACCCACTTTTCCTAGCTTCTGCTTTTGTCTCTCGCTCTTTTTGGGTTGTGGTTGGCAGAAACATGAAGTGAGAAGACAAGGAGGCCGACACTGCATCTGCAAAATATTATAGAAATCCTCCTAATATTGAGTTGCAAGAGTATTTTTCTATTTCTGCTTCTCTCCGTCTGCATAATTTTAATAGGTGAAATCGATAAGGGATTCACCTCATCAGTGCACATCATTAAAAAAAGTGGGTGTCTTCAATCTTTTGTACTATTAAAATGAATAAAAAGACTGTCTGTTCTCTGTGGCTTCTCTGCTTTCTCCATTTATCATCTTTTCTTCCCACTGTGTCTAGCTTTTTTCTCTTCCTCTGTTTTGCAGCCAGTGTCCCCCAACTGCTCCGGCTGTCTCCAGGTACCTCTGGAAAGCTCTATGGCAATGTTTCAAATGGTTTATAATCACTGCTGAAGGTCCAAAATAGCAGGAGGCGACGATAATGGACTGTATACAGCAGAGTGAAATACACCTTCTTCTATCTACATCCCATGACACACTTAAAACCTTCTTTCTATTAACCCACTCTCTGTATCCCACTCTGTGCTGTCCCATATATAACCGTAAGATAACCCAGAGTTATATTCTCCACACTGACAAGTTCATACGTGCAGGGTGCTACTGAGTCCCACCCCACTTCTGGGTTAGTTTCTGTTCCACTGGCTTTGATTGCTCAAAGTAATTTCCCATATAAGACTTCTTTCATCGCTCTCTCTGAAAAGCTAAATGCAATTAACATTAGGGTATCATACATCCGTATTCTAAGCTGTTTATCTACTACTAGCCATTAGTGAGCTGTGGCTGCATTCACACCATATTTCTACAGTTTAAAATGATATAATTGATGATAATACACTATAATAAGTTAAATAATTGCCACCATGAGTTGTCAGATCGGTTTATGGAGTGTTTAGGCGTCTGATAAACCTTCAAATTAAGGGATCTGTTACTCAAACCTAGATGATCATATACCATTGTCTCACCAGTGCCTGATGCAACCAAAACAGGGGCAGAGCTAGAAAAGAGCAATGGCAGACTGGCTGTCCGGAGAACCAGGAGTTTTCCGCTGGACACCTGGGCCGATAAGTATAAAACAACAGACACAAAAAACTGCAGTTGAAAATTGATTGGTATGTGCCTTGATTGACTGGCCCATAATGTTGTGCAGTTACTGGGCCAGACTTGGGTGGGTGGGGCAATTGGCAATGGTCAACCAAACAGTTTCACTTATCCCTGCGTCGTAGCAAGTTAACTTTGGCGCACGTGGGTCTGTCCCACCCCCTTTCCCATCGCTGTTGTCAATCAATCAGACACCTGAAATGGATGAAACACGCACCTACCCCTAGCCCATGTACCGGTGCATAAAAAACATTTCAGGAAAGACAACAGTGGTGCTGAAGAGTTGAGGGAGAAGAAAAAGAAGTGGCTCCAGGCAGATGCAGCAAAGTGCCTCAAAATTACTGACTCTTCATTTGGTGATGCTGCTGCTAGTTCTACCACCACCAGGCAAGGCAGACCCAGTATAAGCGGTGACAAATGCTTTCTCCAGAGAATGGCCGACCATGGACAAATTCCCAGGCCACTTTTTTGTCCCAGTCTGCCCCTGGTAAAGGGACCCTGTATGGGAAAAAGTGTTGAATGTTTGTAGGCCTGGCCACCAGGGGCAGCATCAACATCTAAAGGTGAATACAAGATTAGCCAAAAGTTCAAAGCTCTGCTCCACACTGGAAAAAGTGATGAAGTCTATTAAGCCCATTAGAGAGCTCTACCTGTGCTCATAGAATTAGGGTTACAGTGCATAACCTTAGTTATTTATCCAATTCCAGGTTGTGTATCTTTCATGGTGAAGTGGTATGTGGGTAATGAGTAACATATTAGTCCCGTAGGGAAATTAGTCTGCTACAGTTACTCATTAAGCTGCCAGTCTTATGTAGGTCACGGCTGTTTTTGCACGTTAAATGTTTTTCGCCGCTGCTTTATCATCCATATCTCACAGCCACAGGAGCCAGAATATCACCCAGAGACACAAACTCACTCAGTGTGGACCAGTTAAACTCAGCAATGTTTGGAATAAACACATTAGTCTTGGGTGTTTCAGGTGTTGCTGTCATCATTTCTGGTAAACGCTTCTATTTTAAGTCCTGTGCTGGTAAGGAAGTGAGCAGGGAGATGCTCATGATTATTCAGGAAAATTAAACATCTTTTTAGTGTGTACATGTATGTGTGTTTGCGTGTGTGCGCGTGTGTGTGTGCGTACATTGTAACAACCAAGAGTATTTTGACTGTAAGCCTCTGTTATGTTTTATTAGCTCCAAGGTGTTGTTTTGACAATCTCGTTGTTATGTTAGAGCTGCAAGGCCAAGTGTGTGCGCCTGCTTATGTAGATTTGTGCATAACCAAGTTGTGTTCCCTTTTTCGCTTGGGCACAGAGTGTGCTGTACATTTTACACCTGCGTGTTTTCACTAACACATGAATGCTGCTGAATGTTACGTCTTAAGTGTGGGTGTTTTGAAGCCGTTTGACACAGCTGTGTTCATAGTGGTGAAGAAGAGTTGCAGAACTTCCTGTCAGCTGTTTTCTCAATCTCAATGTGTTTCCCCAGTTCTCAATTAAACTCCTTGTCTCTTATCTCTGAATAATTTCTCTTTCTTTCGCCATCTCTTTTCTCTCATTCAGGCCATATTTTTGTCCTTCTTGAGCTCCACATTTCCCCTTGGTGTTCACAATCTCTCAATTTATCCTTGTGTCTAATCTCTAATTTACCCTAATTCCTGATCCGATCCTTCCCTTTACTGAGTCACCTCCTTTATTCCCCCTTTGTATCTCTCCATCTCTCAGTGTTGCCTCTCGCTAGCAAATTACATCTTCCCATCAACATAAACAGGAAACAGCTGAGGTGTTGTGTTCGCTTGTCTTTTTCCTGTCAGTTTCTCAGAAAACTAAACCAAACCACCGAAACAAGCCAGGCACAGCAGGGCTGATCATGTGGTTGGAGGTTAGCAAGCTGCACTGTGTTTACAAGCAGCAGGGGCTTTAAATGAACATGTGCTTTAAGGTAAAGAACACAAAAACCTGCTTTTTTGGTTTCTCTTTTCCTGCTGAACTGAGATTTTTCATTTTTTCACATTTTCAATCTAATTAAACTGAAACACTGATGATCGACATCTAATTTACAGCCTTCAATAATGAATCAGATTGTGACACAGTGTGTGATGCAACAGCAGCTTGAAGTCGAAAACAACTTAGGTGAAGTGCGTGAATTTGAGGATGTGAACCTTGTATGTTCTGGTGTTTGTGAAATGGCTTCTGTCATAATGCCTCTCACTGGGGGATTTTCTCCTCCAGTCAGCAGAAAGCTGACGGCCACTGATGCAAGTGACCTTCAATCCAAGCCTCTGTGTGTGTATGTGTGTGTGTCTGTTTATTGAAGTGAGCACAGTCTACCCACTGTGTTTGTCTACGTGAATGAACTGTCTACACACTAAGAGCTTGTGATTGATTGCGAGTGCATGTGTCCTTTTTATATGGAGGGGTTCAAACTAAATAAATCTGTGGATGTCTGTTTCTACATGTGTGTGTGTGTGTGTGTGTGTGTGTGTGTGTGTGTGTGTGTGTGTGTGTGTGTGAGCATGCATGTATACATACTTGCACCTCAGTGTGTGTGGCCAGACCTCATGCAGAGGCCCTCTTACTGAGCCCCAAGGCCAGACTATATTTAGGTGGCTGGTTTCTCTCTATGTCTCTCCCTCTGAGTGGTTGAGAGCGTTGCCTACTGATTGGGAGAGGTCGACCACAGGGATATGTTGCCTCCATGTCTCACCACTGACTTTCAGATAACCATATGTGGGAGAATACAAACGGATGAAGACATCAGCGGTGGTTAGTGTGTTGGGTTATCATTAGGATGCAGAGCTTGTTGGTATCACTGCTGCTGGGCATACACATTATGTGGGACTCAAAACAAACAGTTTCTTTTTGATTCTCCAGAAGAGTTGCAAAGTGACAGGAGTTGCTGGTTCCAGATGTACTTTTTCCAATTGTAAACTCCCTTTTAAAAGTTAATATTAATGTTGTCTTCAATTTTCCTCAATGTAGACACACGAGAATTTCCTGCATAAGCCAAAGGAGCATCAATAAATATATTAACAATCGTTTAAATGACTGAGAATATAACCCAACTTTACAGGTCCCCTGAGTTCTACTGAGCATTTTAGTTTCTTTAGTGTCTTTAAGCACATTGTTTTGGTTTAGCAGTCTGCAAAATTAATGCTTTTAATGTTTTGGTTGTTGCCTCAGCATGCAGCTGTTTTCAGCTCTGATAAACTCAATATACACTACCTGCCCAGCACCAAACAGCAGTCAGACAGAGTTAGCAACAAGCTGATCAGGATGGGCCTAGTGGAGCATTTAGCTAAAGAGCCAGAAGTTTTTCTCAGGAGTCGATGGAAACCATAAAAGAGTGAGTGTGAATATCTGATTTACATTGCTCAGAAGACCAGAAAAATTACTCCAAATTAATTACTGTTGCTCTATGTCTGCTGGATATATAAAGAAACTGCTGTTTGCTAACATGGTAGCCATAGAGTCGATCATTTGTAGGGTTTATGTTTACAACTTGTTCTGAGGCCTATAAACAACCAAAACAACCATGGACTGCTTTAAAAATACCTAAGTTTTATCAACATTATTTTTGATTATTTCATGTCAAAAAAACGGCATCGTATAGTATGGCATAAAATGTCATAAAAACGTCATAGTATGGTAAGGCATCAAACAACATAGTATAGTATGGCATGAAAATTCCAAAAAACATCATAGTATAGTAAGGGATAAAATGTAAAAAAAAAAAAAGTCATATTATAGTATGGCATAAAATGTAAAAAAAAATCATAGTATATTAAGGCATAAAAGGTCGTATAAATGTCAAGGTATGTCAAGGCATGAGACGAAATAATTTAATTAGCCATAAAAATGCCAAAAAAAGTCATAGTACAGTAAGGCAGAAAAATGTCAAAAAACGTCATAGTATAGTATGGCATAAAATGTCAAAAAAACATCATAGTATATTAAGGCATAAAAGGTCGTATAAATGTCAAGGTATGTCAAGGCATGAGACGAAATAATTTAATTAGCCATAAAAATGCCAAAAAAAGTCATAGTACAGTAAGGCAGAAAAATGTCAAAAAACGTCATAGTATAGTATGGCATAAAATGTCAAAAAAACATCATAGTATATTAAGGCATAAAAGGTCGTATAAATGTCAAGGTATGGCAAGGCATGAGACAAAATAATATTATTATCCCTAAAAATGCTGAAAAATGTCAAAGAATAATATGGCATAAAAATGTCAAAAAACATCATAGTATAGTATGGCATAAAATGTCAAAAAAGCATCATGGTATATTAAGGCATAAAAGGTCATAAAAATGTCATAGTATGGTAAGGTTTCAAATGACATAGTATAGTATGGCATGAAAATGCTAAAAAACATCTAAGTATTGTATGGCATCAAATGCCAAAAAACATCATAGTATAGTATAGCATAAAATGTCAAAGAAACATCAAAGTATATTAAGGCATAAAAGGTCATACAAACATCATAGAATGGCAAGGCATGAGACTAAACAATATTATTATACATCAAAATGCCAAAAAATGTCAGAGTATAGTATGGCATAAAATTTCAAAAAAACATCATATTATATTATATTAAGGCATAAAAGATCATAAAAACGTCATAGTATTGTAAGGCATCAAACGACATAGTATAGTATGGCATAAAAATATCTACAAACATCAGAGTATAGTAAGGCATAAAAATGCTAAAAAACATCTAAGTATTGTATGGCAAAAAATGCCAAAAAACATCATAGTATATTAAGGCATAAAAGGTCATATAAACGTTCTAGTATGGCAAGGCATGAGATGAAATAATATTATTATCCCTAAAAATGCCAAAAAATGTCAAAAAACGTCATAGTATAGTATGGCATAAAATGTCAAAAAAGCATCATGGTATATTAAGGCATAAAAGGTCATAAAAACGTCATAGCATTGTAAGGCATCAAACGACATATTATAGTAAGGCATAAAAATATCTACAAACATCAGAGTATAGTATGGCATAAAATGTAAAAAAACGTCATAGTATAGTATGGCATAAAATGTCAAAAAAACATCATAGTATATTAAGGCATAAAAGGTCATATAAACGTCATAGTATGGCGAGGAATGAGACGAAATAATATTATTATGCCTAAAAATGATGAAAAATGTAAAAGTATAGTATGGCAAAAAAATGTCAAAAAACGTCATAGTATAGTATGGCATAAAATGTCAAAAAAGCATCATGGTATATTAAAGCATAAAAGGTCATAAAAATGTCATAGTATGGTAAGGCATCAAATGACATAGTATAGTAAGGCATAAAAATGCTAAAAAAAACATCTAAGTATTGTATTGCATCAAATGCCAAAAAACATCACAGTATAGTATGGCATAAAATGTCAAAAAAAACATCATAGTATATTAAGGCATAAAAGGTCATATAAACATCATAGAATGGCAAGGCATGAGACTAAATAATATTATTATACATCAAAATGCCAAAAAACGTCATAGTATAGTATGGCATAAAATTTCAAAAAAACATCATATTATATTATATTAAGGCATAAAAGGTCATAAAAACGTCATAGTATGGTAAGGTTTCAAATGACATAGTATAGTATGGCATGAAAATGCTAAAAAACATCTAAGTATTGTATGGCATCAAATGCCAAAAAACATCATAGTATAGTATAGCATAAAATGTCAAAAAAACATCATAGTATATTAAGGCATAAAAGGTCATACAAACATCATAGAATGGCAAGGCATGAGACTAAACAATATTATTATAGATCAAAATGCTGAAAAATGTCAAAGTATAGTATGGCATAAAATTTCAAAAAAACATCATATTATATTATATTAAGGCATAAAAGATCATAAAAACGTCATAGTATTGTAAGGCATCAAACGACATAGTATAGTATGGCATAAAAATATCTACAAACATCAGAGTATAGTAAGGCATAAAAATGCTAAAAAACATCTAAGTATTGTATGGCAAAAAATGCCAAAAAACATCATAGTATAGTATGGCATAAAATGTCAAAAAAACATCATAGTATATTAAGGCATAAAAGTTCATATAAACGTCATAGTATGGCAAGGCATGAGACGAAATAATATTATTAACCCTAAAAATGCTGAAAAATGTCAAAAAACGTTATAGTATAGTATGGCATAAAATGTCAAAAAAGCATCATGGTATATTAAGGCATAAAAGGTCATAAAAACGTCATAGCATTGTAAGGCATCAAACGACATAGTATAGTAAGGCATAAAAATATCTACAAACATCAGAGTATAGTATGGCATAAAATGTAGAAAAACGTCATAGTATAGTATGGCATAAAATGTCAAAAAAAAATCATATTATATTAAGGCATAAAAGGTCATATAAACGTCATAGTATGGCAAGGAATGAGACGAAATAATATTATTATGCCTAAAAATGCTGAAAAATGTCAAAGTATAGTATGGCAAAAAAATGTCAAAAAACGTCATAGTATAGTATGGCATAAAATGTCAAAAAAACATCATAGTATATCAAGGCATAAAAGGTCATAATACAGCGTCATAGTATGGCAAAGCGAATGAGACGAAATAATATTATTATGCCTAAAAATGATGAAAAATGTAAAAGTATAGTATGGCAAAAAAGTGTCAAAAAACGTCATAGTATTAGTATGGCATAAAATGTCAAAAAAACATCATAGTAATATCAAGGCATAAAAGGTCATAAAAAATGTCATAGCATTGTAGGCATTAAAACAAGCATAGTATAGAGTAAGGCATAAAAATGCTACAATATAAACAATTAAGTATAGAAGTATGGCGATCAGACATGCCGTAAAAAAAGCGTCATAGTTAGTATGGCAGATACAACATGTCAAAAAACAACATGCATGTATATTTAGGCATAAACAAGGTCAATCATAAACTGTCTATAGGTATGGAAAAGGCATGAGAACAAAATAATATTATTATCTCCTCAAGAAATGCTTGAAAATTTCAGGTATAGATATGGCCATAAAAATGTAATAAAACTATCATAGTATAGCTGTATGATAAAATGTGCAAAAATAGCATCAATGGTATAATTAAGGCATAAAAAGGTCATAAAAATGTCCATAGCATGGTAAGGCATCA
>NW_019174393.1:6126502-6314986 GCF_002260705.1 Seriola dumerili
AAACATCATAATATAGTATGGCATAAAATGTCAAAAAACGTCATAGTATAATATGGCATAAAATGTCAAAAAAGCATCATGGTATATTAAGGCATAAAAGGTCATAAAAACGTCATAGCATTGTCAGGCATCAAACGACATAGTATAGTAAGGCATAAAAATATCTACAAACATCAGAGTATAGTATGGCATAAAATGGAAAAAAACGTCATAGTATAGTATGGCATAAAATGTCAAAAAAACATCATAGTATATTAAGGCATAAAAGGTCATATAAACGTCATAGTATGGCAAGGAATGAGACGAAATAATATTATTATGCCTAAAAATGATGAAAAATGTAAAAGTATAGTATGGCAAAAAAATGTCAAAAAACGTCATAGTATAGTATGGCATAAAATGTCAAAAAAACATCATAGTATATCAAGGCATAAAAGGTCATAAAAATGTCATAGCATTGTAAGGCATCAAACAACATAGTATAGTAAGGCATAAAAATGCTAAAAAACATCTAAGTATAGTATGGCATAAAATGTCAAAAAAACATCACAGTATATTAAGGCATAAAAGGTCATATACACGTCATAGTATGGCAAGGAATGAGACGAAATAATATTATTATGCCTAAAAATGATGAAAAATGTAAAAGTATAGTATGGCAAAAAAATGTCAAAAAACGTCATAGTATAGTATGGCATAAAATGTCAAAAAAACATCATAGTATATCAAGGCATAAAAGGTCATAAAAATGTCATAGCATTGTAAGGCATCAAACGACATAGTATAGTAAGGCATAAAAATGCTAAAAAACATCTAAGTATAGTATGGCATAAAATGTCAAAAAAACATCATAGTATATTAAGGCATAAAAGGTCATAAAAATGTCATAGCATTGTAAGGCATCAAACGACATAGTATAGTAAGGCATAAAAATATCTACAAACATCAGAGTATAGTATGGCATAAAATGGAAAAAAACGTCATAGTATAATATGGCATAAAATGTCAAAAAAACATCATAGTATATTAAGGCATAAAAGGTCATATAAACGTCATAGTATAGCAAGGAATGAGACGAAATAATGTTATTATGCCTAAAAATGATGAAAAATGTAAAAGTATATTATGGCAAAAAAATGTCAAAAAACGTCATAGTATAGTATGGCATAAAATGTCAAAAAAACATCATAGTATATCAAGGCACAAAAGGTCATAAAAATGTCATAGCATTGTAAGGCATCAAACGACATAGTATAGTAAGGCATAAAAATGCTAAAAAACATCGAAGTATAGTATGGGATAAAATGTCAAAAAGACATTATAGTATATTTAGGCATAAAAGGTCATAAAAATGTCATAGCATTTTAAGGCATCAAACGACATAGTATAGTAAGGCATAAAAATATCTACAAACATCAGAGTATAGTACGGCATAAAATGTAAAAAAACGTCATAGTATAGTATGGCATAAAATGTCAAAAAAACATCATAGTATATTAAGGCATAAAAGGTCATATCAACGTCATAGTATGGCAAGGCATGAGACGAAATAATATTATTATGCCTAAAAATGCTGAAAAATATCATAGTATAGTATGGCATAAAAATGTCAAAAAATGTCATAGTATAGTATGGCATAAAATGTCAAAAAAAACATCATAGTATATTAAGGCATAAAAGGTCATATAAACGTCATAGTACGGCAAGGCATGAGACGAAATAATATTATTATGCCTAAAAATGATGAAAAATATCATAGTATAGTATGGCATAAAAATGTCAAAAAATGTCATAGTATAGTATGGCATAAAATGTCAAAAAAAACATCATAGTATATTAAGGCATAAAAGGTCATATAAACGTCATAGTACGGCAAGGCATGAGACGAAATAATATTATTATGCCTAAAAATGCTGAAACATGTCAAAGTATAGTATGGCATAAAAATGTCAAAAAACGTCATAGTATAGTATGGCATAAAATGTCAAAAAAACATCATATTATATTATATTAAGGCATAAAAGAACATAAAAACGTCATAGTATTGTAAGGCATCAAACGACATAGTATAGTATGGCATAAAAATATCTATAAACATCAGAGTATAGTATGGCATAAAATGTAAAAAAAACGTTATAGTATAGTATGGCATAAAATGTCAAAAAAACATCATAGTATATTAAGGCATAAAAAGTCATATAAACCTCATAGTATGGCAAGGCATGAGACGAAATAATATTATTATGCCTAAAAATGATGAAAAATGTCATAGTATAGTATGGCATAAAAATGTCAAAAAATGTCATAGTATAGTATGGCATAAAATGTCAAAAAAACATCATAGTATATTAAGGCATAAAAGGTCATATAAATGTCATAGTATGGTAAGACATGAGATGAAATAATATTAATAGGCATAAAAATGCTGAAAAATGTAAAAGTATTGTATTGTAGAAAAATGCCAAAAAAACGTCATAGTATAGTGTGGTATAAAAGGTCATAAAAACCTCATAGTATGGTAAGGCATCAAACAACATAGTATAGTATGGCATAAAAAAATATCTACAAAGAACATAGTATAGTATGGCATAAAATGTCAAAAAACTTCGTGGTATAGTATGGCATAAAAATGCCAAAAAAAGTCATAGTATGGCAAGGCATGAGACAAAATAATATTATTAGGCATAAAAATACCAAAAAAATGTCAAAGCATAGTATGGCAGAAAAATGCTAAATAAATGTTATAGTATAATATGGCATAAAAGTTCATAAAAACATCATAGTATGGTAATGCATCAAACGACATAGTATAGTACATCATGAAAAATCCAAAAAACATCTAAGTATAGTATGGCATCAAATGCCAAAAAACGTCATAGTATAGTATGGCATAAAACATCAAAAAAGCATCATAGTATATTAAGGCATAAAAGGTCACATAAATGTCATAGTATGGCAAGGCATGAGAGGAAATAATATTATTAGGCATAAAAATGCTGAAAAATGTCAAAGTATAGTATGGTAGAAAAATGCCAAAAAAACGTCATAGTATAGTGTGGCATAAAAGTTCATAAAAAAGTCATAGCATGGTAAGGCATCAAACGACATAGTATAGTAAGGCATGAAAATTCCAAAAAAACATTTAAGTATAATAAGGCATAAAAGGTCATATAAACTTTATAGTATGGCAAGGTATAAGACGATATAATATAGTATGGCATAAAAATACCAAAAAACGTCACAGTATAATATGGCATAAAAGGTCATAAAAACGGTAACGGTAATAATATGGTAAGGCATCAGACGACATGGTATATCAAGGCATAAATTGTCATATAAACGCCATATTATAGTAAGGCAAAAAGTGTCATGAAAACATCTTAGTATAGTAACTCATGAAATGCCATAGTATATTAAGGCATAAAATGTCATAAAAATGTTATAATATATTAAGGCATAAAATGTCATAAATATGTTATAATATATTAAGGCATAAAATGTCATAAATATGTTATAATATATTAAGGCATAAAATGTCATAAATATGTTATAATATATTAAGGCATAAAATGTCATAAATATGTCATACTATAGTAAGAAATAAAATGGCATCAGAATCAGAATCAGAATCAGAATCTCTTTATTTGCCAAATGTACACAGCACAGGAATTTAACTTGGTGAGAACAGCGCAAGAGGGTAGAAACAAGCAAAAACACATAATCAAAATTACATAAAAAAAATTAAAGATAAGAAATAATTACAATCATACTGTACGTTATTGCACTGTTAAATGTTACGTGTTTCGATTTGAGTTCAGTTGTATTGCACAATTTTTTTTTTCTTTGGGGGGGAGGGGTGCAAATAGGTGACTAGGTTGGATTGTTGAGGAGAGTGATGGCACCCGGGAAAAAACTATTCCCGTGTCTTGTGGTCCTGGTCCTGATGGAGCAGAACCTATGGCTGGAGGTGCAGTCGTTGGTGAACAGGGACAAAAGATATGGGGAGAGGACACAGGCTTGCGGAGCTCCATTGTTGGTGGTGAGGGAGGCAGACATGTGGGGGCCAAGCCATACCTGCTGCTTCCTGTTATATAGTGTAGTATGGCATAAAATGTCAAAAAAGCATCATAGTATATCAAGGCATAAAAGGTCATAAAAACATCATAGTATGGTAAGGCATCAAACAACAGTATAGTATGGCATAAAAATATCAAAAAACATCATAGTAATGTATGTCATAAAAATGCCAAAAAACGTCATAGTACAGTAAGGCATCAAACATCATAATATAGTAAGGCAGAAAATCTCATAAAAATGTCATGGTATAGTAAGGCATAAAATGTCATAAAAACCTCATAATATAGTGAAGCAAAAAGTGTCAGAAAAACATCATCATATAGTAAGGCATACAATATCATAAAAACGTCATAATATAGTAAGGCATAAAAATGTCATATTACTGTAAGGCATAAAATGTCATACAAAAAGTCATAGTATAATAAGGCATAAAATGTCATAGTTTAGTAAGGAATAAAATGTCACAAAAACATCATAGGATAATAGGGCATAAAATAAGACATAATATTCATGGTTAGATTTACTTTTATAGATCCACCATTTTATGTTTGGTTCCGCTAGCAACCTGACTGCTAGCCTACTGAAGACCAAAGCGATGGTTTGCTTGCTAGTTAACACTAGTTAACATGGTTAAATAACAGGGCATATTGGATTGATCTAATATGACTTCACTCAAAACATTTTATTTTATTATTGCTTGTCTATATGCAAACCTACGCCCTTGGATTTTACTTCAGGAACCACTGAATGCCCAGAATGCCACCTTTTGTTCTCCCATTTAGATTTAGTTTCTTTCTCACCCAGACACACATAAGCCCTGAAAACACAAGAGTGGCGTGCAGACAGAGACACACTATCACATGATTCCCTCTGAGATCCTTCACCTTACCCCAATAAGGCCTGCTGCCAGACTCTGGAATGAATTCCTCTGCTGTGTGAGTGTGAGCTGACTGGTGACACCGGCAGCCTGGAGAAGGAGGGATAAAGATAGACAGCGGGTGAGGTGGTTGAGTGGGTATGAAGAAGGGGAGGAAGGGAGGGAGGGGTGCAAGAAGTGAAGAAGAATCTGGGGAAAAAGAGAGGACATAACCTGAGAGGAAGATATAGGGTGAGTAATGAGATTAGCTATTTTTGCCTAAAGAAAGGAGAGATGGCATGAGGAAGTGGTGGGTTGCTGAAGATAGACCGTGAAGAGATGCAGATCAAATCACGCGCTCTTACTTTACCTCTTTCTCTAAGTGGCCATAAAAAGACATTTCAACTCCACAGACAAGAGAGTACAAGACCTGAGCGAAGGACAGAGAGACAAATGTCAAACCAATCAGAATCTGCTGCTGCTGTGACACACACATTACATATTATATATTTACATTTAAATTTATAAACACACAATTCAATGAGACAATTTGCAACACACTTGCATTTTTGATTAAAGTGGCATCGGTCATTCCAGAGATCACCCGACAATCAAATAGTCCATTGTTCAACTTCATTTTTCAGCTCAGTGTTTGTTTCTGCTGATGGGACTTATTTGTTTGTCTGTTTAGTCATGGTTGCTCTCACTGGTCACCATGGCAACCCAGTTCTTTTCTCAAAGCAGAAATGTATCACATCCTGAGTAAAGATTTGGTTATGTAGGGACAACTCACAAGGCTAGTTGGTGACCCACTGTAGCTGGCAAGCTAACATACTAGCAAGCCACAAACATGCCAGTCAGTCACAGTTGGTCTCCTTGATTCTTACTTCTTACGATTACATTATTTCATTAACCAAAGAGTGATTGAAGGGGGAAGCTAACTATCTGTTTGATTTCTTCTCAGTTAGTGAGCTCGTTAGCAACTGAGCTAACCAGACAATAAGTTTGGACAGTTTTTTCAGAAGACATTCTGCATTTGTACGATTGACTCCTGTCTAAATTAGTTATAGTTACACAAAACACTGAGGAGAATTAAGTAGGGTAATTTGAGTAAAAGTGTCATGGATTGTACTAATGTGTGACAGTTGAGATAGAATTGCATATGAGAAACAGTGCTGTCATTTGTCCTCTTTGTCACCTGCACACTGTTCTTGTCATTAGTCTGTTTAATTTAGAGCTCTTGTTTATATGACCCCTGGAGCAAAGTCTAACTCGGAAATGCAGAGACACGTGAACGCAAGCACGTCTAAATAGTCAAATGTGTATTTACACGCACCGTACAAAAACAGTATACACACACACACACACACACACACACACACACACACACACACACACACACACACACACACACTCTTCAAGGAAGAAAGTAAAGTCACTGTTTGACATCAGCACAAAAGCGATGTCTTCACACCTCCTTGTTTGATTTAGGACAAGGCTTTCCACTGGTTAACTGTCATACTATAGTAAAGACCCCTCTCTTGGTCAATCCACCCAGTGTCAATGATGTGGCCGGTCCGAGCTGGATGTCTTTGTCCCCACAGTCTTCTGTTTCGTTCATTGTCCCTGTTTGGATGCTGGTGGGAAGGGCGTATGCAGAGGAGGCAAAGCAGATGTCAGTGTGAGGATGAATAGTGCCCTGAGGGGAGGGAGAGAGATAGCTGGTATCGTCTGTATACCCTGGAGACACACATGGGCAAGGCAGGGATCTGTTTCAAAGAGGAATCAGCTCGTCCTTGGCTTTTGAATGAGGCACACACTCACAAGGAACACAGGGATACTAATATAGCGGAAACCCAACGGAAAAACACTGGAGTACTGCACAGCTGTGGTTCTCAGTTACACAGATCATAAAATATTTGGTTGTGGACACATTTGATAAGAGTGGAAAAAATTCAGTTGTTGTGTTTCTGCATTCACGAATGGTGACAAAACAGCAAAATAAAACTAGTCTTCTTTTTGCTGGTGATGCCTAGCAACACTCTTCGCCCCTGCACCTGACTTTGAGAAGCGGTGAAGTACCCTAAAGACACACAAAGCCCAGTGTGAGGTGCACTCGCAAAAGGCTGTGTGACTTATGCAGCTGCAGCATTGCTTTTGTCCTTTAAGTAGAATAGCATAAACACACACACACACACACACACACACACACACACACACACACACACACACACACACACATACACACTCACACTCTGCAGGAGGGCTACCCTGTCATCTCACTGGCAATAAAGCGGGTCCCAGATGTCTGCCTCCCCCTGTTAGCAGACACACAAGCTCACACTGTCACTCACCAGGCCTTTGTTCTCAGACAGCAACATATTGCTTGTATACAAGGTTCAGAGTCAGTGGACATAAATGTTGTCACAGACTCAGAGGACAGAAGTTTGCTACAGGACAGAGGACAGAGGAGAGAGGACGCCGAACCAAAAAATGAAATATCAATTTATGTTCGTCATTTTGTTAGAAATTCAGTTAATAACTTTAAATAGACTGATCCATGTCAGCAGTTTATCATAGCGTCAGACTAAATTAAGTACTCTCCTTCCATGGTAATCAGCCACACCTTCTGGAACTTTCTACCTAATCAAGCCATCTCTATCGGGTGACCTCTGTTGCTATGTGAGTGGGAGGGCAGGGCAGAAAATATTACACTGCTGTTTCATCAGTGCCAAGCTGAAACTCCAGTGCAAGTCTTAGACGACAATTTGATGATATTCTGACATGTGTTGCAATAGACTTTGAATGGAGTGAATAGTGATTGATTCATTATAGTAAGAAAATATTTATGATCACATCTTACGTTTCTTTTATATGAAATTTCAATGTTCATTCCCATAATTTAGCCTCCAGGATATTTTGAAATAAACTTTTTTAAAAGCATTTATGGGCATATTTGTGTAAAAATCACCAACAGCAATCAAATGTAATATCAAAGGGAGAAGTTTGAACACAACCACAGCCTCTGCAATCCACTTCTTATTTTTAAGAGATGAAAAACGTGTCAAAACATCTTGCTCAAATGAGTCATTGCATAGTCTGTCCAAGGAGGATTGCAAAATCTTGTTAAATCTGGACCACTTGTTCTTTGTGTGTTGCTGTTGGATGGTTCTTCATTCACTTCCCCCCATGATGATATTTTCACACAAAACAACACCACACTGCGCCATTTAGTCAGGCACACCCTGGGAATCTTTGAACCTGCTTCCACGGAGATCGAACAGGGAACTTGAGAAATACGCACTTCAGAGAATTTTCTACACAAAATCTGCCCGTGGCATTGTAGGAGGCCGGGCCTAAATCTGACTGAAATCTCACATTGTAGCTCACGCTGACAGCCAGTCATTTAAAACTACAACATCCACACACCCCAGCTGCCGAGGCCTCGTGTTAGCCAGTGTTTGGAGAGGTAAAACCCGAGTTAAACATAAGCCCAGTCACCTTCCCTCTCGGTGCACTCCACCACCACCCCCCCCACGCCCTCGGCTCCTGCTAAACCAGCTCTTCTCGCTCCCTCCTTTGTCTATGTGTCAAAATGAGCCAAATGTTTTTCTTTTTCCTCTTGCTGCTAAGCAACCTAGGGGATTCAGAACGCTGCAAAGGATTGCAGTCTTAATCCAAACCCTGGGTTTTGCAGAGTCAGCTGGTTCGGGTGCAGCAGTATTGTGCATTTCAGTGCCCTGGCCGAGTTAGCACTTTTTTTTTTCTGAGTTTTTGATAGAATCCTTGCTAACGGTACCATCTGTCACATCCTATCATTTAATAGGTGGAAGCACTGGCAGCTCCATTTGGATCGAAACTAGAACACTGAGTTTTATTCCAAGTGTCCGAAAACAACATGGGCCTGAGCGTTTGGATGTGAAGTGATTGGATTTGCTGATCAGGGCAGGCAGCAGGCCTTTTAAGGGAAAGCAGCAAACAGCTTATGAAATGTTCCACAGTTCCTCCCAAAATATGGAGCTGCATCAACATCACTGAGTCATCCAGTTCTTTGGTGAAGCAGATTTTCTCACTTTGCATGTTTAAATACAAAATTATGGCACCATTTGAGCATATTTTTTTTTTTTTTTTTTTTTTTTTTTTTATAAATCAAATTCAGCAGCAAGCTACAGTCAGCTCTGTGGTAGGATCATGTGCTTATAATATCTGAAATCTCTTTATACGTGAAGTGCAGTTTACTGTCCAAACAGAGGGACAAATGTGAGTGAGGCAGGAGAATTGCTGACTTGATCTCCTCTCCAGTCCTCTGCACAGATGGTGCAGTCAGTCCTCAAAGACTGGGAGGTCAAATTCCAATCTAGGCCACCACATCAGGGTTTAGGTTTGTGGAGCTCTTAATGTACACAATATAGTTTACAAATACAAAATGCAAGTAGATTTCCCTGACTTCTTTTATGTGGAACTGTAAAGCTGAGACTTATTAAAACTGAACGGTAAGTAAATAATGACACAGCTCAAAGGGGAATATGATGCCAAGATAGGAAATCTTTTATTACAGAGAAAAAAAAAAAAAAAACTTTTCTTCCAAAATATAGAAATCTGTACAACTTCCGCACAATCAATTTACATGAACTGTACAAATTTACAGCAGTTCATCACAACATACCCAAGGAAAAGAAACTGAACACAATAAAGATGTACTGACATGAGATCACAAGATAGACAGCTTTTCTTCTTGGGTAAGCTCAGATTTTTTTGTCTATTTTCTGGTTTTGTACGTAAATAGAAAAAAAAGGAGAAAAAAATGAAAAGAAAAGAAAAGAAAAAAAATCAAAAACAAAGGATACGTCTACACTTACAGATCATGGAAACTAATATTTTTTACCAAAACAACTTTGGTCCTTGCCAACACTCCCATCACAAATGGCTTCACTTACGAAAAGCATTATCCATGTTAAAAGATGAAATACAAAAAAGGAATACATCTAAAAACACCTCAGGATAGCAATTATTGGCACTTCCCATGTGTAATGTTATGCACTCTACCATTTGTTGTACAGATACAATACATTCTACAATATGTAAAACACCTTAAATGTGAAAGTGGCAATAATTCAACTAAATCGATGACAATATTGACGACAACAACAACAACAAAACTGCTGTTCCCTTCCTGTTTCATGTCTTAACATGCACAACTTTTCCATAAGGGTATTTATTGAATGTCCGAGGCCTGAGTTTGGCAATACATTCCAGGAGAGACTCCTCGCGTCTCAAAAAAATGTCACACAACTTCAACTTGACATATTTAGTGCATTTTATGTGCTATTTTTACCTCTGACTATTCAAAGCACTCCACGACAATTCTGTAACCTATGTGCGCACAAGCTGAATGGATGCCATTTAAATAATCAATATTACTGCGGACTTAAACCATTTCGGATGGTGGTAGTACAGTTGAGAAGGTGTCGAAGGGGATTTTGGGTTTCATTTTTTGAATTTTATTTTTTTTGTAGCTCTAAAAACAACGTTTGTTAAAAAGTGGGTTAGATCACCAGACTAAAAATCCTCTTAGAAAGAGGATAAAGAGGAGAAAATGGGGATGGCAGAGTGGAAAGATGAGAAAATCTACCAGTGTGACCATAAAATACATCTAGAGAAAAGTGAGACGAGATGATCATCCCGCGTCCGAAATATAGACCAATCTCAAAACATCTTGTCACATGACATAAAAAAGCTATAATGGAGCAGTGTGATTTTAAAACTGGTGTCCACAATGGAAACCAAAGCTCTGGGCTCCCTTCCCAGCGAGCTCCTCTCCATCTGGCCAACATGGAACCACTGCTTTTCACAGATTGCTGAAGGGAGTATCAGCAGAGAGCAGGGGAGGGAGGGGGAGGGGGGGAGTTAGGGGGATGCAGTGCGTCAAAGGCTAGCTCTATTACCCATGATCCTCTCAGGCTTAGGGGAGCTTAAACACCCATAGGTCTGGTGATGAGTGGTGAACCAGCCTGCCATGACAGATTTGGCCGGCAGCTAAGGCCCGAGTGACACCGGTAGCCGTCCCCGCATCTGGTCCAGGCTGCTGTTAACCACTCAACCCCAGAACCAGGAGTGAAGTGGGGGTACGTCAGACAGCCATCACATCCTTTCATATGCATGTAAACAGTTGCTACTCAAACTCAGTAATCAAGTGCAGCGCAATCCAGTGAGATGAAAACTGAAAACAATGGCCTAGTACCCTCAATTCTTCATCTTTGATCCATGTTTCCTCGTCTCTCACTAGCCCCCCTAGTGCAGCTTGAGCACGCCAAGTGCGTGTGCTGGTTTTTATCCATCACTGCTGAGGGAGGGTTGAGGGCTTCTGGTCAGGGTGGGGGATGTTGAATAAGTCCAGAGGGTGGGGGGGGGCTGGAGGGATTTTAGCTGCCCTGGACAAAAAGAGTCCGGCCCTGGTCCCCCCCCCCACCTTCTCTCACACCAGCTCCCCATCCCCGCCTTCCTTACCCAGCTCCCCGCGGTGATGGATGATGATATGTGTCACATTAAGTCTACCTGCATCCACAGGGGGTCAGCTAGCAGCATGCTGGCTTGCTTTTGGCTGAACAGGAGGTCTGAGCTGAGGGGTGATATGTGGCACTTGAGGCACTCTAACCCCCACGCCGGGAGGGGCGGGGGGTTGGGGTTTGAAGCTGCCAGGCTGGAAAGAGGACACCTCCAGTGTGGGTCCAGGCAGCACAATGCACCAGGCCCGCTCACATAAGCCTGATATTAAGTTTAAAAATCACGAATGGCTCATAATTCATGACAATGAGGTCTCTGTAAGGCAATGCACCTCCAATGCACACAAAAGGATAAGTCTCTCCCTTTTACAAGACCTTGGAAATAGCTAATGCAAGTGAAAATAGAAGGCTGACATGGCCTGGTGTTGTTTTTAATTCAAGTTAAAATTAATCTCTGAACAGTCGGCGCTCCAGACCTCCCTTTGGCCAAAGTCTCACACAGTCATCACTTAGTCCAGACCTTTCAGACTAACTTTTTTTTTTTCCTATCAGCAACACAAATCACCATCTGTGTGTGTCTGGGGGGGTGGATGGGTGGGTGGGTGTGGTGGGGGTGTGTGAGGGGGGGGTGGGCAAGCTTAGCTCTGCATCCTGCCAGAGCGAAACAGTGCCATATGAACGGATGACAGAACGTTTCTAACATACCACCAAAAATACTCTCCACCTAAAAATCAACAGCTCTGAAATGTTCACAAATACAGTGTAAAAAAGGTTTTGAAATCCAGAGTTGCACACTCCCGATTTAATAGACAGTTAGTCTATCCCAACGTGGGAGCTACAGTATGAACAAACGGCTAAAAAATGGGCAGGGTAGTAAAAGCGGTGTGAAAACATGACATTCGAATGGATGGAATGCAGGCGATTTTCTCTAAAAAGTACACATCCCACACAATCTCACGTCAAAGTGCATTCAATGTCAATTCTAACAGGGCCACGTGACCAAAATTTGGGTAAAATAGGCCCCCCCTTTTTTGCTACACTTTGAATTTTGGTGATGTAGGAGATGACAAAGTGGTGGGGGAAAAGGGGGCAAAAATTAACAACACAGGAACTTGATTGTGAATTTCAACAACATTCATTAACTAGGGGGAGGGGGGAAGGAGACGGGTCCCTGGCCCTCCCCCAGAAAGCTACACATACATAGGTGATGGGAGGGCGACAGTGCAACGGGACACACTGGTATCCATAGGTAACAGGTGTCACAACACATTCCACTAGCACTTACATACGGGCCGAGACGAGGTTGAGATGAAGGTTTTCTGAAGCTCGTGATGATGGTAGAAGGGGGAGGAGGAGAAGTTCAGACTGAACGCCTTTCTCCAGCTACAAGATAAAGAAAACTCATTCCCTGTGGTCCAAAAAGGTGTTTTTATAGAAAATAGAGATGCTCTTATTGGGCGTTTCTTTAACTTGAGCTCGGAATGTGAAAGGCACAGTCTGAACCTCGACTTCCTCTCCAGCCAGGAAACAAAACAAATGAAAAACAGCAAATTGAAAAACCTCTGGAATTTGAAGGGGTAGTTCCCGGTAAAAAAAAAAAAATCCTTACAATTTAGGTTTTGGTGTTTTTGCGGTGGTGTGTTGAACATGTACCCATAGTTACCACAAGTAAGAAAAGTGCAAAGTCAATGATAGCCCCTTCAGAGATGGAGCTGATCACCATGTTGTTTACAGTCGAGGGGGGGGAGGAGCCAGTCTCCATGGGGGTTCCTGTTTGGATGGTTGGTTTAGCTGCCCCAACAGTTCCATTTCCACAAATGCCTCTCCTAAAAAAACGGAGTGCCCAGCTGATCCAATGACACAACAGAACAGATGACAATGGGGAGAGAGGGTAAAAAATATCAAACCTACAAGGTTTCCATCACCTGGACGATAGGCCACATCCTCTGTTTTTTTTTTCTTTTTCTTTTCTCTTCTTTCACTATTTCATTTCATATTCTTAGCTTTAAAAAGGCTCACCCTGATCTGGTCACATGATCTGACCAAGCATGGCGTGACCCTGAACAAAAGTAGGCCGGGGTGACGGTGTGCCTCTTTAACTGGACACAGTCATCATATTGTAGGCTTTGGAGGGACTGGTTCTGCCCAGCACCATCAGTTCCTCCTTGCAGCTGATGTGACTGTCCACCATGGGGCTCACCGACCCGCTGTTTCCTGAGGGGGAGCTGGCGGTGGCGGCCATCGGCATTCCTACGGGGCCGGGCTGGGACTCGTACAGGACGCAGATGGAGCCGTCCTCGCCGATGCGGTAGGACACCTCGAAAGGGTCCACCCAGAGTGTGAGCTCACTGGGCAGCAGCAGGTAGAGTTGCTGGATGGTCAGGCCGATGCGCTGGCCTGCCTGCCACACCAGTGGGTCCATCTTGTGGTTAATGCGGATGCAGCGGTAACCTGAACCCTTGCAGGGCCTGTCTGGGAACCAGTGGTGCTTATATTGCTCTGCAGGAAACACAGAAGAGAGAGAGAGAGGGAGAGAGAGAGAGAGAGAGAGAGAGGGGAGAGAAAGTTTAGCTTTGAGAGATAATCATCAGACTGTTTGCTCTGACACGTAGTGTGGGAGCAAGAACATGTCACAGGCGCTGATAAAGGCCCAGAGAAGAGGGGCCATGAAGAAAATATTCATTACGTTGCTGTATGTGACTACAGACGTCATTTGTGGCTGCGCAGGAGAGATCTGTAGTTAACTTGAGTTGACCAAAGGTCAAAAACACAAAAGCAGACAGGCTGTGCTTTGTGTTAGATAAGTCCACGTGTTTTAATAAGCATAATGTGGCTGTAAAAAACTGTTCATGCAAAACGGGAACATCATAAAAGTAAAGAAAAACTGTGAACCCTGGGATAGAACCTGAATTATATTATTTTAAAATCATTTTTGAATTTATCAAAAAGGGTTAGATAAATTTAATCTCAGATAAAACATGACTGCCTGAGGTTTGACTGTGTGTACTTTTGGGTTGTTCCCAAATATTAAACAAGAGTACAGGCTTAATGATTAAGAGAAGTAGATCTTAATCTCACGTTGTTTTTGCCAGAGGGTGATTTCAGTAGTCGTAAAACTAGATGGGCTCAGACTTGTCAAAATAAAATCATCAACTACATCATTATGCAAAAAGTATTAACTCTAACTTTCTACTGATTTATGGATATTGAGAAATCTTTTGTCTCATAAACAAAATCTTTATAAGCCATTTACTTTGTAATAAGAGGCTGTTCCCTCTGGATGTTTAACCAAAGGCAGATTGAGCCTATAGCTTATCAAAATCAACCAAGTGGACTTATTTACACTGAAGTACAGGGCGTAGTTGTGTGTGGTTGCAAAAGAAAGGAAAGAAAAACACCACCACCTGTTACAGGCCTGATAAGCAGCCATAAACAGGCGGCCAGCGGCTCCCGCGGCCTACGTGACAAAAAAGAAGGCCGCTGAATTGCACAATCCCTCCCCTGGCTGCCGTCAGTGTCACAAAGTCTCCCACGACTGGCTGAACAAAAACACCACAAGTGTTGAAGGCCGGCCAGCCATCTGAGACACATGGCTCCGCCTCTTAAAGGGAGAGGGGCTCTTTTTTTTTTTTTCTCCCCTCAACTGTGTGGAAGTTTTGGAAGTGCAGTGAAACTAGTGATTCACAGTGACGCCACTCAGAGTACGCTTCAGGCATTTTAGTGGTTAAGATGATGAGCGGAAAATTAAACTGTTGACTGTCGGATTCGGACTGTACGAGGAAGTGAAATATGGCTCATTCCTTCCCTGCAAGTTCACTTTTGGCGCAGAAGAACACTTTCCAATCTTTTTCATAGGATATTTTCGATCTTTTGTTCTGACCTTTTCATTTAATCGACCTCCCCGCTTTAAGGAGCACACCTACCCCTCATTTACCCCGACAGGGCTCATCCATATTGAATTCCCATTGATGGTAACTGCATTGTAGACGATGAAAGACAGGGTGAAGTGAAGTAGGCCAGCATTCAAGCCAGGGCCCGGAGGCCACCTGTATGCATCTACAGGATAATAACCCCCCGTGCCCCCTCCTGCCGTGTCTTATCACAGAAGGCTGTATACTGCTGAGCTAATGGAGGGGCTGGCACTCGTGAAAGAGCACAAGGGGCTGGATGATCTTTCAGCCTCGGACTGAGCCACAAAAGGCAGCTACCTACAAACCCTGGAGCAGCTGGGAAAGGATCAGCTCAGCGGGGCCTATTCTTAAAATCCAGGGCACAGGGAAGGGGGGGGGGGCAGGATATGGGAAACGGAAAAGTAAGCAGACAAGTGTGCGCTTAACCCTAAAGAGTTTAACGAAAGTGGGTTGTTTATTCACTGGAGCTGACCTCGAACTCTAGAAATACATCAAGCAAGCTGATTTTGGCCCAGCTTCTGGGTCGTTGGATATTTTCCATTCGAAGTCCGTTTGCTGGGATAGTAAATCACAAGAAGAACTGAAACGCTGCTCAGTACAATTACACAACTATCACGGTTTTAGTCTGGTCACTGGGACTAATTTCCCCGCTTCCCTTCGCTCAGCACAAACACGAGGAGCTGGGCACCCAGCTTTTCAACGCGCAGACACAATAGTGGGTGATTGTGATGTTTCCAAGCACAAAAGAGCTCTGGCTGGCCTAGTTTAGTAGCAGCGAGCCCCACAGGCTACAACCACACACTCACTTTTGTTTTCACACATTTGCCTCGTGCTCAAAATGGACTTCGTGGAAGACACCGTTCTTCATTTAATTAGATTATAATCAGCTATACAGTATTTTGTTTTTAACAACAGTCGTTCAAGAAGTCAATCTGAGGGATGGCAGATTAAATCTTATAATTTGTAGCATTTTAATATAATTCATGTTTATATCCACTAAATACAGGGTGTGTTAACTGTGTTTCAGTGGATTTCCCCTGCATTTCCTGCCTGATTACGCTGCGCTGCCTCCGTCTTTAATGTCCTCCTATAGGCGCTCACCAAAACATCCCCTCCCCCCACAGGCAGGCCTCCCACCCGACTCCATTCAGCTCCCAACTTTTGTCTGTTTACAAACACCACCGTCGAGATTCAGCGCTCACAAATGTTTTTTTCTTTTACTAAATGTAACTCTTGATTTAAAACACCAGTTTCTCAACAACAAAAGAAAAACAACACAATGATAAATCATTTAGCTCAGGCATTTAGCAAGACGCCAACAATTAACTGCAGTTTGACTGTAGCACCAAATGGCGAGTTTTAGGCTCCTTGTAAAGCTCTATTGTTCTTATAGGCTTTTGTAAAAAAAAACATTTATATTCTTATTATATAAATGTTTGTATTATGCTCTAAAACTTATGCAATTTTTGCTGTTCTTTTGTCTATGCCAATGGTCGTATTTATGTACTTCCCTTATGCATTAGACACTTTACTGAAAAACAAAATACCAGCAAACTGAGACGTGTTTTTGAATAAGTGAGGCCCTTGTGTAGGAAATGTAGGTCATCTGCTGCTGTAGATGGTGCGAGGCAGATGTATGGCAGCTTTAGAGCCCTGAGACTGGAATGTGTTTACAGCAGGAAATGAGAGACAATCCTCCAAGCAGCACTAATCTGTAAAAACTCCCATAATACTCGCTTAAATTCAAAATTGAACCTGGGGGTGAAACTACAGCTCGATTTCCTGGGAAATAAACGGAGAAAAAATAAACTGATTTGATTCGACTTCCGTTCATTGTTGCCAGTCGGTGTATTGTTTGTGAGCCATTTTAATGAATGGATCATGTGGTAAAAAGTGAAATTCACCTGTTAACCACATAAATACCAGAAAGGAACATCGAATTGTGTGCAACAAGATGAAAAACTCATCATTGAAACGCACAAAAGTTGCAAAATACGATGTTTTCAATGGAGGTTTTGTGTTTAAAATAAAATAAACGACATGTTTTTAGTTTTAATGTTAACGTTTGGTCTGTGATTGGACATGTTTTCATTATAAACCTATTTCGTCTTACGCATTACGTAATTGAGCAGCCTCTACCAACTCACTGGGGGCTGTTTTGCTCCATTCTTTGAGAGCTCTATCGACCGAGGTGCACTTCCTTGTTTGAGCCAAGCGTCTCTTTCCACCCCCACTCCTACTCATTTTCTTCCTCCAAACAAAGCAACAAATTAATCTTTCACCAAATACTGTTTCTTTGTTTCAGAAATCAGATTGTATCAATGTAATTGTCGACCGATCGTCTTCGATCAGCCAGTGTGTTTATACTTAGTCGTTTTTTCCCCCCCTCTCCGACGTGCGCAAACAGTGGTGCGCGGTGGTAGCGCTGATAGTGATACTTAGGAGAACAAAGAAAGGCTTCTTCTGACTCATTCTCAAACACATTACGAGCCGAATTTTAGCAGTTACTCATCAAACAAAACCCCAGACTTAACATGTGGGAGTGTAATGTATCATAGAGTGGTGTTGTGTGAGAGCTAATGGAGAATTTTCTGGTTTCCTTACCTGCCAAAATGTCCTGTAAGCTTTGGCTGAATGTTTGGACCTGTCGATCGTTTACGTGTCCTTTTACCCTCAGAAATCTCGACAGAAATCCGACGGCGGCGTTGATCTCTGGTTTCATCGTTCCCCGGGCACAAAGGGTATGCATTGAGAAAGGCAACGGCGACGATCCGTGCGCTTTTGTTGGGTTGTTTTTTTTTCTCTACGTGTTTGTCCGACTGTTCGTCTTTCTCTCCACTTCTGAGCAGCGATCCTTATCTGTTGGCGCTTGTCTTGTTTCTCTTGGCATTTATTAGTCGAGGTAGAGGGAAGCTTTTTTCAGAGAGAGTCCGTGCGCTAGGACGGTACAGTGTTGGGAAACAGGCGCCTGTTGTTGGTAAATACAGGGGGTTGGGGGGGGTCCCTTCGTGCCACGTTGACCAACCCTCCCTGCTCACTTTCCTCCGTCAGAGTGAAGCTCCCGGACTGGGGGAGCGGGCTTTTATAGCGCCCCCTCCCTCCCCACGGCGTCGACACAAGCTGCTACAGCAACAACAGCAACCAATCCCCGGGCCTGCCTCCGTCTGACGAGCCTCATATAGGAGGAGTGCAGCGTTCACGTCACCGCTCTGAAAATAAACAGAGGTACACAGCATGAAACCGCGCTGCCTTCACAGGCTGTCGGAAATACGGTTAGCAGTGGGGAAAAAAGAAAAGGAAACAAAAGCAAAAAACAACAAACAAAACAAATAAAATATCACATAATCTTGGTTGAAGAGGTTGGATTCTTTATTCGCAACTACAAACAGGATACACTACTTTACGAGTAGCTAGTAACTATGATTAATAGCGGTAATTGTGCCGTGTGAAAATTCTACTCCATAACACATCTAAGCGATAGTGTAGTTTACTGTAGGCCTATACAGTTTAGTTTGCCATATCTAAAAATCCAGTCCTTTTGATGGAACAACACACATGGAATAACACGCATCTCTGATTGCCGATCCAGTCGATTGGATCACCAGGTTGCCTATCGCTCTGCTAACTGTTCCCACTGTCCAAACTAAACACAGAGAAGCAGCATACCATACCACACACCTCCGAGCTCAGAAGACAGAAGAAGACTCAGCTTTGACTACCTTTAAAAGCCTTTTCCCTGAACCCGGAGCACTGGTCATTACCCAATTTGAGCTTACAACTTTATTTTCTATTTTTTTTTTCATTTTTACATTTCGGTTTCCATTCTTTTCATTTTTATCATAATATTTTCTGCTGTTTGTTTTTAATGTGCTTTGTAAAGCACCTTTGCATTGTGTTATGAACTTAAGTTGCCTTACGTTGAATTGATATTGTTGTAGATAAAAATGACAAATTATGTTTTTTAAAAAATCGAGTTTGCGTTAAAGTTTTATGCCACATTTACAGGGACAACGGGGTCAGGAAAAGAGAGCAAGACTGTTAACATTACCTTCCTTCAGTATATCACCTCAGTCACTGGTTCTTCTTGCTCTCTCTCTCTGTCATTGTGTGCGTGCGTGTGTGTGTGTGTGTGTGTGTGTGCAGGTGAGCACGTCTGTGGGTGTTCATTCACATGAAAGGGAAAGAGTCAATCAACAGGAAAAAAAAGCACATCTTGTGTGACCCTCGGTTTAACAAAACATTTTTGCCAGGTTTCTTGTCAGACGCCGGCCCCTACGTGCTCATTGAAATCAGTGGAAAAGTACAGGCTGCTGAGCTTTGTTTGTTGCAGACACAGTCGTGATGACCCGCTGAGTGCTCCAATCATGATGCAATCAAACAGACCAGCACCACACTGATTGGCTCAAGCACTGACCTAAAGGTGCAACAAACTGCACACAAAATGTAAACGTGTGTGTATACGTCTGTCTCCTGACTAAACGGACATGATGGTGTGTAGTGTGAGTTTTCACTGCTACTTCACATATGTTGTTTATTTGTGTCCCGTACACACGGTGGTTTTTCCTAAGGGACGGTTTAACATGCAGAGTGAAGCAGTGTGGGAAATAATGTAAAACAAGGCGTTCATTTTATGAATTTATGTTACTATGATGTTATTGCGAGGTTGAACATTTTTTTTATCATAATCAGATAATGATTACTTTTTGTTCAAATGTGCATGTTTATTTCCAGCAGGTTGCAGGTTCGGTGATGTTACATAATATACAATGATGTGCACAGTGATTTAATATAGGGAGAGACAGTAAAATTAAAGGTTTACTTACTGGATTTTCTTAAATTCTGTAGAAAATCTGTGAAATTTAGCATCAGTCAGACTGTCCTCTCATAACTAGTGAGTCATGTTCATACATGTCCAAACCATCACCTCTTTACCGCACACATTCATAGTCACAGTTTCGCCTGCAGTTACACACCACTTTGCTTTTCTTATGAAACAGTGGAGTGTTTCAGTTTGCCACAGATGGACCAGGCCATTTCTGTTTTTCTTTTTACACATGTAAATGAACGCACAGCTGCACAAGATGTGGTATGATACAGTTGAGAATTTCATTTTTCTTCAAATCATATAGGTTGAACTTTATACAGAGGTCTTCACATGGAAGCTGTGACTTTTCACATTACTCCCACATTCCTGTTCTAGTAGTCACATAGCAGTGGGATGAAATTTCTACTAGCCAAAGTATTACTGACCTAGTGCAGTGTAATATTCATGTTTGTATGAGATCATATGGGACTATTAGAGTCAATATGCATTAATGGTCCCATATGTTACACTTTTCCTGTGTTTTATTTGAGGTTTTTGACATCCATAAGAAAATATATTTGTGAATTTTAGTACCAAAAACAATCTTAATAGTTTTACATTTCCTCTCCCAGGCTTCTCTCAGGACCTCTAGCAACAACAGGTCAGAGAGCCAATCAGAAGAGAGGAGACTCTGAGTCTCTCTGATCGGCTGACTGTTTTCTGATCGATCAAATAAAATCCAGCAGATTTCAGGTAAACACTCATAGAAACCAAATCCTGCAAGGCTGGACAGTGCGTGCGAGTGCAGTGAGTGTTTTGTTGCACTTTGATACTTTCACAGTATTAATATAGAACCTAGATCTGCTTTGTCTCACTTTATACAAGATGGGGCCTTTAATATCAGAAAAGGGTTCTTTACTTTATTTGACATTTAGTTATTACAATTTGTGGGAGGAGACTTCATTCTCTTTTTTCCCAGTGGCAAATTAAGTTGGTTGTAAGTT
Source organism: Seriola dumerili (assembly GCF_002260705.1). NCBI lineage: Eukaryota > Metazoa > Chordata > Actinopteri > Carangiformes > Carangidae > Seriola > Seriola dumerili. The sequence goes on from NW_019174393.1 coordinate 6,147,658, forward strand.
TAATTTGGTTGAGTTATTTTAAGATGCAATGTTTTCATAATTGTCTTAGTGAGGTTAGTGAGGTACCCAGGAGTCGATCAGTCAGTTAAATAGCAACTAAGCCAAATTAATGAGTCAGTTGTTGGTTCACCAGGCCAGCCAATGAGTAAGCTCCAGAAGAATGGTTCTGGCCAATGGAAGAGCACAAGGCTGGTGTTGACATATTGTGCAACAGAAGTGGTTTGAGAAGTGTTTGTGTTTGTGTGTGAATTTTAAAAAAAAACCTTTTTTCCATATAAAAACTGGTCACAATAGGAATCCATGCAACCAACAAGAATTAAAGGTGCTCACAGCTGCCAGACGCACTGAAACACAAAACAACCACCTCTTTACAGCCGCCCCTCAAGTCAACATGTGTTGAGCATTTGATACTCCAAAGACAGATTTTTGAAAAGTAGAGTACCACTTTAACCAGTGACACCAGGTGGGAGCCAGTGAGTGGAGATGATTCACAAACACCACACAGTAGTATTTTTCACCACACAGTAGTGGTGAAGGAAGTCATCTTCTGTTCCCATTACTCCTGCAGGATTTTCCTCCTGGGTGTGCAGCAGCTGCAGTGGCAATGGAGCGAGCGGGATATTTGCAAGAAAGCAAGATTGCACACATCTGCACCACACACACAACTGTGGACATGCACATTACTGATAAAGTGAGTGTGTGTGTGTGTGTGTGTGTGTGTGTGTGTGTGTGGGGGGGGCAGTTTTGGCAGCTCTGCAGGGGAGATATCAGATAAAAGAGAAAGAGAAAGAAAGTACGTGCAACAACAGAGTGAGCGAGTGAAGGGCGATTAAACCTGGAAAACCCCGAACCTTCCTGCTCTTTTTGATGTATGGAACGTACAAAAATATTGTGGACATAGTGCATCTGAAACACACTCACAGACTGCAGAAAATCTCCTGTTCTCCTGGTTGTTTTCCATATGAGGGCCACCAGCAATGGCTAAAATATGGCTGCGGTTGTTGCCAGACAAGGGTGGGGTATCCTGTCGTTATGTTGGGCCCTCAGTTAGTCTAATGAATGGAGGCTTTTATCTTGAAACCGCACGTGAACTACAGTGGAGGAAAGAATGTCAGGTCGGGAATGAAGAGAGAGACCTTGGCTGCTTGTGGGCAGAGTTTTCCAAACACGCTCCTTTTTTTCATGGTGGTGAACACGCTGCACATGCTGAGGGTACAAAGAGATACACACACCAGCAAAGACATCAACATCTGCGGGTCACACAACAGCTAAACCAACATAGGCCGTATTCATCCAGACACGAGACAAAACAACGCCACCGACGATCCCAGTGCACACAAACATACACACACACACACACACACATACACAGATCTGAATAACAGTCTCTCAACGTTCACAGATATTTATCTGTCTCTTTGGGCAGGATCCAGCTTATCATATGGGTGCGCATTCACTGTCAATGTAATGTCCCTTTGGACTGTAAAATAACTGGGAATTCTCACTACCTGAACCACTGAGCATTGTTTGAATTCACTGAATAGAAACCTGAAACCTCATTATACCTGAACCATCAGCTATAGTACCAGGGGTTAAAACTGCATTTACTAAAGTACCTTAGTTTAGTTTTGAGTTGCTTGTACTTTACTTTATTATTTACAATAATAATAATAATAATAATAATAATAACTTAGATTTTTTTGGTGCCTTTCAAGTTACCCAAGGCCGCTTTACAGAGTAAGAACCACAAAGTAAAAAAATCAAACAAAGAAATGAAAACAAGATGAGACAGAATAAAGGTGGCAATGATTGGAGGAGATTGTAGGAGATTGTAGGAGATAAGTGAGCTAGAGGCCAGAGGCCTTGGTGAACAGGTGGGTTTTCAGCAGTTTTTTCAAAATGTCCCAGGATGAAGCTGTGCAGATCTCTGCCGGGAGAGAGTTCCCGTAATACTTGTGTCCCATTATGTTTCTGGTGGAAATACTATACTTTTTATTTCACAATATTCATTTGAAACTAATCAAATTATGCATAATTTTTTGATATGTAAAATCATAACACACCCTGAAGAAATTGTTATTGAATAATTCCACATTATTATGTCTTCACTGGAACAGAGTATTCTTGTTTATTTGGGGGAGCAAAGAGCAGCTGTGCTTATCACCAAATATGTCACTAAAGTCAACATAAAAAAAAAAACACTCACACAGAACAACTTGTGGATTGTCACTCCACATACATACACTAAATGCAAATGTGGTTCTCAAACATGAGTGAGGTCACTTGTGCTGTGAGTGGATGGGTGTGGCTCAGACGGCGTAATCACCTTTTAGAAAAACAAGTTGCAGAAACTCTCTACGCCCTTCCCACTTTGATCCTTGGTCACCAGGAAGAGACTCATCTACGAAAACCACAAACTTTCCATGATGCTCGCTCTCCCCCTCTCTCCCTCTGCCCCCCCCCCCTTGCTGATGTTAATTTAAGCAGGAAGCTGTCCCAGCCTCCCTTACCCCTGGACTGTTGCTCTGTGTGCTGTGGCCTTGACTCCCACAGAAATGGAGCAACATTCACACTGAATGCCTCAGGAACACTTTTTTTTTTTTTTTGTTTAAACCTTCCTGTATTATGTGTTTTCCTTCTTCTGATTCAGCTTAACTCTCTGTATTTACTTAATTCATTCTGAGGTTTAAGACCAGATGGATCCTCTGGTTCTAAGCCCTTCAAAACCTTTCTTTATGTAGATATCCCATTATTCTTATTCACACTCATAGATCTCCATCTTGAGTTATTCATGTTCTGTGCTTGACAAGACAAAAAGCACAGCATAAACCAGCTTTGGGTTGGAAGGATTAAACTTGTCCGTAGCTGTACATGTTGATGTGCAAATTATTCGGTTCCTCTTTCCACTCGTACATGACGCTCTCCATGCCAAGTGACTAAGTTCCTCAGTAATCTCAAGCTAGAGAGACGAAGGGATGACTGATATATATGTCTGTATATGTTTGAGTTAAACAATATAGACCTCATATAACTGTGTGTGTGTCTCTGTGTGTGAGCCTCTGTGTGTGTATTTATAGCAGTGACATTTGAGATCATGAGGGGCCTGCCAAGACCAGTCAGGTCCAGTTTTGAAAAGTGATCCCTGATCCCTTCAGCACCTTCATGTGTTGCTAAATCGCAGGTAAGAAATGACTGAAACTGAGGAGTTTAAGTGATATATTTGGGTTTTATATTAGGCACAAGGTATGTGTATGAGTCTCATTGTGTCAGGGTAATAAGTATCCTACCAGCAGTTACTGTACATTCAGACTATGCCATGTTCAAATTGTCTGGGCTCCAGACGGCGAGACCATGATGTAAGATACACCTGCTTAGCTGCATATAACTTATTTTCTGATGACTATCACCATCACCTTTTAAGGATGTTCAGCTTAAGCTATTGCATAATAGTAAAGGCCTTATTTCTCCACCACTTTGGTGTAGACTGAAAAATCTCAGCAACTATTGGATGGATTGAGAAGAAATTTGGTAGAATCATCTAAGGTCCTCAGAGAATGAATTCTAGTTACTTTGATGATCCTCTGACCTTTCATCCAGCACCTTCCTCTAGCGCCACCATGAGGGTGACATTTGTGCTTTTAAGTGAAATGTTACAACCACTGATGAACCACAGCGCTGCTAGCATGACCATAGACTCTTAATGTTGATACTCAAAAGCAGGTTTTGTAGCATATTCCCTCAAGATTGTTCAAACATTTTTTTCTGCCAGGACATGGCAATGGGTCTGTTTGCACCATAGTCTGTGACTTCTACCCAATCATGTGAGCCTTTAAAAAAATGTAACCCCATTCAACAGTTGTATCAGTTCTTTAAATGTTGTGTGTGGGTCAGTGCAGAATAAGTCCTCATGCTGACTGGCCAGTGTGTATGTGGCATATTGCATGTGGCACGTTGCTGGTCTCGTGCAGTGACTTACTGACTTTCCCTGGTGGAATGGCCAAGTTTCAAGCCCTACGGCTGAGTCATTATACACTCACTCACACACACACACACACACACAGACACATAGGCAGCCTGAGCAGACGCCCGTACTATGAAGTACAATTTGTGGTTAGCAAGGTAACGTCAAGTTTAACCCTGAGTTTTCAGGGTTATGCTGGTTCACTTCTTATGGGTTTACATCAGCATGTTAACTAATGCCGCACACCTCATCTGCTTGGGAGCAGGTTCTGTTAGAGATAACAGAGCAACACATAAAAGGACCAATCGATTCTCTTGGAAAATGGCATCACCTTGCGTAGAAGATCCCGTGGAGTTTGGTGACTGATTGAAGAACTAACGCCTTGTGCTTGTTGTACTTACAAGATCTGTTTTTACATGTTTATTTTATTTGCTGTCTGTTTGACACCGCTGGGTTTGCAGCTGGAAGAAGGAGGCTAAACTTGTCGTACACGACATAAGAATACATCTAAGCGACACATTCATTTAATGGAGTACACAAATGTAAATATAGTCAGTTCTACTCGTGCCCCAATGCTGGGGCAGTGACATTATGCAACTTCTTTGTACTTGTCTAATGTTGTTTGTAGTTTGCTTTTTGTTTGTAAAATCTGCTGCTGGTGGACTTATGTGAACGCGTAAGCTGATAACCAGCATTGTGTGACCGCTCAACGTGATCACAGTTGTTCGACTCGGTGAAGTCAGATAACGAAAAGAGATCCTACGTTGCACTTGCTTCGTAGTCCTGGCCCCAGGCTACGCAGCACAGTGTCTGACTGCGGCACATTTGTATGAGATATAAATATGTAACATTTCGATGAATATTACATACATGTTCCTCTCTTTTTATCTGGGACACTGTCTTCACACATACTTAACGTTTCTGTGGCATGTGAGGAATTAGACTGTGGCATCCTGTGTGCTGAAGCTCAGCCTAGATTAATGCCATATTATATTATGCCCTAAGAGAGCATTTAATTCTCATTGGTTGAGAAAAAGCTGTTATTTTTAGTTTTGCTGAAATGGACATTCACAGGGGAAAGCATTTGAATTCTGTAGCAAGTAACAGAGGAAAGTTTGATCATTATTCAAGTATACAATAACCATACTGTAGGCTGACATTTTGGTTCCCTCAAGGCCACAGAAACCATGGTTTCCAGTAACATCCACAGCAGCTAAATGGGATAACAAAATATTTAAAGGAATAGTTTGACATTTTTGAGAGTTATTCTATGAGTAATATGTCATATGGCAGACAGATTTCTTCCTGAGTGCACAAGGCAGTGGAAAATGAATACGGAGGCTATGAATTAAGCATAAACAAAAGCAAAATGTGCCTTTTTACATTTTGGGTTTTCTTTCGTACAAATGAAACAAAAGAGATTTGACTTCTGAATTAGTGAGTTTTGAAAGTGGTGGTAGGTGGATTTTGTTACTTTCAGACACAGCCATACCAGCTGTTTCCCCTGTTTCCAGTCTTAATGCTATAAACTAAGCTAACTGGCGACTTCCTGGCTGTATCTTATTTTTACCATACAGTATAATCAGTCCTCTTATCTAAGTCTTGGCAGGGGAGCAAAAGGCATAGTTCCCAAAATGCTGAATTATTATTAAAACATTAAGCTTTTTCCCAAGAATCTTATGTATTCTGCAGAATAACCCCAGAACCATAAGATCTAAATGGAGTGTAGAAAAACAAGATCATCTTAATTCATCTCCCATGTGTACTTAGGAAGTCTATCAGTCTGCCATATAAAAGTATTACTCACAGTATAAATTCAAATACCTAGATAGAAAGTGATTGATATCCTTATCACTCAGATAAGAAGGAACACACAAACAGGTTTTTATCATTGGCTCCTGTCAGTGCACTGTGCCTCAACTCGAAGGAAATAATGCCTCCCTGGATTCAGAGAGAAACAGAGAGTAAAAGAGAGAGAGAGAGAGAGAGAGCAAGAGTGTGCATGTGTGAGCGAGAGTCAGTGACTGTGCTACTTAAATCCCTCAACATGACTCACACTTTAAACAGCCTCAAACAGCTGGGGATCAAATCCAGTCTGGGCCCACGCAAGCTGTCATTTCACCGCGAAGCTGCTATTCATGACACAAGCTATAGTTTCACAGGGCACGGCAATAAAGTCCGTCAAGCTAAACCCAAAGTGTGCAGCTTTCTCCTTCAGATCTACAGCGATAGAAGCAGCACGGCACACACTGCAAACCTGCAACATGGAGCTGCCGTTACCACAAGCTATGATAACCTCGTTGTGACTCACAGGTTTGTTGGATTTTCCATGAAGTATCTGCGCTGCTGCCATCATGAAGGCCGATGATGTCCACATGACAGAGGCGTGTATACACTCGTGGGCTGTATTAGTCATGCATCAAGGACACCTGATTGTTTCCCATGAAAATACCGAAAAGATTATTTTCTGATCACACTCTCACACATACTGACAGAAAGATACACAAATTCAACACACAGTTCTTCCATTAGGATGCACGACTATATAAACTCCAAATTCCTGTTTTTTTTGCATCAAACATATTTTATCTTGACATGTTTACCTTGGTGTCTCTACATTCTGTTGTGTTGCGTGTCCTAGTCGCTCATAAAGGAAAAATCCAATAGTCAATAGCAAGATATTTAAATGATATGGCCAAAAATAGACAAGCCAAATATTTAAACAAGAAAATGGGCCTTGGGTAGTGGATATGTGTTGTAAATTTAACTTTGAGATGGAGAACACTGATATAGTATCGCTAAGGGAAAAAGTGTTTCACAAGGTTAAACATATATTTTTTTAATTTATCAAAGAACAAATGGTAGACTTGTTCTCAAATAGGAGCAAGTATACTGCCACTTCATATGGAAATGGTTCAGTGCAGCTTTGGAAGAAGAAAGTCAGATTTGTCCTGTGTGATCTGGGGGAAATAGGAAGATAGAAATAGAGTGATAATCAGTTTGCATTTAACTTCCCTTTGTATTTGATATTTGGTGATCCTTTCAGTCACAAAGGTTTTCGGGTGAATGAATGACTCACAATGTGTGAAAAAAGCTGTTTGAAATAGAGGCCTTTAAATTAACAAGTTATTCAGTATGAGCATTCAGGAAGAAAACATTGTATCAGTATCCGTCTAATAAACCTATATGATGAACTTTCATTCATTTACTAAATGATAGATGCAGCAAGTTAGTCAGCCACTATTTCAGTTCTAATGTGCGCCAAGCTATGATATCATGTACCTCAACACCCTTGACAGCGAGTACTTCACCTCGCCTCACCTACAATTAGGGACAGCATATAATCAAAGCTGCATAGGTTTGACTTAGATATAACCCTTGACCTTTTCTGGGCTGATAAGCCAGTGGCTGCTGGTCACAGCATGTCAGAGAGCACTTTAAATAATGACGTGAAAAAAAAACAGTTATTGATCGTGGTATTGGCCCTCCATGTATTTGCCAGTTAGCTGAGATGGGCAAACATTAACTTGTATCGAGGAAGTGAAAGCACAGACGTCAGCACAGAGGCATGATAAGGGGGAGATACACCTGATGTGGTATTGAAATTTAACAGGACCTCTAAAGTTGCTGCTGCTGCTGCTGCTCCTGCAACGTAAGCATGTTGAGCTCATGTCGTGGTGTGGACGATACAGTATTCATAGCAGTCCATGTCCGTGGGGGTTTGCCAAAGCTTTTGCTTCTTATCAGGAAAAGACAACCAGTATTGACTGCCTCTACTGTATCTGTCACTCTACCTGTTTGAATCGTTAAATCACTCCTGACACACACAGTCAAAGGCTGGTGGTTTTATTCCTCGGTGCCACAGGGCTCCACTGTTCTCCAAGAACTATTAAAACACATTAATGAGCCACTACTTTACTGCAATGAACACGTCCACTGGAGTTTATTTTGAGTCAATCATACACAGAGTGTCCTGTTTTAAATTCTCACCAGAGCCTTAAATGTATATCAAACTGCCAGTGAAAATAGTCCTCAACAAATACACTGTTCACTCCTGCTTAAGAAACATCTGCTAAAAACTTCAGTGCCCAGCTGTTTTAAGAAATGACTGAGAATTTTTAGAAGATAAAAGTATACACGTGTGACTCCTTTTTAAAGCATCACCTCTTCAGTCGTGGATTGGGAAGAATATTTTCAACTATATCCTTCGCTACAAATATGGAAACTAACAGCTGAACAAGCCGGCTGAGCTTTCTGCTACAGGGTACTGGGGCTCTCTACTCAGTAAAAATATACCCTTCTGTCTTATTTTGGTGACAAAGTCTTCAAATCATACTACCATATGAAAGTTAAGCCTATTTCTGGTTGACTCGGTGTCAGGAGACATGCCAGGACATGTTGGGGAGCTGTGAGACTGATTGTGAGACTGACGTCTGGGGGCTGAAGTGGGAGGTGAATGAGAAAACAGCCAATCTGCTCAAATTTCACTTTCATCCGCTGCAAGTCTCATAGCAGATTTAAGAAGATCCTGGGAGATAGATATAGATAGAAAGTCAAACATGTCTAGTTATAGTCCCCAGGTTTTGATCTTTATGTGGATTGTAGCATGTGTGTGTTGCTGAACTCCAACTCAAGTACAAGCGGTGTTATTGCTAGTTTACAGGCTTTGCTGGTGAGTTGTGTGTCAGGACATGTTGAACTGTATCTGGAACTTCGCTCAACAAGATCTCAGAGGTGTGTGTTTGTGTGGGCGTGGGTGGATGGGAGTGTTTTTCTGCAGAAGAGGCGTTAATGAGTCCAACTTCTCTAATTTCTCAGGGCTTGTAAAGCAACAAGCCCGAAACATCACAGACACAAGACCATGAAAAGCTGACAGACTGGATTCAACCCTGACATGTTTAAGAAAAATAGGCCACTCTGATGTCAGGTTACAGAGTTCACTAAAGAGAGAAACAGCAGGAGCCACATTTTCTCTGTCAAACCACAGCTTAACAGCAGCAAGCCTGAAAAAGAGTGTGTTGTTGTGTTTAGAGTGTTTTGCAAGAGGGAACAAACAGCGTTTTTTAATGTTATCAAAGGGAGAACATGTGGTCGCTGTTGCCATGGTGATGTCCACAGATCCTGCTCCCATCCTCAGAGTGGGTTCAATCCAAACATCAGAGAAGACTGAGAAGAACAGTCGCGGGGAGCGTTCCTGTGGGAGGACAAATTAAATCACGCAGAGGGGATGAATGCGATCGCGCACAGGCTCAGCAATGGGATGTGGTGTCGTTACAATTAATGTCATGTGGCCCCTGAGACTAAAAAGTTGATTGAAAAATCCTAAAAAGGCCAACAACAGCTTTTTAATAAGCTTCTTCCGGCGTAAAGTTTTTTCCCTTTATTTCTCATTTGTTGATAATTATCACTCCACGTTCTTGTTTTATTGTAAAACGGTGGTTCAACTTGCATGTAAACACACGGAAACCTCAGTGTAGAAACGACAAAATAACAGGTAATAAGAGCAATACAACACGTTAGCTTTAGCCTTTATATGGAAAAGAGTTGAAAGGTAGTTGAAAGGTAGTTTACAGCCAAAAACCAAAAATGTGGGAAAATGACAATAAAAAAACCCAGCAACATGGTGGCATTGTAGTGGCAAACACCTGTCCTTGAGTGGTGGGCTCCATCTCTGTTTCACATTATAATCAATATTAAAATAGTGTGTAGAATGTACAAAAAAAAGCATGTTATTAAATCATTTCATTCATTCATTATACTGGTAACAGAGTTGTGTTGAGGATAGTCCAGAATGGGAGCTCTGTTTTTCTTGGCACGACGTGTATCAGCTGTTTAACAGGCTTTGGCATGTGTCTCCTTACTTTTCAGTTTTGCATACGCATTGTTGCTTTTGTAACAAATCTTAAAATATAACACTGGCAATATTTCAGATTTTCTTACTACCACCAGATTTGTAACAAGAGCTTCTTTATAAACAGGCTCCAGTTTTGTCAGTTGTAAACTTACTGCAGAACCTTATCCAGGCTGGGTTACTACAGGCTGTTTTGTGAGATACATGAATTCAGAGTCTACGGACAAATGAATTACCTGCACGTTTTGATGCCTAAGGCTTGCACATGATGCCACTGCTTCCACTGAGACACATTCCACCTCCTCTTTGACACCATTTATAATCCCAATAGATGCCCACAAAAAGATTTCAGATGTGTGTGTGTGTGTGTGTGTGTGTGTGTGTGTGAGTGTGAGTGTGAGTGTACTGAAAAAAAGAAAGAAAGAAAGAAAGAAAGAAAGAAAAAGAAAGAAAGAAAGAAAGAGGACAAAATCAAAGGCATTCATCCAGTTTTCTGGCCATATGGCTACCAGGCCTCTTAGGACTGCTACAAAGACAACTAATCTCTAGCTGTCAGCTCTGGTCCATATAGAAGCTATAGAATATGACAGATCCTGCCCCCACCACCGCCATCCCCTAGGACAGCAGGAGTTGTGAGGGACCCCACCGATCCAGGCTAAAGCTTTGACAGGCTCTGCCTCCCACCTCTGTCTCTGCAGTAATTAAATGAGTGCCAGTGGTGAGCAGCACTCAGGAAATTGGCCCTGTGCGGCTTCTGTCTCTGCTGTCAGTGCTTTCAGGAGGTGGGTACAGGTGGTGGAAGCAGAGGGGACGACGGTTGTGAGGTAAGAAATAGGGTAAATAAGAGAAAGATGGGTACTGGGGGAAATGAGGGAATGAAAACAAGGTGAGGTGGCAGCAAGTGAAGAATCGAGAGACAATCTAGATTGAGACACACGGAACCGGAGTGAAATGTCCGTCAAGATTAGAGGGGGAATGAATTTGCTGCGGAGGAAGTGTGAATGTCACGGCATCACTCTGCTCTCCCTCCCCATTTGTACATTAAGAGGAGTATTGGAGTGATGTCACATCCCAGAGAGAGCCTTGGGCGGCGTGTTTCCAAGCTCCCGTCAATTTGTTCTTTGAGGACGAGGGTGAGGTGAAGATTGTGTAACGTTGAAAAGGGCCCAGTGTCGCCGCAGAATTAGTGAGACAACAACCGCAGAGGGGAACGTGATATTGTGTCGGGGTGACAGACATCTAGTGTGGTCCAAAGAGTCTGAGCTGGTATCTGACTGCGGTAAAACCCAGTTGTAAAAACATGCAGTAAAATAAATGCCCGCACTGCTATTATACTGCCGCCTGATCACCTCGTAACTCCTTCGATATTAAGTAGTACAAAGACATTAAAGAATTAAAGGAATAGTTCCACATTTTGGAGACTGTGTTTGTAGATATCCAAAGTGAAAAAATACACTTTCAAGCAGTTCCAAAACTATTTTAGCTATTGAATGTCAGGGAGGTGGAGTTTCCTGCTTTTACTATTTCTTAATGAATTGCAATATATCCATTTGCCAATATATCCATTAAAATAGTACATAACCACATAATCCCCCCATCAAGTTTGTGATTTCCTTCAGGACTGTGAATTCTACTTAAAATTGTTAGGCTATTGTTAGCTACCCAAGCTGTGTAGTTTTCATCTGGCACCATCGTCAAGTCAAACTGTTAATTTGGTTGGTTTATATCCTGTTAAACTACTGACATTCCCATCAGCCTCAGCTGTACTGAGCCTGATTCTAATTAGTGAAAGTTGCTAACGCTGTCATTTACTAACAAGCTAAATTAAGATTGTGAATGTGTTAAACAGCCTATAATCAGGATGTTAGCGATGTCACCGGGAGCTCGTTAGTTTCTTGGTGTTAGCGTTTAGCTCAAAGCACCACTGTGCCTCACAGAACCACTAGCTTGCTAGTTAACAAACAGCTGCGGTAGGGTTTTTTCTTTTTGTTTTGATGGAGCTAGGCGGCAATTTCAGTTTTATGCTAAGTGAGGCTAAACTTTTTAATGGACCTACATCTGTACTGGATGCACAGAAATGATTTTACATTGATTTTCTCATCTGTCTGATGATCATATCTTTCAGATTTTTGACCTGTTCCTTTAAAGCTGCTGCACCTGCTTTAGGTTGAGATGCTCCACCTTCCCCTGGGCTGCTGCCCAGCCTGTAGCTCAACTAAGAGAGCAACTTGGATGGGTCAAACCCAATACTGAGCAGCAAGTGCAAGTCATCAAATTTCCTCAGATTGAATTTTTTGCTGTTCTAGAGGGCCCGAGGTGTGTGTTGATCTGAAATTAGATTCCTGACTGCAATTTGTCCACCCTTCAGCAATGGTTCCACTTAGCTGGAAGGTGACAGAGGAAGTTAATTGGCTTCTTTACTTGCAAAGGCAAGGCTGTTGATCAGGCGTTGGCATGCTGCACGCCCTGGGAGGCAAGACATATTCACACTTTGTGAGGATTTGCTGATGGTATCTGAACAGGCCACCCTCTGCTATTGTTATTTGTGGCCAATCATCAGATAAGATATACAACATAAAAGACAGTGTGTTTATTTAATATATTCCTTTTTAATAGGACTGATTTGAACAGAGGTTGGTGGTCAAATCAGTTGGTGGACAAAAGGAACGATTAAATGTCAGGGTTGCTTCGAGATTACAAACTCTAAACAGCAAATGAGCTGTGACAAGATGAACAGGGCATGAGTTGTGAAAAGCGACATGCACAAAATTGCCAAGGAAAAGAACTCCAACAATGTAAGTTCACTAAATTCTAGTAAAGGAGGACAGTAAAGGACGAAGGTGAAGTCAAAGGGAGAAAAAAGGCTGAGTCTAGCCAAGTATTGAAGCCACAGGAAAGTGAGCACAGTGAGGACATTATAGAGAATATTGAGTAAATAAGGAGGAATTGGTGTGGGTGCCTGATGGGTAGCGGACAACAGATACAATACAAATGACAGTAGAGCTATAAATGAAAGTGAACGCGGGGCAGGTTGGCACAGAGTCATGTACAGGTCAGAGGCTGGCATCCAGTGTCTCGCCACTCTGCGCTTGTTCATAGTTCTGTCCAGCGCCTGTCGACACACGTCACTTGCATTAAGTGATAATCTCGGACTCTGCAGGGAAACATTTCCAGCACTGTCCTGGCGCAGTGGGGGGGGCAGGGGCTGTTTCACATGTTTGAGTGTGTGGGTGTTTTTATGTGTGCATGTATATGTGTATGCATGTATTCAAGCCGGTTTGATAGTATTCCAGTGTACACGTGTATTTATTCTTGTATGTACTGTATGTGCATGTGCAGTATACTATATATTTATCTACAGTATGTACACTATATATACACGTGTACTTATAGATGTGCATCTCTCTTATTTGTCTGTCCCCAGAGTCAATAGTAAAAGGGCTGGAGGTTTATTTGGTCTGTGTGAGTGTGTGAGACTCTGTCAGGGTAATTACCTGGTGAGGCTGGAATAAAGATCAGTGCTGCTTTGATCAAGCCCAAGCACACACACACACACATACACACACACACACACACACACACATACAACACTGTTAACACTTAGATCACATTTGATTCAAATCTTACAATGACCTCTTCCTACGCATTCTGCATCCTTTTAAAACACCCTCCACAGTGGGACGCACACCACAAGTCTACGTTGCATGGAGGGTGATACCTTGAATACTTATTTCAATGAGCAGTTCTCTTCTGGAAAACAATGATCTGACGGCCAGATTCTCTCACCAACCACATAGTTGCTGTGCGCATGAGTCTAAGCACTGTAATATGTGAGCCTGTGGGTGTCTAGCCATACTTTAGTGGCTTATCAAGTGGTTTTTTTTTTTTTTTTTTTTGTTCATTGGTTAATAAGAAATACAGCCTCCAACAACTTAACTTGTAAGTTTGCTGCATACAAAATCTCCCTTACACTCACACACATTTATATGTACAACATATACAATGTGAGCACACCTGCCACAGCAGGCAGACACAAACTCAGTCTAGACTAAATCTGTCATCACCCCACAACAACAGGGTTCCTTGTTGCTGCATCCAGCCAGAGCTGAGCTCTCTGTATTTATGAGGGTATTTCCTTCCACGTGGTATTAAGCAAAAGCAGGAACAGGTTAGTGGAGCGTAAAATGCCCCTCAATGTATAACAAAGCTGCTCTTTGAAGATTAGCGCACTGTTTGCTGCTCAACTTGGATTTGGTCTCAGTAAATACAACTGAAATGATCAAACTTACGCATTTTGCACCCAAGAGTTCATGCTGTCCCTGAGTGGTGTGCTTGTGTCAGTGTGAAGGTGCACATGTCCGTGCATGTGTGTAAGGTTGAGCATACAGTATGTGTCACAAAGTGGATGATTACAGCGAAGAAAATGAGAGACAGCTGATTTTAATTGGCCAAGGCAGAGGAATTCCAGTGTCTCGACTGGAGAGGTTCTTTGATTGTGTGAAATTAAGTGTGTTCAAATATTTTCACTCGGGCAAAGATTGACCCTCTCACTGGAAAGATAGTTTCCAATATGACTTCATTTTCCCACCAGGCAGAATAAGACTATAAGCTGCAAAAATAATCCTTTAAGACTAAAAAAGGCATGTCTTATATATAATTTGTAAGGTCATTATATAATACGTATAAGTCTAGAATTACTGCCTCATGGTTGTCTGCCGCCGCCAACCAATCAAGTTGTAGGAAATATGGTCTCTGAGTTACAATGTTGAATAACGGCCAGACGTGTTTTTGCACAACATTATGATGTCACAGTGAAGTTGACCTTTGACCTTTGGATATAAAATCATCACTTCGTTATTTTATCCAGCTAAACATCCGTGTGAAATCGTGTTGTAATTAGCCTATGAATGCTTCAGTTATGGCCAAAAATGTGTTTTGTGAGTTCACAGTGACCTTGACCTCTGACCCTTGAGTCCAAGTGAACTTTTGCACCAAATTTGAAAAAATTCCCTCAAAAGGTTTCCAAGACATCACGTTCACGAGAATGGGAAGGACAGATGGACAACCCGAAAACATAATGCCTCTGGCCACGCTGTCGCTGGCGTGGAGGCATAAACACAACTTATTAGCCAAGTACATGAATGCCCGCTGCCCACACATGACATATGTAATACTGGGAACAGGAAAGTAAACAAAGAGGCATCCGAGTGAACGTCTGTGTCGTATATTACATTAAGGATGCAAATTCATATGTAAAAAGGTTCTCTATTAAATTCGCATTTCTTTGTGAGATGAGAATGAGAAAGCTTTATCATGTGTACTCCTGACCCCTATGGATTTACTTGTTAATAATTAGTTAGTAATAAAATAATACATTTAAAATGTTTTGCAGTGATTATGTGGTCAGAGTTTAATTTTGGAGATTATGTTGGGAAAACACCCATTAACCTGTGATCTGGTTGCAATGAATGTTTAACTGAGCATGAGACAGTCCCAGCGGGTCAGCAGTCCAGCAATTCCAAATGATTTAGATTCCCTGGAATGATCGGATAAATAAAATGATACGATCCAGATTAATAGCTGCTTGAAAGGATATTTCTTGGAATTTGTGTTCATTAACAAACATGTATTCAAGATTTTGTTACAACAGCAAATATAGTATTATTTGTGCTCGATATTGTGTTACAGTATGAATTACTGTGGGACGGGCTCTTTAAATTTCAGTATGTAATTATATGGATAGGGGTGTCTAGGAAAGATACCTGCTCTTTTATGGATCATATAATAAAAGGAAACATAATATTACCTGTGCACACCGAACCACACAGGCAAACACTCAACCCTTCATTAGTAGCAGTCTATTCAACAGTCTGGCCAGCCAAGGAAATCCAACCATATGGGGCAGTAGGCGAGAGAAACAACAGCATGTGTTTGTAAAAGATAAAGCTTAGCTTTGTAGTGCTGCTGCCTTCAGGGAACACTGCAATTTGCGTACACCATCAAAGAGAGGGCCATCAAGAAAAATGTCACATTAACAATGGAACAAATGCTTTTTTATTTCTTTATGGATATTTGAAAGCTGTTGTCTGTCTCTTTTTACCTGTGACTGAGGAGTCCGAGTTAAACATTACAGTGCATTTCAGGAGTGGACTGTTTCACTTACTGGACTCCAGCTAATTCCTTTTTTAACCACAGAATTTGATGGCATCTATAAAAGCTGTAAAGTGTTCCCAAGTCCACCACAGAGGCTCACCCTCACCATGCTCGGGCTGATGTGTGCCACAGGGGTCTGTCCTACCCACAGCTATTGCCATGGTGACAGGCCCTTTGAAGAATGTACTCGTGTCACCTTCAAGTGACTGCATTTTGCTTTTGTTCTTGGTAATTAAAATGGATTATCTGTTTTGTTTTTTTTCCCCTGCAAAGCTTTTACACATACACTTTCCTCTTCCAGTGTTTAGGGCTTTGATTGGAACAATTTAAGTGGAGGAGAGAGAGAGAGAGACAGAGAGAGACCGACAAAACTAATTGATTATCAAAGGACAGAGTCATAATCCATGATGGCCCCTCAACCTTTAAAGGCAAGCAGGATGGACAATTAAAAGATATGGAGTACTGTGCTTTGGTCAATAAAATTATGGCTTGACGGTTTTTAGGGAAACACCCTGCAGTGCTAAGCTAAGCTAACAGTCTCCCGACTGGAGCTTCTGGTACACACCAGACAGTGAAGTCAATCTTATCCAACTTTTAGCAAGAAAGCCAGTAAGTGTATTTTCCAACATATCGAATCTTTAAATAACTCCAAAGCCTCCACACCCATATGTCATATTATCTGTATTAAACACATGTGGAAATAGAAAACGCAACAGCTTAGCAAGCAGTCAGCATACAGTTTAACCAGGCAATTCCAGCATGTAGGCGTTAGCAAGCCAGCTTACTAGCACATGTAGCCTATATTAGACAACTCTGATCCTACATGGAGGCACATTTCTCATGTTGGTGGCGACTAGCTGTCTCCTCACACTTCCAGCCCCTGCAAATCTTGGATCCACTTCTGGGCGAGAAAGTACACAAACAGACCCTGGCCTTGTGGTCGCCCTGGTCCCTCTATAAGTTGCAAGACTTGATCTAATTATGCGTACTATAATGTTATTCTTAGGATGATAAGACGGCCCAGTGGTTACACACATTGTCCCACAACTAAATGATCTAACTTCCTGCAACAGCCATCTCTCCTGTCAAAGTCTCCTGCAGCATTACACGGAGCCCCATTAATAAGAGCATTAGCTAAACTGCCTGTAAAGGAGCTATCAGAGAGGTGTAGGCTGAGGTCAACCTCCATGTATAATTTCAGTAGCTCAGCAAAGGAGTACAGTGACAGTGATGGATAACCCGAGGAGAGGGTAAAGAGGAGAAAAGACGGTCGGATGGACAGAAAGAAGGGAAGAAAAGAGCAGTTTCTGGCAGATATGAAGAGCAAAGCAGACATCAAGAGGAGGACTGAGAAGAAGGCCACAAAGGGAAAGAAGAAATTAGCTTGAAGCAGAGTAAGTAGAATCAAAGCACCCGAGTCTCATCTCTGGCTTTTTTTTTTTTTCTTTTTTTTTTTTTCATAGTGAAGCGCTTTGGATAGGGATTACATAGGGAACAGTGCCAGGGAGACAGAGAGAGGTAGAGAGAGGATGGGGCAACAGAAGGAGAGAGAGGGGGCGCTGACCTACTTTGAATGGGAATTCTAATTCGGCATCTGAACCAGCAAACGGGAGAAAAAAGAGGAAATGAAAAGAAGAACGAGATGATAGAGGCTTCTTGCTATTAGAGGCTCCTCCAGCAAATTTAAACCAGGCAGTAATTCTACCACAGAGGACTCCGCTCTCCTACACAGGCCTTTGTCTCACAGTGGCTCTTTGAAGAAACCATCTGACTCCATTGCACTTCCTGTGACTGCTGCTCACACCAGCACTAATCAATCTCTCTTCATAATTTGTCTGCATTAGGCTTTAATGGAAAAAAGCCTATACAAAGGCCATTTGTCTTGTGTCACTGTGTGTGCGATGCCCTCAATGCATTTGGTTTCCTTCCCTATACCCCAAAGTCAGAACCTGAATTCTTAATCCATTTATAATTAAATGTCATATATTTTAAAGGACAGGAGATTAATAAACAGGGAGGTGAGAAATGGCGGGCAGAGAAACAAATATTGACCATGGGAACGTAAAGGGACTGCAGGGACTGAGAGGAGGGACTGTGTGTCTGTGTTATATTTGATAGATATGACAGAGAGATGAATGGTCAGAGCATTTTAATCTATGGGTTCAGTATGAGTAAACACACACAGACATATAAACACCAGCTGTACCGTCCTTGAGGTATACGGCTCTTAAAAGTGATTTCCACTTCAAATACCTAGATACACACACACACACACACACACACACACACACACACACACACACACACACACACACACACACACACACACTACACTGAGTGCAGATAGAAATCATAAAGGAATTACAGCTTTGAATACAGATTACAAACATGTAACAAAAAATAAAACACTAGAGCAGACAAAGCAATTACAGCAGCACCTTCTTGACACTGTGACTCTCAATTTTAAAGGAATAGCCAGAATAGTCTGGCTGCTAAATGAGCCGGCAGCAGATTTTTTTTACCTTAGACTGGAAGTCTGAAGAGATCTGACTACCAACACAACTAATGCTGATGCAGGAACCATCACCTTGAGGTAGCCAGGCAACCATTGAGATCACTGTGCTTACAGTAAAATCAAAACTTGTTTTTACACTTGGCTTTCGTATAGTTAAACAAACCAGATATAACATGTTGTTTAATGAGTGTCAGTGGTGCTGGTGGGTGGATTTTTTTTTTGCCTTTGTACAGAGCCAGGCTAGCTCTTTCCACCTGTTTTCAGCCTGTATGCTAAGCTAACATATCTGTGTGCTGGCTCTAGGAAGTCCAGTTTGAGTAATCCACAATTTCAAAGGCTTATCAGAGACAAAAACACTACGCAGCAGTTCATAGTAATATAAAACTGCATTATCTCTGTGACAATCACTTTATCCACTATCTCAACACTTGTGTGGTAAACAATAGAATCACTCTGTTCTTGTTACAGGGTATTATAGCAGGAATGCATGTACTTCACTGACCGACGCAGAGTGTTTCCGGATGATGTTGCACACATTAGTGGCAAAACTTGATCCATGTTCATTGTTTTTCTTGGAGGAACCTGTATGTTATTTCTTTGCTACAGCCCTCTGCATCCAGACTCCCACTGTGCCAACACAGTAAACTCACTGAAATGAAGGAGGAGGCTGTGTCGGTCTGAACACGGCCTGATGAGAACATTTTCCCATGCCCCACGAAGAGGCTTCCACAGAGAGGTCAGAGGTGAGGATCAGCTGTAGCACAGCACGGGAGCTGAGGCTTGCAGCACAGCCATGCTTATCTTTTTTTTTTTTTTTTTTAATGGAAAAACTGACAGAAGACAGAAAACAAGAGAAGCTAATGACTGCCACTCTCAGATTGTTTTTATTAACAACTACAGCCAAGATGCCCTTGGGCAACGAACTGAACTGTCAATTATGAAGCTTCTCAGCGGCCAACAGTGGAGGACTGTGGTATTTAGAGTCAACTGCTGGGTGTTATTGTGTTGAACCGGATTAATTTGACGCAGGGCATTGCGAGTAAGCTTGTTTACTTATCATTTCTGGAAAGCCAAAAGAAAAAAAAAGAAAGAAATGCATTAAAAAAATTTTAGGATTTAACTGATCTAAAATAAAAAAAAATAAAAACATAAACACATTAAATGAGACTGATGATCAGATGTCTGGCAAGTCTAAATGCTGCTTTGTGTTGGTGTTTACAACATCTTAAACAATAACCTGAGGCGCTTTTGGAGCATTTCACGAGTCAAACCTTTGAGTATCTGCAAAGTGCAGGTGGTCATGCCCGTTTTGGCAGATCTCATCAGCTCCCCGGGGCACGGAGAGGGGATGAGCCGGGGATTGAAGGGAATAGAACAGGGCGTGCTCACCCTGGATGAGTCACCCAGCGCTTTGAAGACACACGCACAAACACAGAGGGGTGAACATGCAACTGCACAGAAAGCACATAGGACACAAAATGCACCCACATGCAGAGGGTTAGAAAGAATATATATACACATCTGAATCAGTCTCTTATTACAGAGGCTAAAGTGTGTTAAATATATATATATATATATATTATGGCTATTTTGCTTGTTTTTCATTGAGTTTTTACGTTTCTTTCCTTTAAAACAACAAAATTTACTTCTGCTGAAGTGAAAATGATGGATATAAATCAGTCTAAGTGTTAAATGCAATAAAAAATATTTCATTTCTCCAAGCAGCCAGACGGCCCCACAACCTTTTTAAACACCCTTCTTTCATTAGCACTCAAAACCAATTAGCTCTGTATGTCCATATGTTGCAGAGCTTCATATGGAACAAAAACATTTATAAAGCTGAAAATAAGCACAGCTTGCTCACCCTTTATGTCGCCACAAACCAACCTCTTTCCAACACACACACAGGCTCATATTCATTAGCTCTTGCCCTAAGTGTGTGAGAAGCTTTTCCACACGTACTTGGCGCTCTAATGTAATTGTCTCATAGATTGTCTCTAGCAGACTAATGTGGAAACTTCTATGCCAGAGGTAAAATCCCCCTGTAGTGCAGATGCTCGTGGACGTGCATGTGTACGCGGTTGTGTGAGGGAGAAAATGCGAGACAGGTGAAAGAGAATCTCTCAGGGTTAAAGATTTCTCTCCCTACTTTGCTTCCTCCCGTGGGGATTTAAAGGGCTGAGAGAGAAAGAGACAGAGAGAGGGAGCGGGAGAGAGGGATGATGTCACTCCTACAATCGATAGAGCTGTGAGTCTACTTGATGTGATTTCTGCTAAATTTATTACTATCATACGCCACAGGAGCCCCAGGGGTGAAACAGAGTGGCAGCAGGGGGGGGATACCATGACTGAGTCTCCTCGCCACGCACATCTGCTCGACATGTTACGTCAGCCAAGTGTCAATATACTGATGGATCGGCCCATGCTGTTGCGGCTCGGCCATATTGAGAAATCGACTTAAGCCAATCACTTACTGTAAGACCAGAAGGTCATCAAGAAGAAAGTGTAAAATACAAGAAGGTAAAAGAAAACTCCATGTAGTCAATCACACTTTTTTTTTCCTCATGGGAACACGAGGGTTAAGGGTCTTTGCAGGTCTCACTGGTTCCGACTTCAAAACCTTATAAATAAGATATAAACCCATCAGACACTTCAGAGCAGGCAGGAGGTGGGGCAGCTATCCCCGGCCTGGGACCAGTGGGAGGGTAGAATCCATGTGAGCTCATTGTTTGTCTATGTGTTCCACTTTTTCCTTGCCAAAAAAATGAAGTAATGTATGTGTATGAATGAAACAAAGGCATGAAATGCATCATGAGCCTTGAGATTTTGTTATAACAGCCAATCAACTTCAAAGTATCCAATCTGCAGTGTGACGAATCATATCCATGTCTCTGCTTTTTTCCACTTTCACAAACAATCATATACTTGCAGCCATAAATCGGCCTTAGAAATGTGCTCATTCACAAAAATATATATACATAAATAAACAGAGAAAAGTGTACAGATGGCCATTATGCTGAATATTTTATTGGCTGGTCTGAAAGGCCAAAAGAAATTGCGAAAGAAAAGAGAGAGAAGGGAGGAAGAGAGTAACTAGGAATGTTATGATGATTATACTGCCTCATAAATGAGCGTGCCCAGCCAAAGTTGGAAGGAAAAGTATCCATAAAGTGTGCGCCGAGGTTTTCACTGTGTGTACAAATGCATCTATTTCACAGCGGCTTGCATGAACACCATGCGCTATGTGTATTTTAAATGTGCGTTGGTGTGTGTAGAAACATTTGCTCGTGCTTTATGTACTTATGTAACTATGTGGGAGAGGATGAAGCAAAACAATGAGATATTTGGACAATGAAGCCTCGACTGGAGGCCAGCCAGGAGGTAAAAATGCCCAGAGATTACTGGGATCCAGGGTGTAACCGCATCCCAATGTCACCCAGTGCCTCTTAGCTGCAGGGATAACTTGGGTCTGGTTCAGGGAATATGGGATTTACACTGATAGAGCTGAGAGAAGATGGCCGTGACCTGCCATAAAAGACCAGCTGAGGACTTAACGTGTGTATGTTTACGCCTGCACACATGTGTACCCCCTCTGTGTGTGTTGTTATTCCCCATGCGCAGGGGTCATCAGGTTTGTTGGTCTGCTTTGGTGCAGATGACCTTTCACAGCATCGTGCAGAATGTGTCACACTTCATCAAGCCTAATTACATGTGGGAAAGCTGTTTAGACGCATAAATGACCTTCATGGTAAATAACAAGTTCCAGTCTCCTTGGAGACAACCACATGCACGTGTGCATGGAATCACATCGATACACACACATACCTGATTTATGCATGCTGTTGTGTGCACACAAGTGGCCACTATGCTGCAGTCCATAAATCAGTTTAGTGTTATGAAGAACATTTTGATGGTAAAATTTCAGCTTTGAGGGGATAAACACAGGACACTTGGGGACAAACATCCCCCCAGGCTTCAGGTATCACATGACAGATGCTCGCAGCCATTGGCTGTGTAAAATGATGTCAGCTCAGTTTACTCACTTTTTTCTTTGCTAAAAGAGTTGAATTACCCTTTTCAGCTGGATATTAAGATTTCATTTAATGGGGTATATTTTACAGCAACTATGTTTCATGAAGATATAACTTCAGTTAAGCATCTATAAGCAGCATGTAACAGTAAATGGTTCATAGAAAACATACATCATACATATACTGTAGTGACAATTTATGTGTTTATTAATGTGTTTGTCAATTAATTAATGAAGCATCAATCTGTAAGATAAATGCTTGATAACATGGCGGTTAACATTTTATCACTCATGTTATAATATCATTATCAACACTGAAAAATGAATGTAACAAAATTGTCATATCTTAAAAAAGCTTCTTTGCTTACAGCAGCATACATTAAAACGAGCAAACTGACTACAGGCAGGTGTTGTGTAACATGGTTATCAATTAAAATCTAACACTGCTAGCATTTCCATGTTATCATAATTTCAAATTAAGCTACCGCTGAGTCCTTACCTTTGACATTAAAGAATAATATTAGCATACAAGCAGTAATAATATGACCACAGGTAGTTAACATGCTAACAGTTAGCATGTAAAATTTAGCTTGTTAATGCAATAACATTTGCATGTTGTCACAATTTACAATTACAGCTAAGTCTATTACTGAGTCTACTGTTTACTTACAACAATACGGTCATACATAGTTTAACCATTTATTAAATGTTTATATAGCTTAGTGCTTGTAGATAATAAATATAGATTAAGATAAAGTGGTATTTATATGGTAAAAACATCAGAATAAACATACTCTAAATCAGCACTTCCAAAACCTGGAGGTAAATCTGAGGGATCACGATACGATTAAAGGGACAGGAAAACGAAGAAATAATTAAGTCTACTATTCAAAATGATGTATATTTTTTGGCTTTTCTCTAATAGTGAATATATTTTGTGAAATACTGTGTATTTCATTCATCTGGGCCTCCAGAAATCCTTCAATTTGCAGTCTGAGAAGAAAAAAATGTTTTCTGTTAAGACTGTCCACAACTCGTGTCCACACGAGGCCATGAGTCACAAGTCCATATAAATCCATTTTTAAGGGGGCAAAAGCAAAACAAGCTTTGGGAACTAGTGCTCTAAAGAGTAGCTTCCTCAAAAAAAAAAAAAAAAAAGGTCTTAATTTTCTCAGAGCTGTTTGTGAGAAAATCAGTGTTTTTCTTTTGCAAATTAAAGACTTTTGTCAGGGTCACTGGGAGATATCACAGTAGTAATTTACACTTCAGAACAAAATGCAATGAAAATAGCTGCCACATGTGTCACTGAGCTAACTGCTCTTGTTATAACTCACAAGAGTAAAGGACGGAGTAGATGAAGCACAATTATTTTTGAGCGTTGAGAAAGTGTTATTTCAGACATGTTCCCGTGGACAGTGTTTCGAGTGAGCTGGATACACCAGATATTTTCCACCTCTGGGTAACAGCAGCTAATTTATCCAGCTGAGTCACTTTAAGTCCTGCTCTTCCACCCCATTGTGGTTTAAGGGATGATATTTCTTTAAGGTTAATTCACCATTGTCTGTTGCTAAAAAGAGATAAGTACAGTTTCTAGTGTATCTTAATCCTGGGTGCTGACCAGAGTGGCCAGTGTAGTGTAGCCACAGGGCGGGACAATAAACACTGCCTTTCTTTTCAGCCTGCCAGGAGACATCAACAGGGCCGATTGTACTACAGGGATCGGTGACATCATTCATTCTCTCAGCAGGGCAATACACACGCACAAACACTCACGCACACACACACACAAACCCCTCCTGGGCCGCCCTCTCCACAGGCCAGTAGCTCTAAAAGAAGCCTCTCACAAAGCACGGGGTCAAAAAGTCCAGTGAGTAGGGGCGGGCGGAGAACTCCATTGACCTACATCACAGACATAATCAACAATGGTCATTTGATGAGTTTCCACAACAACCCTCGCGCGCACACTCACACAGGCCCACTATCACTTTCCAGCAAACAAACTACACCACAACCTGCATCTGTCTCGGAGCCATAATAGGCAGCTTGTTATTAGCAAGCTCTCCCGACCCCCGCAGAACTGTCTGCCGAGGCCTCGCCGCTTCAATGGGCCTCTTATATCTGCAGAGAGAAACAGCTACTGCCAAACAAGACTGGCACAGAGAGGGAACAGCGTGGGCACGTGGGAAAAGCATGGGCAATCCGAGGCTCGTCTCGTGATCCAACACAATAAGCTTTAAAACGGGGAAGCTGGCAGACACAAAACATAACTGATAGATGAACAAGACTGAAAGTCTATAGCCACGGGTATGGTCCCTTGTGACATGATGCTCATCTCACACCAGAGAACAAAATGGTTGATTGGATGAAAAACAAACAAATGTCTGACCATTTATGTTGTCCTTTTTCAAATGATTCAAAAGCGACAAGCAGAACTGCTTCTCACTGTAACTGGCCTGGTGTGAGGAGGTGAGGAAGTGCAGCAATAAAAAGGAGAGAAAGACAAAAGAGCTTCATATCTTTAGGAGATGTATGATTTGAACTTCTCTCTTCTCTCTTGTTTCATTACTCCTGTAAAAATACTTAAGCATTGGCTGTGTTGGACAGGTGGAAACTTTGACCTGCAGGTGGTGCGATACAGAAAAAAAAGTGATCACCAAAGTCAACAGGATTCATCTTCAAAGGATCGTGAATGTCTTTTTTAAAATCACATTTCATGGCAATTCATCAGGGAGTCGTTCAGGTATTTCAGTTTGAACCAAAGAGGTTAACAACGGAAACTGTCGTCTGGAGAGCTACACCGCTAGAAAGGCGAAAAAGTGACACAAGCAGTTGAAAGTAGCATCCACACTTTGGTGTTCTCAGTTCCTGGAAAAAAAAAAAATGAGTCACTGAATGTTACACGCAACAGAAGAGAACACCAAATGGAACGGATATACAATATATCAGCTTGTCTAAGGCCGTAATCCACACCAGCGTCACAAAATGGCAGATTGTTTGGGGATGCAAATCACCGAGTCTCATGAGGATCCACAGAGATGCCATGAGTGGGAGATAGTATCTGCTGTGTTTGCATGTCCTGAAGGGCACGCTGTGGAACAAAACAGCCCCGGGTCGGCCAGCCTGTTGGAAAAACACACAGGTGACTGTATCGCCGAGGTCTCCGAATCAACAAAGGCAGATTAATGACAGCGGATGATGTGTGGATCTGATGGCACAACTTTCAGCTCCTTATCCAGTATGTGTACCAGAACAAGTTCGTCTGATAATCCCTGCACTGCAGAGGACCAAGTGTGAGTGTGTGTATGAGGGCAAGAGTGTCTGTATGGGTGTGTACATAATGGATTGTGTGCTTGTGTGTGTGTGTGTGGCTGATAAGCGTAAACAGTCCTCTTAGACTGTAGCATTTGCCTACGCTGATTACATCTCCTATGCCTTCGCCAACCAAATCAGTCTTGCCCCTTCTTACTGCAACACACACACACACACACACACACACACAAACACAAACACAAACACGCAGATGAAACAAGCAGCCCCTGCACAGGCATGTGATATGTAAACACTTCAAACACAGCAGATCCAAACCACTCAAAACTTCCCCTTTTGGCTGCACTGTCAACAAACAGGACGTTTTGCCCATGCAAATTTAAAACCCCAGAGGTAGCGAGATGGAAATCTCGGACAATGATGAACTCATACTTTCCTGTGCTCCTGTATGCTAATGAAAGGCTTTATGTGGATGGGTTGTCAGGGGATTTATAATTACAGGGCTGGGGAGGAGGGCTAAGGAGCTGTAATGAGCCGTGTAGCTTGGTAGGTCCTCTGACTGGAGAGCTAGAGGCCAAAAAGCCCCCTGTGGAACCTGATTCTGTATATTTATGTGTGCGAGTGTGTGAGTGTGTGTCTGTCTGTGTGTGAAGATTTGTTAGAAATGTGTAGAGATAACATGTGGGAGTGCTAATTTGAGTATTTTGAAGTCTGTTCACATTCTCCAACTGTCTCCCAGACAGACATGAAGATGTTTTTTTTTTTTTTAAGCTGGATCAATCACATGTAGGTTTGCATGTGCTGGTTTCAACATTGCAAAACAACCTGGAGCCTGCAGGGTTATTGTTTAGCTGGTTTGGCTTTAAGCTACAAGATGAAAGGGTAAAGCTCTTTGGTTAACTAAGATTGAGTTTGATTAGTGCTTAACCTTCTCCTTAAGGAGTGGTTACAGTCCTCAAAACAAATGGGATGTTGGCCTCCTCACCAGTTCACTGGATGAGTCTCAGTGAAACAACAGATGCTGTAAGACATTCAAGAACAAATAAAGTAGTTTAGAATCATCTTGCTCTGTATAACTTGCCGTACAGAAAGAGAAGCTGTAGCTCTGCCAGACTTCATTCAGAGCATGCCAAACATAGCTGCTTACTATTTTCTCCCATGCCGTGAAATCATTGTTTATGAAGCTTAAAATGTGACTGGCGAGGAGCAGCCAAGCATCTGGCGAGGAGCAGCTGTTAGTCTCAAAGCCATATTGTCCAAAACTGGTTCTCCCTTTATGCCTACAGTACAACTGTGGCTACCTAACCTTTATGTAACCCTCTCTATCTGTCCTTTAAGGATAGTATGGACTATCTATGCAGAACAGGAGTTCAACCTAATCTAATAATAATAATCTAGAATCGAGAAAATAGGCTCTAAGTTACTTGTCTAAACTATAAAGGTAGACACGAAACATCCACCTCAATGAACACACACGACAACTGAGTGGATCTTGTAAAGGTAAGTGTATTATATTCAATTGGTCACTTTAAAGTCACACAAATACACTTTCTTCTTTCAGCTAAAAATATATTGGAAGGAAATTAAATGTATTACCAGCAACCAGGTTACCCTCCAACAAGCATAAAAAATAATGACATTCTTGTTCTGCAATCACACTAAGTGTATAAACCAAAACCCTTGTACACATTAAATGCTTCTCTTCTAACCAAGTTCAATGAATAAGGAAATAAATGAAAATAAAATGAAAATTAAGGAGAGCACTCAAAATGTCCTACCATCCTCATCTACACTGAATGTACCACAGGAAGGTCCAAGGTGATGACTGATGGTTGGGTGGAGATGGAGACTTCCGGGGAGGACGGTTAGACGGCGGTTGAGATGCGGATGGATGACAACAGACGAGATGGTGGACAGACGTAGGACAGACAATGTCTCTGCTTCCAACAGAAGATCTCTTCAAAACCAGCCTACACAACATGCAGGAAAATTAAGCACAAGTCCTCATAAGTTATTGTAAATGTCCATTGAGATCTGCTCATATAAAGTCACTGCTGTAAAATGTTTTAAATGTCCTTTTTTTCATCAACTTAAACAAATGTAACATAACACAACCCACAGTATACCTCAAAGTATATTATCTCAACATAAACACATGAGAGAAATTAAACATATTGTTTCTCTAACAGACCTATTTACTGTACTCAAACGTGCTTTTAGCAGACTTCATAACTAGCTTACATATAGCTTAGCAGCATGAAAGCTTGTGCTAGCCCCAATGCCTATCTCCACTCCACATGGTAATTAAGCATCAAACACACAATTTACCTGGACAGGAGTCATAAAACACACAATTATCACACACTCATGACAAAGTCTGATCTCCTTCATAACAATCCCGACTGGTTTTAATAGAAATACCGAGCTTTTATCAACTCTTTTTATCTGCACGCATCATTTCATAATGCAGTTAGCATGCTAACGTAGCAGACAATGAGTTACAAATGCTAACTCACCGGGATATCAAATGTTAGCAGTCGAAGTCACAGCTCCTTCATCAACTCATGCTTTGCTCAGCATCAAGCATAAACTTACAGCTTATTATCATCAAGCTTTAACTTTGGCTAAATCCATCAGGTAGCTCCTTAACTTTAGCAGGACTGCAACGCATCAGGGAAAAACAAAAATAGGTGTTATTTAGAGAAAGAGTGCCACTCTGAGCACTTTTTGCGCACTGAGCAGAGCTACAACCTAGCAACCCCATTTAAAGGGACAGTAACATAAAAGTAATCTCGGGCTAAACTACCCCGGTTACATTTAGACACCTTGAGCCATTGACAGGTCACTAGCAGACATGCAACCACAGCAACCCCTTTGTCTGTGATTCCCCACCTGTTATCTTCAGTGGTGTCTTCAACCTCTATGTGGTCTGAGGGAACAAGGCCTGCTGAAGAAGAAAAAAAGGCAGAGTTTCCAACAGAAAGCAGAGCAAGTTTTCGCCTCACATTATTCTGGCGGTTTTAAACACACAAATATTTATTTGCCCCAAACAGCAAATGCAGCAGCTGTACAGACGTTAGCTTTAAGCTAGCTAGCAATGGACACAATGACTGTGAAAGTTGTGTCTCTTCTTTTTCCTCTCCTCTCATGTTATCATCATGTTTATGAAGCAGATTTACAAACTGTTATTTTTTATTTGTATAGTTTTCGTGTTAATTTGTGCCAAATTCGCTTCTAATCGTGTTTTTCCATTCACCTTATATGCAATCGAGCAGACTCTAAACTTCACTTCATGTTCTGTCTGAACACACAGTTTCGATAGATGTTTTGCTCCTTCATCCATCTTTTCTGTCAGTGCTGGTCCACATGAGAGCTGATCCACATTCAGCTGATTGCGGAGACAGACGGCAGACATGGACGAGGAACACAGGAGCTCATTCACCACCACCACCACCACCACCACCACAACACTGACAGTGGCTTGTGATTTGGCCTTTTAACATCTGTTGCAGACTGAGTGACCTTTGCACCATAAAGACAGAGCTGCAGAATGCTGTTTGTTACTGTTTGGCTGCCAAACCCCTTTTTTTCCATTGCATGGGTGTGCATCCTGAGAGAAAAAAAGTACTAAGAGTACTAAGATTTTTGTGTCACATTCACACTGCCCTCTTCTTTCCATAAATGTTTTTACACCACAAACCATAGCTGGAACAATGACTTAAAAATCCCCACACTTCCCTGAAAGAGGAAACCAGCTCTGTTGCTGCTGCCTCACTGCCACCAGAAAGAGAAAACTGTTTTTGCCTCAGAGATGAAAACAACTAGGCCAAGTCAGTTTTTTTTTTCTGCTTACGAAAGGGAAAAAGTGCATATTTTGATAAGTATGCAACCATCTTCTCATACATCAGATAGGATCTGCAAGTGGCTCTTTAAGGGCCTCTTTGAGTGATAAATGACAACACAGGGGTTCTTGGAATTTGCCTCCCAGTTGCTCACATTTACAAAGTCTTTGTTAAATAGGTCCCTTGCTACATTACGTTACGCACACTATCAATCTGGCCACTAATTAGCCTGGAAGAGACAGGGTAATGTACAGAGCGAGGCAGACTCAGCGGGACAAAAACAGAGGGTTATATTGTTTAAAAAAAAAAAAAAAAACAGTAAAATGAGTGTGTCTTTAGGGAACCTTGAAGCGGGGGTTCCCCTCCTTTGTGCCTCATGATCTTTAAAATGAAGAACCATCTACTAACAGTCTGTCTTTACTTATTGTTGCATATGTCAGTAAGTTGTGAGCAGAGTGAGTCGCCCTCATATATGTAACTTTTCTGTTCTTTTAAGCAAACTATAGAAACCTGACAAGAAAACAATAGAGAGTGGAGAGACAACAAGAGGAGGGTGGGGTGGTGGGGGAGGGAGGGTTTCCATGAAGTTTGGTCCCATTTTCAAAATGTATTTAAAGGAAGAAAAATAATATCTACATATTATTTTTATTGTGAACTTGTGTCCCTTTTGTTGTTTATTTCGTTGTGTTCTTTGATTTGTATTAGTTACTTTCAATGATTTAAGTGCTGGAAAAGCCACTAAGAAATTGAATTACAAATTTCTAAACTTCTAATAACAAAAACACCCAGTGAAGGACATTACATTGATAGAAGCATACAAATCAGAATAAAAAAAATAATTAATTAATAAACTTTTAATATTTTAATTAAGTTATTGTGCTTTTTTGATAAGAGAGATATAGATAGAGAGAAATCCTACTTCCTCATACACATCAACCGAAAGCCTGTAAACTTTTCCGCACCTGGCCAGGTGGGGGGGTGTTTCTGTGAGTGACCTCTACTACTAATTACCCCCAGATAAGATAAGTGAGAGTCTGACAGGAATTGCTGACTGGGACTGATAAAGAAAAGTTGGATCTGTGCTGTCCAGTAATGTTAATATTTATTTGTTTTCATTGGTTGAAAGACATTTATTTTGAGTTACCAGCATTTGACTTCATATTTTGTTTTCCTGGTGATAATACTTGTGTCATATCTTCTGATTGTGTGTTATGAGGTCACTTGGGATGAGGCAACAACAAGAACACTCGAGTTTTGTAACACTTTTTTTCCTGTCATAACAATTGCATGTGAAACATGAAATTGAACTGACGCAAGAAATTATCTGCGTAAGACCCAAAGCTCATGCGCGTGGACATGCACACAAAAAAAATCACACATGCAAATTGAGAAAGGAAAGCCAGCGGGTCAACATAACCTGATTTGAGATATTCATCAGCTCTCTCTGCTTGTGCCACATATGTCGAAAATTACATTTGTGATCAATCTCCACTCTTCACTTGCACTTGGCAATCAGCTCTGTGATTGAAACCCCCCTCCAATCTCGATAATAAGTTGATTTCATGCAGACACACTGTGACACAATTTACATGTCTTCACCTTGCTGCAAGGACGCTCTCCGTAAAAACCCGAAAAGGTTTTACATACATTAGAATACAGAACGCTTCATAGCTTAACGTCTTTGGTTATAAAAGCGGTGGAAATGTGATCCTAGGAGTACAATATGTCAGTCAGGAGTATTGTCTATGACTGGGTGTGTTGTGTCTTTCTTTGCTACACAATGCCGTATGGATTATATTTGCATTTGTCCCCTAAAGAGTTCCCTGCAAAATAAGGAGTTTTTTTCAGGGGGATGGGCAATATCTCCTGAGAGATGTGTTGCATAAAAAATACTGCATTTTTTTACTTTTACTGTTTCTGCATTGACAAGGGGACGTCAGCTTTGTGTGATTTCATTTTTATACCGATTCTTAATTATAACAATTTGATCATGGAGAAACACCAGCAGCCAACCACATATCTTGATGTGACTGCAACCAGCACGAATGTGGAAAGTCCACAATAGCCATTGTGTTTTTCTGGTTACTCTGGGAACATAAAATTCATTAGATTGACTGACAACATTAAAAACCTCTCAGCCAGAGGTTTTTTCCTAGAAGCCCTGTTTTGGCCAAGCAATGGCTGCCTTCTACGCACTGTGACTTGGATTCAGTGCATTGGTCGTCATTTTGCAGCCAGTGGCAGTTGTTCTCTTTCTCCTCAACGCCAATGAAAACATCCAGGCCACACTTAACCACTGCTTCATAAAAACTAATGCCACACTGCCTCTTCCAAACTTTAAATGTTACAGCTGTTAACTACATGCAGAAGCATCAAGAAGCAAACAATGCTTCCTTTCTTTCTACTTTGTTGTGTACTCAGTGACATACAGCGACTGTTTGCACAAGTTATAGATAAATTAAAACATAAAACAAAAAAATCTTTTTTAAATCACATTTCTAAAACCAAAAATTCATGAGCAAAGTGTAAGAAATGTATTAAATCTGTTTGTCTGCTCATAAACTAAAAACATTAGCATGCCTTGCTAACTAGCTTGTTACCTACATTTAGCTATTAGCTAACTATATTATTACATGCAGGTGGAGGTCACATTAGAAAAGCCCTGTGCACTTTCAATAGTAAACATCTGCATGTCATGTTAGAAAGAAATAAAAGTCTGGTATTAGATATTTTCTTTTATAATACTGCATTTTATACTTGGGCTAGTCACGTAGCTCTACCCTGCTGTACAATACTGCTCCTTTATTTTCATGTCTTCATGGATTAGCTGAACATGCTGACTACTTAGATCTCAAATCTGGGCCATATTGTTTTTAAAAATTACCATGAAGTGTTAAATCGGCCACTGTTACCACTGTAAACTGCTTTTGTTTAGTGCCATATTGGAAAGCTACCAGTAGCAATAATAGTAAAGGTAAAAAAAATTTAGTTTCAACCTTCAGACAAGCCAACGTATAGATAGTTGAACCTATGTGCTGCTTATTATGGCACATGAACTGTAATGCTTACTTGCTTTTTAGTATGTACAGAATTGAAGGAAAGTACCAATATATACAAAGAGTTGAATGAGCACTGATGGGAAAATGAAAATGAAAATAAATACATATACTATATATTCCCCTGTGATTTTTGGGGGACTTCTTCAGCTGTGGGCCTCACATGTGACAACACAATTGCTGTTAGTTGACTTGAAGGAAAACACAAAACAGAAAAGAGGAAAAACTAATAATTAAGAACAGTGAGATTTACTCCATTAAAGAGGCAGCGACTGGTGTGTACTAGAAGGCAGGCAGGGAGGAAGACGGATGATGGGGGAGTGTGGGGAAAGGCAACGGAAGGAGAAGCAGACATCACCCATTACCTCATTACCATTACTCTTAGTGACTCTGGAGTTGATGAATGAAAGGGTATGAAAGCAATTTCATTACAGGCAGCGAATAGGAATGGGAGCTGGAAGAGAATGCGGAAGAGTAGGAGATAAAAAGCTTTGCACAAATAACAACCAAAAAGCTATTATTTCAAGCTCTTCCCACATACTGGTTTAATATAGTAGATAAAAAAGCCACAATTTCTTCCCCCGAAAAACACATTTCAGGTTTTCACATTGTTTAAACATTGCACCAAGTGACACACACACACACAAAGCAATGCATTAGCAGCTTGCTGTCAGTATATTGCAAATGCTATACTGTCTCTCACATCAATCTATGTGCAGTGAAGTGTGTTGCTCATGTCTAGACCCAGATCAAACAATGAGAAAAAGCCACCTGGAGTTTTTTTTTTTTCAGTACAAACATTATCCACTTTCCAGTAGGACAGGCAATTTTCCCTAAGCAAATGAGATACATTGTTTGCTCTACTAACACAATCACTGGAAACCAGCCCTACCTGTTGTACAATGTGTGAAGCAGAATGGGTGTGGGGCGAAAGAAAAGCTAATGTGCGGTGACAAACAACACTACCTTGCAAGATGCCAGATTTCATAAGCGGTAATAAGGCTGCCGTTCACAAGGACATGGAGGTGAATTAGGAAAGGTTTGTTACGGATGAGTTCATGTAAGAGGTGTGTGGTGTTTTGGAAAGTGTCACACGGATAAAAGGAGACAATCAGCGATGGAGATGGATTAGCGGGAGGCCTCACAAAACCTGACACAGATGCACACTCATCTCAGCTGTGATAGCAATGGGCGGCGGGGGTCGAATACAGTTGTGTGCGTGTTGATTGAGTGACAGACAGAGGATCTGTGTATAAGAGTCCTGGGTGATCCTAAGTAGCCTGATAGTACAGGGCGTATCACTCCGGAAATGGAAACATGGGTCGGAAAGAGCTGATAAACAAACAAGACCTTCTGCAGTCAGAGCATCACGAGGACAAAATTAGAAACCACACTCACCCTGACCAAAGGTAACGATCACTAAAGTGAGCGCCGCAGCTGCTCAACCGCCACGATTTTTCCATGCATGCATCACCTGTTTGGTTGGAAGGTCACCTTCTCTGGTGTGACAAGTGAAACCAAATAATTGGCTGTTTTTATACGTTCAGTGTGTTTGTGGCTCACTACGGCTGATGATCCGTCTTTCAAAGAAATCTTCAAAAGTCTGATGGGGGTTTCTTTACTGTACACAGCACAGATACAGGCGCTGCCGATTACTGAAGCTGTGGTAAAGGGGAAACACAGTGATAGCAGTTTACAGGGAGCAGATGATCACAGGATTACTTTCCAGAGATACACACAAATCCAACTGCTTTTTCTGCAACCCCGTCTCCTAGAAATTACAGAGAAATGTCTTAACTTCCAACAGCAACAATGGAGCATTTTGTTCCCAAAACGTTCCCAAAACATCACTGCTAAAACAAATTAGTAGAATATAAATGCAACTCAGAGGAGACCTGAATGGTTTTTTTTTGCATCATTTTTTGTTTGTATCTCTTGTGTTGTGTTCCCGAGTTGTTCCTGTGAAGTCTGCTGTAAAGCTGTGAGCCAGGATCTGAGGGTAGCAACAATGAGCTCCTGCTGAGGAAGCTGAGTCTGGGCTTTTTATACGGCCTGTAACGACGCAGTTCTGGCTGGCTGACACCTGATAAACTCCACTCCTCTGGAGACGAAGCAGCGGGCATGATGCGAGGCTGCAGCTGCTCCTATGGACATGCTATATTGTACATTTATATGTGCATTTGTTTAACTTCTGTCTATACAGGACTGTGGACTGAAGAAAGTATCTTGAGACTGATGCGAACAGAAACACACGAAACCACAACCAAATACCAAAATTTATTAGCCCGCCTGTAGGCCCCTCTTTAGTCTAAGCAGACTTTTATGACCACAGTGGAGCCTTTCCTCTCTCTGCAGGGTCTGTGTTAAAACTGTTAACTATGTCAACATTTGCAAAACACAAGTCAACTGTCTCTCTATCACCAAGGGAGGAGCACCTTGCGTCTAACAACACAGGTCACAGGTCATAGTTTACCACCAAACTATTAAATCAGACAGGCTCAGGAGCCAAACCGACAGAGGTAAAAACATCGTTTAGTAGCTCCACAACACAAACAGGAAGGTGTGTTTCTATGTGCGATGAAGAAAAGATAGATGATTACATCTTCAGAGCAATCAGAGTATCTTGTTCAAGTGGGTCTTAAAAAACAATGAAAGAACATTACACTTTCTTCCCTACACATTTTCCCAGCCCATCCTGGGAAACCAGCCAGTTTTAATTTTTTTTTAAAGATAATCCTGCTTCTTTAACCTCTAGGCTACCGCCGCTCCCATTTGACAGAGAAATACTGTATGTGAGCATTTTCAGTCTGCAAACAAACAACAACAATGCACTTCTCTTCCTCTAAGGCAAGGGAGCTGGAAAGTTATAAATAGGAATATAGGGGAAGTGTGCAAACTGCAAGCAAAGGAGCACAAACAGCACAAAACATTAGGAAAACACTCCTATATATGAGGAGCACTTAGTGACTTTGCTTTGATCTCTGTGTATCTTCCGCATCGTGTGCATCCTCCCCTCCTGACTGAAGCGGATTTTACAGTTGAAATTATAATTAGAGATAATACTGTTCGAAACTATTTCAAAAGGGGAAAGAAGGGGGTCCTAATGTTATCAAATCAGCAACGTACTGCAGCATATGTTCTGTGTTAGTGGTGATACTATGTGTAGAAATACACATGCCAAGATATGAAGAGGAAGATATGGGGTTTTAAACTGCCAGAGCTTGTTAAGTGAAAGACACGTTATCTCTATGATTAAATGGCCCTCTATGTAACAGTCCCTAGTAATGGAGATGTGCTCCTTTGTTGCTTCGTACAATTCATGTGTGTATACACTGCGTGCATGCATGTGCCATGCTCATGTGTAAATGTGTGTGTGTGTGTGTGTGTGTGTGTGTGTGTGTGTGTGTATGTCTCAGTCTTTCCTGTGTCATCCATCCGTCCCTTGTGAACTCTGTATGCCATTAAAGGATGGCAAGACTGCAGCCATTAGTGTAACAGGATCGGACCACTGAGAACCTTTAGACACACACACACACACACACACACACACACACACACACACACACACACACACACCATGCACACGCATGCATACATGTGCTTCAGACATTTGCTCAATATCAAGAGGGCAGACACACACTCTCAGAGACATACTGGAAACCATTACCACTGTTTCCTTCACAGCACTTAAGTGGGCCTTTAGTTATTTTGTATGTGTGTGTGAGGAGGTATATGAATGCAGGGTTGTCTGAGTGGGAAAGAAGATAGAAGATCAAATCATGACAGCGGCAAAGCATCCACCCCTGCAGCCCACTTTTTGGCAGGAAGTTAAACCAAGACAAGAGGGAGAGAAAAGCAGCAGCAATCCTGTTTCTCCCCCCATATGTCACCCACACAGCCCTGGATTCTGTCCCCCACAGGAGGAAAAAGGGAAAATGAAAATCTCCTTGTTTTTTCCTGATGTTTTCTCTACCCAAGAGGCAGAGCTCACAGCCAGCCACATCTCTTCCAGTAAGCTATAATTATCACCAAACCGACGCAGATTACTGGAGGAGGGAGAGAGTGGGAGAAACAGCGGCAAGGGTTTTCGAACAATGGCGGAGAAAATGATAGGCTTGATATTGAGGTCACATAATAAAGGCAAATAGAGCCCAAATGAGTTGATTCTATGGCTCACACAACATTCCCCGTGCCTAGCCAGTAGAGACAGAGGGGGTTTTGTCCTTGGCTGCTGTTAGCATTTTGCACAACATGTGCTGCTGGTAATTACGTTTGCCATTGAAAAACACTTGAATGGTTTGAAAAGACAGAGCAGGGAAGAGAACCATCGTTATCTGTCTCTGTTGTGCTCTAATAATGAAATTGCTGTTGATTGAATTAGGAACATGATGAACGATTTCTTATGCTAGCCTTGGAGGCGTGGGCGGGTGTGACCAAATGGGCTGCGGGCCATATTTGGACAGCTTTGGGCCAAATGGTGTTGCGTTTCCACACGGCTCGTGTGACATGGGAGGCCATTTGCTGTGAGGGGCAGAGATCAGAGATGTTATGAAAAATGATCTGAGAAGGATTGTGTCGGGGCTGAAATGAAACACATATGGCTCTCGAGCGGTGGATATACACACAGGCAATCGTGCAGACAATGAAATCCAAACACATTGAGGTCGAAAACATAAACACTCAGGCAGAAACACACATGCACTATACGGCTCATGCAAACTCTCCAAATATTTGGAACCAGTTGGACGAGACAACGCCCCCCGTCATCTGTCCAATCACCTCAGGAGCATGTTTTTCACAATCACCTTATCAATCCTGTTAACCCCCACCACCACCAATACCTCCACCTCCCTCCTACACCACACCCTGTGGCACACATTCTGTCACACACACACACACACACACACACACACACACACACACACACACACATAAAGATGTTGTTTTGCCAGAGCAAGGCCCCTCCCCTGCCCTGCTATCACCAGGTATTTCTGGATTCCCATTGGTCACCTGAGGAGCAAGATTGCAACACCCTCTGAAGGTTCAGTGACCTTCACTCCCCGTGTTACTATGAAGCATCAACATCTGACGGGATGACTCAGAGGGAAGTCAGCTGCAGTGATTAACAATGTTTTTTGCGGAGGCTTCAGCTGAAACATATGTGCATAGGTACACACATACCTTTCGTACAGATGTAATGTAGGTCTGCTGCGCAACCGCTGCATGCTCTGCAACGCGCTGTCCAACTTTTAGTCCTGTGAGCCAGCTCCTCCAAAGAGAAGCATGCACAAGTGCTGCGTGTGTGTGAATGAGTGTATTTTTGCGTGCACGTCCTCTTGGACACTAGAATCAACCAATTCTGTAAAAAAACAACTCACGACCAACGAGGTGTGAGACTCTGTTGACACTCGAGGGCCCTCAGGGTTGAGCACAAGTTATTTTTTACCAAGAATCACCTGGGAGTGCGAGGCAACACACCTCTCATAGAACCTGTGTGTGTGTGTGTGTGTGTGTGTGTCGGGGCATACCATGAGGTGTATGTACAGGTTAAACCTACACACCTGCATCCTTTTTATGGAAGCAAAAACACAGCAGACAGTCCTGCGTTTGTACAGCCGGGGAAACTGTGAAATACCGTCACCTACAGCGTATACAGTTGGCTTGGCAGGATCTCAAAGTATGCACGAGCAAATGGTGAAGCAACATGACTGCCATTAGTGGACTGTGTTTGTTCAGTCTGCTCTCAAGCTCTGAGGCCTTTCCAGTCAAAACACTTCTTCTATGGGACCCATTTAATTTAGTGCATTACAGTATCTGAGGACTCGCCTCATATAGCCACATGCTGTTACTTTTAACACCTTATATGATAATTTGATCTTGTACCTCCACCCATGTGAAATAGAGTACGGGATTAGAAGACAACAACAACCTCTTTGTCATTCTGAGAAGACAGGCCGTGATACAATAAGAGGAAATCCTTGCAGCATACTGATCAGCTTGAATCATGTTCCCCTGACTCGGAGCTCTACAGCGCTACCAAATGACAATATATCCAACAAAACAACTACTGTATCACCCTTGCACATTATCTAACACAGCGCTCACAGTGAAACCTCAAACCACTGCAGACGTGTGGCTCAGCTGATGACCCCACCCTTGTGGGCTCCCCTGCAAAAAAAGATTTCATAGCTAACATGGGTATGCTTCTGAGTTTGCATGCAAGGCTGCTGGTGCAGAACAGCGTGTAAAGTTCAACAGTGTTCAGCTGTGCATGCTTGCAGACAAACTCCAGTAAGAAAACACTGCATAGGATGTTTGGAGGCACGTTCAGTGCACCGGCTTGCACATGTACATACAGTAGGCCCATATTAGAGTGATGATAATTCTGACATCCTGACTTCCTTGAGTTCAGTAAGAATCCCACCCGAAGCCCACTGCAGTCAAAGACAAGTTATAAGAATCAGTAGATAACCTAAAATATCTGCAAAAATGAATCCCAGTGTGTCCTCAAAAATCTGGACTCTATCTAATAAACAATTTACGTTTTTGTTGTTAGGCTGTATCAAACCTGCATGGATGATAATCTAATTCATTGATTATTTAAGGTGATTTTATTGAATCATTGCTTGTGTTTTGTGCTGTTTTGTAGGTATTTTTGAGTTGAGTTTATGTATTTTAAAGGTCCATGCATCGCAAACTAGCATGGGCTACAAATGCTTTGGTATGTGGCATTGGTTCATGCAATATATTTGCCCCTAAAATAACCATTAAATAAATAAAGAGATAAACCTTAAGATATGTAGGGGAGCAAAAGCAAAACCAGCACAACAACAACAGCCAGCCCTGCTACTGTGCAGTAGAAACGGCTAATACGGCTAAAAACACACCAAGAATCACACAAACTCAATGGAATGACAGTCAAACAGCTTAAAGCCGTACTTAAGTGTGTGTTGTGAAATGAGGGCCATGCAAGATGCAAACTGATGCAGTGGAATTTATGAGGTGGATGTATTTATGGGAAACGGCTGCAGTGGCTGGCCAGAAAAATACAGTGCGATTTCCTGCTCTCACTGCTTTCTCAATACCATCTGGCATGGTTATGGCTCTGCTAGTACGTATGTAATCACTCTGATACTTGTTAATATACTACAAACAGCACTGATGTCCTAAAGCTCTGTGCATTACTTTGTAAAGGAATCCCAGCTTTATGAGTGATAGTGCTCAATCAGAGAAAGTAGAGAAGAGTGTTGTCTAGACTGTTGCATAATGAATGAGGCAGACTTTGTGGTCACAGCAGTGGAGGCGCATTGGTCACATTAACACTATTCTTCCAGACAGCTTTAATGTGTTGTAA
This sequence comes from Seriola dumerili, assembly GCF_002260705.1. Classification (NCBI taxonomy): domain Eukaryota; kingdom Metazoa; phylum Chordata; class Actinopteri; order Carangiformes; family Carangidae; genus Seriola; species Seriola dumerili. The sequence continues at coordinate 6,187,687 of NW_019174393.1, forward strand.
TGTCTGCATGAACTCACTCACAAACTCAGGTAGGTGAAAACAAAAAGTCGGAAACTGCACTTTTGCACTTTTTGCAGACGCTGAACTGCAGGAGACTCGAAGGCAAAGCCAGTGATCCGAATGTGACAGAAGGGTCGGCGAGTAAAGGAATGAAGTTTGATGCTGAACTTGCGACATTTCTTCCCGACTGGTAAGTAAACAGCTGTTAATGCTAATGCTGGCTATGTAGCGATAGCAAAACTTACATATAGCTCCTTTAATAAAATCAAACAAATTACTGTTTTTCATGCAGCATCTGTGCATTTTTCTTAATTTTTTTTATATTAATTACTGGGCTGAAATTGCATGTCGGAAAAAGTCCAAACTCCGCTTCCTCTACCTGAACATCTACAACACCATTTCCTAAAACACTGAGTAGAAAACTCTGTATCCTCGTCTTCGTATTGTCGTCACAATACCGTGCAGCCTGAAACCACAAATAGTACACAGCTGCTTAGAAAGATAATATTCACATATTTGTCAGTGGCTTCTACACAATACTGAAAAGCGACTGTAGTTCCAATTCTACAAATGATGCTGTGAACAAGTACAACAAAACAAGTGCCCACCAAAAAACAAACAAAAAACACTAGTTTGAGGAAGTAATACTCAACTACAAACAAGACCAGCATGGTTAGGTCTTATTATACAGTGGGGAAGTCATCGACTCACTGGTTTGCACTGCTCTGGCTGCCAGTGAGTAAAAAAAACAGATGTGTGTCTATTTTTCACCAGCGGTGAAACTGTCTGACCCTGAGCTAGAAGTAAGAAAAAGTCAGAATGACAGCGATGAATGAGACCTTTGTTTTACAGACAAAACCAGAGGGAGCATGTGTGTAATTGTGTTTGAGCAATGTTTGCCATTAGTGAGGGTGAAAAGGTTAGTGCGCGTTATTGGTATAAAAATTTGATTGAGTTTTCAAGTTTACAGGAAAAAGTCTTGATGGGAGCGTAAAAATATCACATCCACTGTCATGACAACAACAAAAAAAGACTGTATGGAATTCGCTAGGAATATTCAGCCATGTAAAATAGTTTTTAGTCTGATTCGTTCTGTCAAGTCCAGTCTGTCTGATTGTTGTCCAATTGGGAATATACAGATTGTGTGAAAAGATCCATATGATCAGCAATCGATCCGGTTGAGTGTCTACGGTGTTTGTGTGTCTGTGCTGAGGTCAGCAGGAAGTTCCCACAGACCCACAGAGTGTAAACACAGCTGTCTGGATCAGTGTGTGTGTGTGTGTGTGTGTGTGTGTGTAGCATTATAAGATTGGAGGTGGGGCAGAGAGCAAGGGCAGTGAGGTCACTGCTTATATTGAGGGGGAAGGGGCTCGAGTGGGGGGGGACTGAAAGAAACAGTTGTGGAAAAAGTTTAAGGGTTAATGTGCAGAGCTGGAAGTAAACAAGAGGGCCGGGCCCTGCTTGGTGTCCAGTATCAGATAAGAGGCAGATTGAGGGAGGGGTTTCAGACTACAGACAATACAGCAACATATAGATAACAGCGGCAGGACCTTCATACCACACATTATGGCCTGGGTGGAAGTCAGAGTGAAGATTTCCTTTAAAGGAAAAATGTTGAAAACACAAAGCATTCATCTTAAGGTGCCATTCGGACTGTGCGATAACAATTTTACAGTTTCATTGTATCAACTGTGCAAGTTGGGTCCAGTAAAGTCTTATAAAGTCAGTTTTCAGGCATGTCAGAACGTGTGATGAAAGCCTGGGGTCGGGAGTGTTATGATGTACATAAAGAAAAGATTCAAGAAGATACTTGTCATCAACTCATGTTTTGAAAATGTAACAAAACAATAAACAAACTTTAGCCACGGTGAAATTTCTATGTCGTAGTGGATATTAAAGGTCCCATATTTTACACTTTTCCTGTGTTTTATTTTAAGACATATTTGTTTTTAGTACCAAAAACCATCTCAGTGTCGTTTTACATCTGATCACTCAGGGATCTCCCTGGAGCCCTAGCAACAACAGGTCAGTCAGCAAATCAGAAGAGAGTCTCAGAGCCTCTCCTCTGATTGGCTGACTGTTTTCTGAGTGATCAAATGAAAATATAGCAGATTTCAGGTAAATACTTTTAGAAATGAAATCCTGCAAGGCTGGATGCAGGGTCCAGGTAGACCGTACTGGGGGCATAGCTGTGGGTGATGACTTTTGTTGTGACATCAAAAAGTTACAGTAATCCTGACAGCTCGTTTTAAGACACAGTTTTTGGGCCCTTAAAGGAATGATAACAAAAGATTTTTACAGTGTTTGACGGTGTTGTTGTTGTGTGTGTGACAGCCCAGAAATTGCAGTGTGAGGGCCCATTACCAGAATCAAAACGTCAATGTCAGGCAGATGTAGAGACACAAGAAACTCTAATAGAGAGGAAATGATTTCCATTAAAGTTCTGAAGTGACTTAGTATTTCAGTAACGACAGGGGAATCAAATGAAACACTTAAAAAAAGAGGGGGCCGAGATATTTTGACTTTCAGTCCCTGTAGTGTGGGTCCTGAATTCTCCAGTTCCTATGATAACAGTGTCTTTTGTTAGGCCCTACCTTTCAAACTCCCCATCAGCAGTTTGTAGCGGATACATGCTTTGTGTTGTGGGGTTAGGGTTAGTCTCTTACTCTTGCTCGTGGTTTAATCACAGCTCCTCCTGCCCGCAAGTCAAAATGCTCTTGAGCAAGACACTGAGCCCCAAATCTTTCCTGGTGTGTGTATGTAAGTTTTTACCAAATGAACGTAGCATAAAATGTTATTGACTCAGACTTGAAAAAAAAGAGGACAATAGGACATTATACAGCAGTTTGCACACGCTAAGAAGTGACCCCACATGATAATTGAGTATAGACCATTGTAATATTGATTCTGGCCACCAGTGGTCATTCTTGAGTGTTTGCGTCCTGTAAGTTATTCTGGGTGCAAAAACAGAAAAGCCTGTTTTTTGCTTTAGGCCAATATTTGTGTTCTGAAAAGTTCAGAGTTCAAATGTCTCAGAGGTCGCAGAGGGATTTCTGCTCAGCTGACTCACAGGGCAGTGGTGGGATGAAGGTTCAGCAGGAAGGGTTTGAGGGCAGGTGTTGAGTATAAATGTGGTGCATGGGAGTGTGTGTATGTTGGTCTGTGGAAAGACATGTCAGCAGTGTAGGGTAATGGTGTGCACTTCAGTGCGGTCACGGTGAGAACTATAGTTATCTGTGCAGTGCAATTAAGGTCAAGAACGTGTTTATGTCACAGAAGTTCAGCGACAAAGTTGAGAGGAAATGCGTTTTCATCACAAGGTTCCCGGTGAGTAGAGGAATAGTTTTGAAATTTGTTTTGAAGCATGAGAGTCAGTTGATCGGGGGGGGGGGGGGGGGGGTGAAAGGGCAGAGTTCAAAGGTCACACCGCAGCAACTGGGAATGTTGAGTTGAGCTCTTCAGAGTTTCTTTGAGAGGTGAGCACCTTTGTGTAGCAGACAGATTTATTCTGGGAAGCATGCAGAGTGAGAGAAAGAAAATAACTTGTCTTGTTCTACACAAAAAAATGAGCCACCTTTTCTGTTATCCTCCTGTGTTTATGCAGCTTTGCCCTCAGGCTCCCATGAGATGTCTCATCATTAGAGGTTTTTTCTGTGATGAAATGTTCTATGTTCATACATAATGCATCGTATAGCATGTCTTATATAAGACGAGTTGGAGAGGCTTCACTCCTACAGCTCATCTTTTAGCACAGAGACACGGGAGCTCAGAGGAGGTTCAGCCTACACGAACGCCGACCAGCGTAACGGCATACATCTGTAACTGCACACAGTCAAACAATAACGTATTGATATGCAAGGCCGACATAACAGATACTATAGGCACCGAAACAGCTGCTAAACAAATGCTCTCCCTTGTATAAACACACATGGGGATATTCAGTGTCAGAGGGATGTGGTGTGTGTATCTATGCATATGTGTGTGTATTTGTGTGTGTGTGTGTGTGGAGCTCAGATGAGATCAGAGGGAGAGCACCGCAGCGTTTTTTCATTCACTGGGAATAAGGAAGAGCTCTGTGTGGAGGGGAACTCTGAAGGCCACTTCACTGGCAGAGGGACAAACCCTGAGAGGAATCATGTGCAACATACAATCCTGTGTGTGTGTTTAGAAGTGACTAGACACACACAAATGACAGTGAGAGTACGTTAGACTCGTTGGATTACTGTACTGTGTCTGAGACTGAGGTAACACAATGTCAATATATTTTGAGAAGGAGGATGGAAGAAATTCCCATAATCCTGTGCGAGGGTTGTCGTGCAGGTCGAGTCCATGCTGTTACATTATGTTACAGTAGCCATTACAACACCATTACAAAAACAGCCACATATAAAAACCTGTACACACACACAATCAAAGCGCACATAGAAACTCTTGACATTTGTTCTCATGTCTGAATTATGCAATAGGTAGAAATCTGGTGTAAATTTACACTTCTTCAGAATAGGCCTCACTCATCCTGATTTTTTTTTTTTTTATTCGTGAGAATGCCTTTTATGCTGCGGATAAGGTCGCCCACAGAGAACAAGCAGGTGATTACGTTAAAGGATATAAATGAGAAGGAGGCGAGCGGCTGACATAAATTTAATGTGCTGTATAACTGACGCACAACAACAAACAGCACATGTACTGTAGATGCTACAAAGCACAGGAAGCACAGGCTGAATTATATGAGGCAATGCCGCCCCCTGTCTGTCACTTTGAACCCGTGAGTTCTTTAACAGCAGGTATTGCCTCAGTGTTATTCTCTTGTACAGTATGAAAACATAGTGTGGTGCATTTAAATCAGGACACACACACCACTGAGATTTTCTTTAGTATTTTAACTTTTTAATTTTATGGACCCTCAGTCCATATCTGCTTTATTCATTATGAACAAATCAAAATCAAGATATAAAACTATATCAAAATATAAAAACAAATATATCAAAATATAAAACAAAAATAAATATACAATCAATACAGTTCTATGACAGTGTTGAGATCCATAGAGGTGGTGCTCACTGTTTGATTGTGTCTCAGGGTCATTTTACAGCCGGCTGGAAAAAACAGGAAACAAACTGCTATATTCACTCTCTTCTCTAGAATAATAAAAGGGGAAGTCGCACAACATGTGCACATTCTGCACTTTCTACATTTCTGTTGATGAACCCGGGGCCGCTGGTTTCTTAACAGTATCACTACACCTTTTCAAATGTCCTGAAGGACCAGAGAGAGAGAGAGAGAGAGAGAGAGAGAGAGAGAGAGAGAGAGAGAGAGAGAGAGAGAGAGAGAGAGAGAGAGAGAGAGAGAGAGAGAGAGAGAGAGAGAGAGAGAGAGAGAGAGAGAGAGAGAGAGAGAGAGAGAGAGAGAGAGAGAGAGAGAGAGAGAGAGAGAGAGAGAGAGAGAGAGAGAGAGAGAGAGAGAGAGAGAGAGAGGAAGCAGTGTGTTTTCACAATGATGTCTTGTCTTTCACGAAAGGAATAAGAAATATGTTCAACATTCACACTTTATTTTTTTATTCATTGGTTTATTTACGAGTCACAATCTGCTGTGACTGTGAGCCAAGAGGCTATTTTTCACCTGGAATCAGTAAACAGATGTTACATTCAACTTAAAAAAATCTTTAAAAAGTTTTTTAAAAAGTGTAAGAATACAGGGGATAAACACAGTGGCTGCATACACTCTCACACTATGATACAACCTTTTGTTATGCTTTGCATTTTCAGTTTGTTGAGACTGTCACAGAGGCACTTAATAAACTCTACATGTTCATTTTCTGTAGTGTTGTATTGGGTTAAATTCTAATTTCATTTGTGTTAATTTGTCCACAACCTGTAAATGAAGAGGTGGGCAAAATAACATCTTGCTCACACACTGTGTGTATTCACTACACTATAATAAAACCAGCTATACTACCACCAGTGCAGCTGTTCTGGGACGGTAGACATACGAGTAATGGACAAAGTAACAGGAAAAGACGTGAGGAAATCACACATTACAAACACAGCTGCACAGATGTATCATATTAGGCTGATTGTCAATTAGCAGCAGCTGGAAGAACCTGGTACAAGCAGCCTTTAAAAGATCTTAAAAATACAGCTGGTGTTCTTTTAAAAGCAGGTGCTGCATTTAAATTCCTTCCGCAGAAACTGGAAACCAAAAATCAGACAGAAAGTCGATACTAAAACCTGACAAGTGGTTAACAGAACAGTGTGTGTGTGTGGGTTTCTTTTAACCACATGAACTTCAGTATATCAGTCCGAACGCCAACAGCATCATGCATATTTGAAGGTGGCTGTAAAATGGCAAGACGCGGTAAATATTAACAGGTAAAGTGACACCGATTGCCGTTACATGCTCCGAGTATGAGGTCTGCTGCATATGAACACAAAAAATTAAAACAGGAAATAACTACATATCACTTGTAGATGAGACAAAACACTTTTAACCCACACGCACACATATTACTAACAATATCATTTATTTTAAGAAATTATATTATTATTATTACAAGGTTCGTTAAATGAGGATCTCTCAAATCTGAGTCCTCCTCTAAACAAATATTTACAAATTTCACAGTGAATTTGGTGCATTTGGTTATAAGATCATGAATAGAGACGTCTTCAAACCCTGTTAATATTAATCTTTTCAAAATAAACACAACACTGACACAAGGAATCAGATAATCATGACATGATGAAAACAAAAGAAAATGTGAATAGGACAATGAGATTAAGGCAAAGGTACAGGCAACGGAAATTTGGCCTCCCAAAAAAAAAGTCTCAGCTTTGACATCCATTTCCTTCAACAGAAATGCAATAATCCAACACTCTCAAGCTACATCTGTGGACCTTACAGATAGTCTGAATGTATGCCAATAATCAAAGTCCCTTCTAATCAGTGCACTAAACCTGCTAGTTCCGATTACAAGACCCAATAAGCATCTGCAACTGTAATGGTATCCAAGCGGAGGGAGAAGTGCAGGAAGTTCGGAGCTTCGCTGTCCTGCTCAGGGCTCACTGACGTTCCTCTTTCTTGCCAATATCTTCCGGAGAAACGTTGTTCTTCTAGGTAAATCTGAATAAAAGATTTCAGGGTGAGAGGTGTAAAACGACCTCTCTCAGCCCCAAAGAAATGTAACCACTAAAAAGTCTCACACGGACAGGAATGTCTGGAGGACGAGGTGGACAGAGGCGACGAGAAACTGGTGGCTTACGGTTACAGCAAGAGTCAGTCCTGTCTCTGGGGCACACAGCCTTCCATCTCCAACACCTCAGGCCATCCCTCGAATTTGTTGGTGTCTGCGCTGTTCTTTATGTGCTGGAGAGGGAAACACAACACACACTCTCACAAATTGTGTTTAATATGAAACCAGATAACCAGCTTCGTCTTGATAGTCCGATGGATATTATATCCTGTTCACACGAGTGTGACATTCATGTAAAGTGAACAGACGGAAAGGCCATGACATAAAGAATCCACTGTTCTGCCCAACAGCTGATATGAACCGGGTTGTTTAATGTTGGAGTGTCACTTAAAGATTACAGATTATAAGGTTATACAAAACCTCTGTATGCTCATATACAGTAATAGTGCTCAAACTGCACTTCATGTCACCTCTCACTTTAACAACTGGAAGAACAAGGTCCACACGTGTTCACACTTTCAAAGAAAAGAAACAAAAAGGTTGCACTTGTTGTTGCACTTTGATGAATGAAGTGTCGACAATGTTGTGCTCACATTAACTGAGGAATTACCAAATTACATTACATCTTTCGCTCCCTGAGCTGATGCCACGCAGAGTGCAGATCTACCTGCAGCAGGTATGAGATCTCTGCATGATCCGCAGATGAAAAGTGAAAATCTGCTGTGTCAAATATCTGTTATCTGCTATCAGGATTCTCACCAGCCTTAACCTGGCAAACTCTTGATGTACATCTGATGGGGAAACACTTGCGTTGTTGTGTTGAACACTGAGGATTTGCTGGGAGTAGAGAAAGACGAGGATACTGTTCCCATCATTCAGCTGAAATTGTGTAACTCTTTGTCAAAGAGAGTTGAAGTAAAAATAGGATTTTGTGGGTCGTGTTACCTGCTCAAATGGACTCTTGGTTTTGATGCCTTTCCCTCCCACAAAGATCCAGTTATCCCGGAAGCCCAAACTAGTGATAACTGAGCTGCCCAGATCAGCAATTAGCTTCCTGGCTTCATCGTTGAGCCTACAGAGGAAGGAAGACAATTATTTCACGGCCACACCAGCAGCGGCACAATCAATATTAGAGATAACTAAAGCAATTTAAATTAATCGTGTGAATCTAAATTGTAACAGTAATCAAGGGGATACTGTGGGAAAAGTCCTTACTTTGTTGAGGGATCATCAAATGAGGCCATCATCACCACTGTCCCTTCTTCAATTTCCTTCAGGAATTTAATTAAAGGAGCCACATCTGCACAAGGTTACACATGGTTAACACAACGTTACAGTGTGTGTGTGTGTGTGTGTGTGTGTGTGTTTGCAAATGTCCAAAACAAAAAGGTTGTGAAACGTATTCACCTCCTGCCCACATGTCAAAGAAGTCTGTCTTCATAACGTCCCCTGTTCTGCCTGTGGAGGAAAAAGATCCCACTTTAAATCTCATGCTCACGACACGACACAGAGGAGTTTTATAGTTTTAATCACTACTGATTAACAACAGCGTATATAACTTTTATTACATTAAGTACACAATCTCTGCAGTGACTCATTGCTCATGTGCTATATTATCACCTCTAGGCACAATATATTATGGTTTTGAAACAATCTTTGTGATGTAAATTGTTGTTAATTAGCAGGCAATAATATTATATAATGTTCTGCTGTGGACAGGCTCATGACGTCTTTTTGTTAAATGGTGCCATTCACTGTAGCACTTGATGCGTGACGTGGCAGTATAACATGACCGTCCACAGTTGTTCACTTATTAAAAAAGGTATTTGACTTCAAGGTGTGGAACTGATAACGTTACCGTGGACCAGGGCAATGTTGATTCCTCTCCCCACATTGTTCTTCACACTGCTCATTATTCTACAACAAGAAGTAGGTGATGAGAGCAGAGTCCATGGGGATACTTTCACTTGTCAGGAAACGACACTCCCTGTACAGCCACGAAGGGCAAAACTTTACTGTATGCCCCCCTATTCATTATTTATAGACACCATAAATTCATTTGTTTCATAGTTCATAAAACACTAGAATGTAGTTGTACACACATTTGCGTTTAATGTATTTGTCAACATCTAAAACTAGTTCAACAGATAATAAGTGACAACATGTTAAAACACAGTTGAAATATTAAATACATCTTCATAGCAGCCGTTATGAGTTCAGTTATAATTGTTGGTAAATATTATATAATAATTTAAGCTTTAAAATATACTTCTAGCTGCGTGAAACTATATCATTGTGTTATAAATGCTAACAGATGGACTCAAAGTAAAGTGTTAGAGTGGAAATATGTTTGATAAGACAGACGCTCTGGGACTTTTGCATGCACATATAATCTTTCCACGTTTATCTTACATTACACCAGGCAGGACTTTTAACAGATGAGCTGACTGTTTTAGAACAAAGCACAAGTGATCTGCTCTGACTGCAACTATGGTTATTATGGTTGGGTTGACTTGCTATTAAGCAATTCATAATTTAATGTATAACATTTTTTTTTTTCAATCTTGTTTTGTCTAAACAACAGTCCACATATTCAATTTATAATTGTTTAAAGCAGAGAAAAACAGGAAATCCTCAAATTGCATATTTGACATTTTTGCTTGATAAATGAATGACGGCTGACTAATTTTCTGTCAACTGACTGATGGATTGCAGACTTCAGTTGGTACATTTCTAAAACAGAAAGCAGCTGCAGGATTATGTCTTTAAAATGGTACCTGATTGCTGCCGAGCTATGAAATAAAGCTCTGAGGAAAAAAGTGTACATAAACGGTACATCACTTGACTTACAATTTGTCCTCTAGGCAGATTCTGGGTCCCACTACACTGGCCGCTCCACTCGCCATTTTGAAGGCAAAGTGTCCAGCCGGACATGACTTGGACAGGCCACACTTATACCTGACTGGCTTTGTTGCTGTGAAAAGAAAACCCCATTTTCACATTGACTAAATAGCACAGTATCAGTTAACAGGTAACCCAGTCACAAGAGCCTATTTACAAAACAGTGCAGACACAGAACAGAGAGCAATGGTACCACTTAAACTCTATCATTTACACTCTAAATGCCGAGTGCTGAGCTTAACACGCACCTGAGACTGTGTGGTGATTTTGGTGTGACCCAGGCTCATTATTAACATTCATGTGTTGACTGGTTCGACTGGTATAAAGTAACATCTTTAGAGCTAGTTCAGTTACTGAGAAAACAAATCAAAAAAAAAAAGTTGAGCATACTTACGGGCTTCATCCACTGGCACAGATCTTGCTGAAAAGCAAATATTACACCTTTAATGAGATTTTCAGTGGTCACCTAAATGTCAATAATTAAACTGCTTTGAGGAAAAACTCCCTCCTCTGAATAAAACATATATTTCTGTTCTGGTAAAGCAAACAATGATCAAAGCTGGTCAGTTATAAAAAATGCCATATCTAGTTTCAGTAATGTAAAGACAACCGGCTACAATAAGGAAAGCGAAAATACCACCTCTAAGTAAGCGTCATATTCCTTTTACAACCGAGCGCCTGCCACTGTCTCTTATCCTAATCTGCGACGAGTTTCGAAATGCAAGGAAGGTGACTCACACATCATGCTGCTCAGATTGAAATCCATGTTGATCTCCAGCAGTTGGAAAGCCAGAAAGACAGCTAGGAGGAACACAAAGATGAGCGCTGCTAACTTCAAAATACCTGGAAGAGCAAAGACATACAGTGATTAGCCGTCAACTGTTAATCAACACAATTTGGGAGATTTTAAACAACACACAAAGATTTTCCATGGGCTTATATCCTATTGTATAGTTTTTAAAGGATGCACTTACCGCCAGCCCTGACCATCTTAACGAGCCTCCAGCCACCGTTTCCACAGCTAACAACCTGTAGAGATGAAACCATCAGATTTACTTATTCATGTGTCTTATCAGGGTGGCCAGGGGTCCACAACAACTACAGGGCGACGCTAACTTTAGCTGACGTGGGTTGCTAACAGCTGAAATGGTTTACACACAAAGTTAGTTTGGGGTTTTACAGTTAACGTCAGTTTAGCTTTACTTAACTGTTTATTACAAGGCAGTACGTCGTTATGGTGCACTCGGCTAACGGCCAGAGTTAACGGACTGGAAATTACTGTACATAGCTTGCAAGCTACATTTTCAAAAGCTACGTTTAATCGTCTGCTGTGTAACTTCCTGGTCTGTCTATGCTAGCTAACTGACACCGAAGTAGCTCCCGTGGATGTTCAGTCGCAGTAATAATTGAATCTAAAACGTTAAAATATCTCCTCCAGATGAACGCTCACACCTTTCTTACCTGTTCAATAGCCACGGTAGCGACAAGTCCTACAGTGGTTCAGAATGTCATCACCTGATATGAGTGAATCGTGTAATGACAATTAAGCTAGCTGTATAGCAGGAAAGGAAGGCGAGAGGCCCCACTCTGTCGAAAAAACGAAAGACGAATGAGCCGGCAGACCAGACAAAAGCGAAGTGAATCAAAAAACTGGGCTTTTTACAGCGTCTCATTCCTTAACATTCAAGTCAATTAAAACAATAAATAAATAAATAAATAATACAAGGGGTTATTTCAGCTTCAGTCTTATTTTGTTTGATTAGTTTTGTTGCTTTTATTTGTTATTGTAATTTAGTAAATTTGCATCTGTGCATGAAATATTTAACCAATAAAATTATATCATCATCATCAATACATGAAACAATAATTCCTGCAAAATACTGCATCATTTTAAATGAAATGCATTAAACTTTCTTGACGAGTTCAGTGTTCAAATGTTTCTATATCACATTTCTATATAGAGAGCAGTTATTTTAATCCATGCTCACTCTGGGTCTGATTAATTCCTAGCAGAAATCTATATCATTTTCTTTACAGTTAAGCATAAGAAAAGATAAATATTTAGATCTACTTGCAATGATCCTTTTTTGTGTAAATCCCATTAATCAGCAACTAATTTATAAGTCACAACTTGGCAGTTTTACGTTACTTCCACACTGAAGAGTATTGGCAGCTAGTTCAGAGGGATACATCCTGTTAATAAACTATCTTTGATTTCTGCTCTTTCTTCTTTTATGCTCACTTTGAACCAGATGGGACAGTTTCCGGCAGCACCAGTGCCATCTGATGGAGGGTTTTGAAGTAAAATGTATTGTGCATTAAAACCAGTCGTGTTATATTTTAAAATGTAACATACTCAAAATGATGAATATGCAATAATTTATTTTTCACAAATGCAAATTTGTTTTCACATTTTACAGAAGTAAAAAGGTGCTGCAAACAGAGTGAAATAAAAAAAAAAATACTGTACAAATGGAAGAGCAATAAAAGTAAAGTAAAGCAACAAAATTAAGTAAGCTCAATAAATTAAGACATTTTCATGCTTGTCATTCAAATCCATAGACTTTGGCACGAAGGTTGTTCCCATCCAAATATGAGGGATTAGTCCATCAAAATGGAGTTGGTATTCTTTTTCAGCACAGCTGGTTTCAATCCATAATGTCTATTATGTCCATCAAAATGTGTCATGTGTCATTCAATAAGATCCTGTCAAAATAAGAGCACAAAAGTATCAGTATAGTTGGCAAAATCTCACAATCTGAAAGCGATTTTGAACTCAAAGTGTTATAGAAAAAATAATAAACAAAAGCGATAATAAGTCTGACATCATCTGAGTCCTGTTGGCAGACGGTGCCATTGCTGCTGGTTGCGCTTTCAACATTATCATCATCCTGTATCTGCAGGTTGGAGAAACGGTACACTGGTGACCTGTAGAGGGCGACAGGAAACAGCAATGCTCAGCTCCTGCTGAGTGTTCAAAGATGAACATGCAGCACAGCTGTGTGTGTGTGTGTGTGTGTGTGTGTGTGTCTAGCTCACCTGTTTCTATAAACCACTCTCCTGACAGCAAGGAGAGCAGAAACGACAGCCACCAGGACGATGAGTCCTGCTCCTGCACACACCAGGATCAACACCAGCCTCTCTCGCTGGAAAACACACACAACAGCTGTTACACTCCGAAAACACTGAACATGAGCAACTGGAGGTACACAGACTGATTAGACCAACAAATCTACTGACCGGTGTGTCAAAGTGTGTGTCTGGAGACGATGACCTGGCAGGTTGGCCAGGGCTGGGTTTAACACCACAGGGCCTGATGACTGTCTGCACTGCGAGCTGAAGATTGAACCCACCCTCACACTTATTACTCGGGACCTTACGATACCTACAAACATGGTCAAAGTGTGTGAGTATGCGCAGGATGTGTGTCTCTTTGTTTTAAAAAAGCAGTGACCATTATTACCCTGCTGTCAGTAGCTCGTCCTCCTCTCCATTCAAACAGACCTCCAGAGTTTTATTTGGGGCGTTGGGTTGTCTCACACACTCGGAAGTGTTCACATGACGATAGTAACCGTAGTCACTGTAAAGGACAGAGAGTGTGTTCACTGAGGAGTATTCTCCATGCTGGGACCAAAACACTTCCCAATACAAGCTTATGTTCTTCAATCTGGACCTGAAAGACGGCACATTCTGTATATTTCTTCATCTAATCACTAATAACAAGCTACAATTGTCTGACTCACCATAAGTAATCTTCTCTGGTGCACGAGCAGGGGCTTTGCTTCTTGCTCACCACAAAGCTTTTCCCATTTCTGCATACAGATTGTTTCTTCAGCCTCCTGTAAGTCTCCTTGACACCCAGGACGCAGCCGTTTCTCTCCGAGTCTCCTCCCTCCGTAGAATGAGCCAACCACTCCTCATAGTCCTGCTCGTTACCTGACAGAACACATGACGACCAATCAGGACACAACTGTCAAGGGCAATTCTTTCAGTTAGTAATAAACAAAAAAAAAGTTAAAAAGGCTGGTTGGTTAATAAATGTAACATATATATATATATATATATATTTATATTCCATTACATGGACATATAACACACCAAAACATAACACAGAGTGTAACCATTCTTCTCCATGTCATGTGGGGAGAAGTTTCTTGTGCTTAATTTCCCTGTTCAATAGACAACACCAGATTCAGTTTCTGTTTCCATCTACTTTCAGGCATCGCTCACAGTGCTGTCGATTGAATTTGCCAAGCAGATACGCCGTCACATCACCCAGAAGATTACTACTACAGGCGTAAAACAACGACTGTCATTTTACTTCTGAATCTGCAACAATTATTGCTGTCACCACACAGCAAAACTGAGCAGGAAAACAAGATAAACTATTCTATTCATGTATTAAACTATTCATGTATTAATTATTTAGTATAACTCTGACATAAAACTGTGTTCATGCAGGAAGAAGCTGATTGAGAAAGTAAGTGGTTACAAAAATGAAAAAGGATTACAGAGAGATAAAGAAACCACAAAAACAGGAGGGTAAACAGCGAATGAAGTGGTTTGATACACTGGATGCCCTTTCAGTCTTGTTTGTGTCTTGTTTTTAAAGCATGATGGTTTGTGAAATGCAACAGAAATGAAAATAGAGGAACCTAATGCGCCTAAATCTCATGACTTCTCAGAGGTTTAAGTTTGGGAAAGTCCCAGACCCTGGACTGTTAAGTTTCTGTAACTGCTGTAAGGCTTCACGCACCTACCACCAGGTGGTAACGTGCGCTGTGAAGGAGCAGGCTATATATGTTAGCAGATGTTACAGCGACTCGACTCACACTCTCTGGTAATGAGGCTCTGGAAATCGATGGTGACGGCCACCCACATGGGCTGGCCGTCCTCCTCGGGCCGGAAGCCCCACACACTGACATTCATGGCTTTGGTGCCTGGCTCAGATGCCAGGCCTGCGAAGAAGAAGGGCTGGTCAGTGAAGTTATACGACTTCCAGCACTGGCCCTCGTCTGTGGAGAACCTGGTGATGAGAAACCTCATATAACTCCAACTCTCTCTGCCTCTTATTGTGTTAACTTGTCAACTGCGCATGAGGTAAACAAATATCCTTTTCAGTACTTGATAGTTTTGACTTGTCCTTCGCGCTGAGCCTCCACAGCCACAATGAGACCCCCAGAGTCCAGTATGCTGTAGTGGTGAGTTCCCCTCAGTGTCCCCCTCCAGTTATAGCCCCCGTCTGAGGAAACGAACACGTCTGGGTGCTGCGACGATGACAGAGAATCACCCACAGTGCCTGAAGAAGGAAGGAGATGATCCCAAATACGTCTTTTAATCATCACACATTAGATTTCCAGCTGATCGTTCACTCATTCAAAGCTGAAAAAAGGGGCCGAGTGTTTGACTCTGACTTCACTTGTCTGTGTAACAGAAGCTGGAGCAGTTAAATTACCATGGGCGATGACCAGGCCGATCGCAGTGGGCTCAGAGAGCGCCACCATGGGAACTATTCGGTTGTTGCGACTGTGTTCTCCATGGATATGAAGGTTGCACTGATGAAAGACACAAAGGCACTTTAGTCGACAATGACTAATTCGAATAATGTAATGTACACAAATGCAAACAGGGATTCATGTAACGTACACTCTTAATTTGCTCTCTACAGTCCACGTTCTCAGGTTTGTTAAGCTGTCGCCACATCCCTCCTCTGTTAAAGGAGATGACAGATCTAACACGGCCGTCTGCAACAAAACACAGTGTTAAGGTCATGAGTCATAATATTCAAATGAAAAGGTGAATGACTGGATCAGCAGTTCGATTTGAGCAAAGTAATTAAAGCCTAGATTAAGTAATATGTCTGCTAATTAACTAATGCATTGTGGAAGTCAGCTAATTACAGTTAGAGTATGAGAGCAAAAACAAGTTGGGAACCACTGGCTTAAACTTTTAATGAGTCCATTAATTATAATGGACGTTATTATAAGTGATAGACATGATGGCCAAGGCTACAAAAAATAAGACTCAAGCTGTAATAAACCGGAATTATCCTTTAAGATTTCACCAATAATGCAGAAATATAGGGCATCCAAAAAAGGTTTGCATGTGTGCAGATGTGTGCAGGTGTGTGTGTGTGTGTGTGTGTGTGTGCATCCAGAGTGGACAAAGAGATGGATGGCCTACCCTCGTCTAGTTTGTTAGTGAGGTATACTCCTCTCAGTGAGGTAATGTTGGTGAAATCGCTCTTCCTCTGCCCGTCAAACAGGTGGCGCTCCAGTGACTTGGAGAACAAGATCCCACGGTCGTCCGACGTGTACATGGTCCCAAAGTAGGTGTCTGGAGTAAAGCAGAGGGACAACTTTAGTCTCTCAACACACTAAAACCCATTTTGGCCAATTCTGGATCAAGGTGTGCTGTAGATTTTATTCCTGAAGATCAGTTCACTGGTCGTAAACAGCTGTGAATCTGTGATATCTTATTAGAGATAGTCTATTAGTCCAGATCACTGGTAGTGTCTGTTTCCTATTTGTGGTCATGTTTTTTATGTTTTTCCAAAATCAACATCACATTTTCAACAAACTACCTCATTCCTCAATCAAACAGGATGTGGTTACTCAGCTTTTGTTTTCTTACTTTTCTTATAAAAACAACAGTAACTGAAAGTTATTCACATCTACAGGTTTTAGTCTCCATCCAGCAGAAACCAAACCGCCGGCACAAGATATCATAAACAATGAGATCTGAAGGTGGGAGTGACGTCTCAAACTGAATGTAGTGACAATGAAATGATGCACCTGGTGTCAGCTGATGCCAGCCACACGTCATCATCCGTCATATTCTAACTGTGTGAAACTCACACACATCAGCTGCAGCCATGAAGGACGAGCTCGGCTGAGGAAGGTGATGGAAGTGGTTTACTTTTCTTGAGTGTGCGCGTGCGTGTGTGTGTGTGTGTGTGTGTGTGTGTGTGTGTGTGTGTGCGCGCTTGTGTTTTTCCCTGATCCCAAGATATGTTTGTCAGCTTTTGCAGTGTAACCTAAATCTCCCTCCCTCCAGCCAACAAAAGATAAAGCCCCTCTACCCCCATATCTCCCCTATTTATCTCAGCAGTACAAAAGTCCTCATCACTTAAACCACGCAGCACTAACTGGAACACTTTACAGAGACATAATCACACTAATAACAGAGGAATCAAATAGGCATGACTGTGTAAAGAGGAACTGGATGAGACAGAAAGCAGGAGGGGGAAAGACGGGAACAAAGACTGGGCAGCTGGACCTGAATGCACAAACACACTCAGTAAGATGATTTGTCAGCAACACCAAGAACTTGTGAAACCAGTCTGGTCTTTACCGTTGAGCTTTTCCATTACAACAAAAGGGGCTGAGAGAGCTGTAACTTCAGCCAAGTTGTGCGAATATGTGTCAAGCATGTTTTTAAGGTAGGTGTGCACTTGTGCATGTCCTCTGAGTGGAGGGAGGAGATGGATTGTCTGTTACCTCCTGGGTTGTCCACATGCATGAAGAGCATATCCTCATCTCCATCCAGGATAGAGTAGAACTGGAAACACACAGACAGACACACACACACACACACACACACACACACACACACACACACACACACACACATTGGGACGAGGGAGACGGAGCACATGTGGGTGAGAAAATCTAGATTTGAGATAAAAAAAAATAAATTAAAAATAAACAAAAAAAACTTTGTGATGACTAATTTACTCTTTGCCATAAACCTTGTCTAATCATCGTGAGAGAGAGTGCATGTTTGTGCTGTCAACAAGATGTAGTGGGTGTGTAACTGTATGTGTGTGTGTGTGTGTGTGTGTGTGTGTGTGTGTGTGTGTGTGTGTGTGTGTGTGTGTGTGTGTGTGTGTGTGTGGAGGGGGTGGATGTTTCACCAGAGCAGCTGTGTGTTCAGTTGGTTGTGAAAATAGGAAATGTTGCCATTGATGTTTCTGCCTAAGGTGAAATAACCTCTATAACATCCAGCCACTGAAAGCATGAGTGTGTCTGTGTGAGTGCAGTACTTGGCAGGAGAGTTTAAAAGTTTCCCAGAACTGAAATTATTATATGACCATCTGTGTATTTCCTGTGGTAGTGCTTGGCATAGTTTGATTTTTTTTTTCATTTTAGAGTCAATAAAATATGTGACTTTTGATTAAAAAAAAACATTTTTGATGAAATAAGGAAGTTACAGTACATGGTGCTATGGACACATTTCAGTTAGCACCACAGAAAGTATTCAAGCTAATGTGTGTTGTCTCTGACAGTATTTAGATATTCATTTCTCACCTGCTCAGTGGAAGCAGAAGGCAGCAGTGCCCGACTGAACGTCTCTCCCTGGTCTGATGAGAAATACATGACACGAGGGGATCTCTGCCAGCAAGACAATGTAACGTGCTGTATAAATACTCACTTACTGAAC
Organism: Seriola dumerili; assembly: GCF_002260705.1. Taxonomy (NCBI): domain Eukaryota; kingdom Metazoa; phylum Chordata; class Actinopteri; order Carangiformes; family Carangidae; genus Seriola; species Seriola dumerili. Next base: position 6,206,216 of record NW_019174393.1, read on the forward strand.
AAAATGACAAGTGCGTTACTAGTGACTTTATGTCACAACTCACCAAATCTTCCATCACAGAGAAGAAGAGAAAGGCTCCTATGTAGCCAAAACTGTAGATGTCCTCATGGATTATGGTGAAGGTCTTCCCCAGATCCTTTGTCCTCTTCAGCACCCAGTCTCCTCTCTTGTCCGCTTCAACTGCAGCAGCAAGAAACCAGACTTGATAGCAAGTGTACAAGCGTGCTCAATGGGACATCTAAACTTCTCTTAGACCGTATTTAAACTGGAAAACAAAACTCCTATTTATATTTTAGTGGACCAACTGCTACATCTTTCAAATCTTGATTTGAGTCACATTTGTGATTTTGGGATGTGTAAATACATTTGACTGGATATTTTTTGATAAATTAAGCTTTGACATTGTTGTGGAAATCTCAGGCCTGTCTTTGTGGTTTTTATTCAACATTGCATCTGCAAATGGGCTCAGCACTTCTACAGAGATCAACGGTCCCCACAAAGAGAGAGCCTCGAAATGAGAACAATCCAGTGATTTATACTATAAAAAACAAGAATGTGGGAGTATCTGCCCTCAGGAATAAAAACAAGGCATGTGGGGCAAGAATGTAGATAAAGAACTACTCCACAGTCAAGCAACTGTTCATCAACTAAAAAGGGGTTAAAATGAGGTCAGAAGAGAGCACACATATGATGGCATAAATTTTTCCCTGTTACAATAAGAAGAGAGGTTACAAAAACAATCACACTAAGATTCTCCACTACAGACATGAGCACAGAGGACATCGTTGTAAATCTGGACCATCTTCTGCTTAAAAAGTATGACAGCCTCCCAACTGGTCATGGAGGTTTATTCCATGCACACCACGTTTGTATTGTGTGGACAGTAAGTGCAGTTGTTAGTGTCTTCTATTGTTTTATTGTGTTTTTATTATTTTATGATTTCCTCTAATGAGGTAATACAGAGCTAACAGCCAGCCCACCCAAAGTACTTTTCCACCCTGGAAGTGTATTTCCTCTACAGTTTCCTACCTGTGTCCACTCGACTGCAGCTGAAGAACAAATTGACACCAGCTCCCCTGACGGAAAGAAGAAGTTCAAAACATTTCACAAATGCCAAACATGTTGCAAGAATGTCCACGGAAATTGTTTGTAAGGATGACTTTAAAACATACTGCATATCATATACCGCATCGTACATTCAAGTAAGATTATATTACTGCGTCATGATGTATTTGCCAGTCCTGCATTACTCCTGCCCTTCAGCTTTCATTGAATATAAGGTTCATCCATCATGTTTCTGTAGATACACTGGGATTTAGTGTGTGGTTTAGTTTCCTGTTTATTCTCACCATGAGAAAGAATGCACTCCATCATGAACTTTTGTCCACTTGGCACCAAAGTCCAGAGAGAGCCACAGACCGCCCTGCATGTCAGGAAGGAACAGAGGAATGTTTACCTTTACTTTAAGGTGTGTGCTTGATGTGTGTGTGTGTGTGTGTGTCTGTATGTGAGTGTGGACATATAGTTTTGACCCAGAACACTGCATTGAGCAAGTGAAACCACCGTGAGACCTTGAACATTTGTTAGAAAAAAATGGCAAGAAAGAGAGAGAGAGAGAGAGAGAGAGAGAGGAATCAGCTGTGAGACTCACGTCAATGCTGAGGGCCACCAGGTAGTCAGGGTTGAGGAAGTGGTACGTGATCGGCTGAGCCAAGTGGAAGGGGAGTTGGATGAACTTGAAGGTCGCACCGGCATCTGTGGAGGTGAAGACGACCCCTCCTGGGTTGTCCAACACCGGTGTGTCCGCTGTCAATATCACCTGTCGATTAAAACCAATAAACGCAGACGGGAGATCTGAGGAATGTTTGCAGGATTGATGAGAGGTTACAAAAGATAAGTTAAGTAAGGATGAAAATATCAAAATGAAATTGTTTACTACCGATGATCTTTGAGCTTAGTTTTTAGTTTTATGAGATGGAATATAATGCAGAGAAAGCTGAATAAAGAGAAACAGCTCACTGAGCTAAATGTACAGTCAAGTTTAACTGTTGAAGGTTTTGTTTCATGCTGCCGTTACTGGCACCAAAGTGTTCTTATGTTTCTATTTCTGTGGGTGTGTTTTTGAACATGGCAGCAACCACACCACATATATCGATGCAGAATGTGATGCAGATGTAGATGTGACACTGAGTTGAACAGACGGCAAAATGCGAGATGTCTTTACACTTGCGCTTCCCCGTGTATGAGCACGTTCCCCAAATGAAACTCTAACAGCTCTCTTACTTCACACCCTCATAATGAAAAAAAAAAGCAAAAAACAAAAGCCGGGTGTCACAACTAAACCAAACTCACAGAGCTCCCTGGTCCAACACTGACTCCAAACTCCTCCCTCATGAAAGTGTTGTTGATCCGGTGGGAAATGTCATGGAACGACTTCCCATAATCCGTACTGACAAGAGAGGGAATGAAGTCAAGCTGTCACTGCATGAGTTTGTGCACAGAGAGCGGGATGGACGTGCTGCTGACACCAACTCACCTTCTGTAAAGTCGTGAAGAGCCTCCTTCTAGAAAAGAATCAAGGGGAGCGCTGATGGTGGACAGCACCAGGACCACCTGGGATCAATGTGGTTGTAACTTTACAATGAGGGTCCATTTCAATTTCCATACGACATACAGTACTTTCAGATAGGATGCTTAAAACGGATATATTTCACGCCAATCAGAGCACACTGAGAAAAACAAATAAATATCATATTCTGCCTGAAAATGTGAAGTTGAAATGATGAAACTGCTGGAAACAACTGCAGTGTAAAGCCTGAATATTCACATGTTTCTGAGTGGGACTGTGTTTCTACAAAGACAAGCAGGCAGCATGTTGTTTTTCATGATGGATACTCACTCCTGTTCCATCGCCCACCCATGTGAGAATTACATAGGAGCCATCATCACCATTAAACCCTGTCTAGGAGAAGGAGAGAGGAGGGAGACTCACACATATCACTTATAAGGTTAAATAAAAAGATGTTCAAACAGCATGACTTGCAAAATGGGCTGAATAAATATGAGAATAATAAAATAATGTTCAATGATTGATCAACACATTGGTGATCATTTAGTATATTAATCATGTTTAATGTCATAATTCTTCTTTCTATTACAGTTTCACTTCTTTATTACTCTTAACTTGTTTGATTGGCATCTATTCACCAAAGCCCAGCTTCACACACTTAAAAACACACCTTACCTCATGTGTATTGTCATCCAGGACTTCGTGTTCGGCTGGAGTCAGATGGAGTCGGCAGGCAGAGAAGGATGGACCGTGAGAAAGCTTGGCTGTGCCAGATGAGCTGCTGGCTTCTCTCCTGGTGCGTGTGCGCACTTTCCCCTGGCTCTCATCCTGCTGAGTCCGGTGGAAAGTCACCGTCCTCCCCCCGTGGCCTCTGCCTTCAGCCCCCAGAAGACAGACCCACACCCCGCCGAGGACCACAAGTCTCCAGATCATATCCAATGTGAAAATAACGACACCTCACTCAGAATAAGAGCAGCCAGCAGCCAGTGACAGAGATGCCTGCCGATTTCTGACTCTGTTAATAATCTTGCGCTCTCAAGGCAAGTGGGGGGTGGGAAGTGCTTGCACGGGTCATTAGCATAAAAAGTGCTGTGCTGTGTGAGGTGGTGCGTCCTCCGCCAGCAGGTGTTTCTGCCCGCATCCAGGTGACCTGAGCTGCTGCTGCAGGGAGGGTTTGCATTTCAACACCTTGTGGCCACTTGTAACCAGGAAATGGAAACTATTGAATCCAGCGTGACTGATTGTGACGGGTTAACTTGTGATGCGTTCGTGCGTTGGAATTACGAAACTCCGAGAAAGGAAAGCGTAATATTATGCGGAATGGAGACGTTTTTGCGAGATGTGCAGTTGTGAAGAGGCCTGCTTGCAGCATAATGTTAGTAGTTTTTTTCTCTCTGATTTAATTTGTAGTGGGCACAGTTGAACGCAAGGGGACGTCATGTCTTCACCTGTGATACTTCCCCTGCTGAGTGAGCGTCAAACTCTCTGGTGCCAAAAGTGCCTGAAGATGGGTTGTGCGCTCTGACGCACGCGTTAATATCCGTTCCTGCGGTGGAGCATTGTTACCTTAATATCAGTGCCAAGAAACCTGAACAAACAAACACAAATGAGGTGTGTAATGTACGGCGCCTAGCTGCTTCGCCGCGGGCTATTTCGGATTTAACGTTCACTTGTGATAAAGTGATTCAAAATCATGTCGACTTTGTCTTTTTACCTTAATAGCTGTTCGGATATTTGTGCCACAAAGTAATACTAGGTGGTGTAAGAGATATTACATTTTTAAAAGCCTTTAGAGCGCAGGAGAAGGGGGAAAGAAGAAATTGCAGCAACAAAGACTCACCTCAGGTTTAAGTTTTTGGCCCTTTGATTGGAATAATGTTTCTTTGACCTCCAGCTCATATTAATACTTCACCATTTATACATTGTAATCTTGTCCAGATGTTCACTTTTTATATAATAAACAGGATCCAGTTACAGACAAAAGTATGTAATTATTTGCTGTTGGTTATATTGGATCCATATGTTGTGTAAGGGAGTGGAATCCACACATGAAAATAGGTCAAATCAATCAAGTAGGAAGTTGCTACCTTGTGAGAAAGAGGTGACGCATTAACCATGAACCAGTGTCTCACTTCTGATGACTAGTCCCTATTAGTGTGTGTGTACGTGCAAATCTTACCACTGCAGCCCCTGATGGTGATGAGGCTTTTACAGGAACCTGGTACACTTCCTCATACTTGGGTCAGGGGGTAGAGCGGAGAAACAGAGGACAGAGCAACAGTGTTCCTTCTATGGGTCAAACGCCATAAATACTGAATCCTACACTTCCCATAATGCAGTAGTAAACTCAGTCTGTTGCAGGTTCATGTTAAAAACCTTAAAAGGAAAAAGATTGTGGAACTCTCAAAATGAGCAGCAGGGGGAGGGGGGTCCCTCCCCCCAGTCTCTGACAACTCATGACAAAGATATCTGAACCTGAATGAGAGAAATTACACTGAATCCTAAAGTTGGGTCATCAAATCAATACAAGAGGCTAACAAGCTGCACAGAGCAGAGAGTAACAATTCCCACAGGCTTCAACTATTTGAGCAGCTGTTTTTAATGTAGCTTTTGATTTACTGTCAGTACGTAGTTATTGACTGCAGGGACATGGAGTCGAGACTGTACAGGTCAGCAGTTGTGCAACACACATTTGAATTGGGAAAGATCTCTAATTGCCTCCTTTAAGGTTTCCAATTTTACAGATTGCTTTATCTTAGTCATCTAAGATCCTGGGCCGTGTTGGGACCTGCTGCTTGTGTGGACTGGTGAATACCTTTGAAAAGATATTGGATGTGATATTGATCAAACCCATACAAATAAAGCATGAGCTGACTTGACTACTGTGGGTCCTGCACAGTTGCTTTCAATTGTACCAAGTTCTTGTACTAAGTTTTTTTTTTTGTGTTTTATCTGAGTCTTAGACTGTTTCAAAGCGAAGACACCTTGCAGGTCAGTAAGGGTTAACATAGCCCTAAATGGGTGTGTGTTTTTTGTGCTCACTGTATGATACTGTAAAACACATTGGGTCTAATGCGATCTCCTGTTGAATAAACCTTAAGTTCTTAATTCACTGCAGATCCCTGAGGTTCCAGCTTTAACCTTTTCCAGTGAACAGCTTATGACATCTGTTTCTTAGAAAAGGCTGCAGTATATTCCATTTAATTCAATTCCTTTTATTAAAAAAGAAAAAAAAAAAGACAGGACAAAAAGAAAGAACAAAACTTCCTCAGTTAGCGCAAAGCAGACGGTTCAGTAGTGCTGTCACATTTGGGGTCAGATTTGTGGTTGCTTTGATTCAGAGTAGCTGCTACAGTGTCTGACAGCAGATCATACAAAGTGGAACAAATAGACATGTTATGGGATTAGGCATCCATAATCAACAAACAGTCCTATGTTGAGCTTTTCCAAAGCACACAACACGTATTAGAAGTTAGACACAATAATGATATCAAAACTCAGCAATGGAAGCATGAAGTCTCACAGTCTCTTGATCCATTGCCACAGTGTCCAACGTGTCCATTCAGCGGACATTTCTGTAAATCACGTCCAAGGCTCTCTCCACTATGAGCCGATGTTTTTAGTCACAGACGAGCGTCGCTGGTGGATGCTTGACGAGAGCTCCCTCTGTGTCTGGTGGTCCAGCTCCAGTATGTAGTTTCGGTCTTGGACATACATCAGACCACCAAAGGAGTCCACTATTCCACAAATGACTGCAAGGACAGTCAGCGCGGTTCCAATGAAATACAACTTAAGGACTGCTGCCACCATGGTTCCAATGGAAGAGGACAATCGGCTGCAGAGGGGGAAAAAAGATCAGTTAATTCTTTAATTGTAGATTTTATTTTGGATAGATAGATAGATAGATAATTCACATTTTCATTAAGAGTCATTATTTTCAACATGACATAGCTACAGACTGAATGAACAATACACACAATGCATTTCAGAGGATTAAGAGAAAGGAGGTGGTGCCTGGTGGGAAATTACCTGCAACAAAGCTATAAGCTATGGTTACCAGACCATATCAACAGGAAGAACCAGTAGCCTAGGCTAGTGGTGCATTTAAAGACTACTGGAGAAAATTAATTTACGTAAAGAATATTAGACACGTTTATATCAGAAGTGATGCATATGACTAAATTCTTCTTCTACCTGTACAATATATGGTACTCTTGCAAAAACAACAGTCACTAAACACTGTGCTGTTACAGATGGGACTGTAGCTGTGTCATTTACATACAAATTCCACTTAAGACCGATCAAAATCAAAAGCGGGGACTTCAGACACGAACCTGAAGGCAGCAGTCCGTCACAGAGCACATGGCTTTAAGAAATGATAAAACACAAGACCACACAGCGAGAACAAGCGTCAATTGTTTTCCTGTCTGTTCGTTACCGCTAAGTTACTTTTAACAAAACCCTGACATTCAGGCAGAACAACAAAACAACCTACCACAGGCCCGGCTGAACGGCGGTGTTTTTCCTCTGCTGCTCCTTTCTTTGGAGTCGGCTGGAGTTGTTTCCAACCAACGGGGCGGTTGCAGAGAAATCCGCTGATATTTATATATTTATTGTAATCGTTGAGCGGTTTCAGATGTTTTTTCTATTGCTAAGCGCTGAGAAAGTCTTCATCCCAGGCGGAGCTGAATCCCACAGCTGCAGTCTGCGTCTCTTGCTCTCCTGTGCTGAGTGAGCTGTTGGCCCCCCTATATGAAAGCCGTGCTAGATTAATGTGCGTAACAGTGACATCACCTCGTAAGAAAGCCGCGATTTCCTGTGTGTACAAAGATTGAGATAGCCTGAGGAGAGTTCAGGAATTTCCACTGGGTCGTCACGTCTTAATGAAGTGTCTCGGTGAGGTTCCAGTCTTTAAATTCTGCACATTCATCGAAAAGCTTTTTAATTTGTGTTGTTTTTGCATTACTGCAATACATGTATTACTGTAAGAAAGTTGTGAAACTGAACGTGAAAAATAAAATGTTTCCGAGGAAGAATGTTTGTCAGAACTGTGAGGCAATTTTCACTTTACTTCAGAGATTCATGGAAAACACTTTTCTCTCAAGTGAACGTATCGCACTTCCATGGAAAAGTGCCAGGGGGGCTTATTCATAGTTTTAAAATGTCTGAGAACATGACACAACCTTCTAATGACATAAAAAAAAGCCTGTTTCCAAACCACTAATCCAGCATACTGCTGGGCATTTTGAACCACAATGACATGTTTTAACATGTTGATGCTTTAGCAAATAGAAAAACTGTTTAACATGTTCAACAGTTTATAAGCTGGGTTGTATTTTTGCAGTATCAAAATGGTTTAACTAGCTGTAGTTGATAATTAGCACTGAAGACAACATACAGCTGAGACAGCTGATGGAAACGTCAGTAGTATTTAGTCCTAAAAGTTGTGGTTAACATTTTGACCTGATGATGACATGGATGGTTAAAGGGAAATTCTAAGAGTTGAATAAAGCCTTTTGTGGCCCCGGGGGGGGGGCTGTTTGTAGTCTGATAAACTGAAGTAATATCACTCGAGTCAGTGTAAACTGGGGCTAAAGACGACAAGTTTGAAAATGAGAACAATCTGGGGGTGTGGATTTACAAAGAAGTGGGTTCACCAAACCTCTGTACTCCACTCCACATTTCTGCTTGAGGCTGGAGGCTGGAGGCTACATTAGCCGATATTAGCATAACACACCCAAATCTCCCTTAGAACTGTTGGTGGTTGAGTTGTATCATGGGTAATGTAGGTGCCAGTTTTCGACACGGATGAAGAATGCATAGAAGAAAAAAGACTATAACTCTGGTTCTGCTCAATCGATTTTTATACTTTTTCAACTGTTCATCATGAGTTAGACAATGTTACAGGAGTGAAATTTAAATCAGTGGAGTTTTTTTTTTTAAGAGGCCAGAGTTGTTTATTAATCCTGAGGCGAACATGAGTGTCTCAACCATATTTCATGACACAATAGTTGCTAAGACATTTCATCTAAAACCACAAATGTCAACCTCATGGTGATGAAAGAGTGAAAGTTAGGGGTTCCTCAGTGTCAGTAGGAGTCATCCTCTGGGGACAATGAATTTGTATACAAAATTTTATGATGAATTTTTTTCTTTGAATAACTGAACATTTATTCATTTCAGTTCCATTACAGTTTCTTAGAGACTTAACAGATCATATCTGATGACAGAAATAGCATATAAACATAAACAAGATGATAAAGAGCAAGAGGATCTCTCAAAAACTGTCTCACTTCCTTATGAGTCAGACTGCTGACATTTAGAGATGAACTGCAGTGTGTTACTGACTCACGGCTAAACATTGAGTGATCATAAAGGAAGATACTGTATTCATGTTTCATTTTCATCACACACACACTCCCTCATAAACCAGGACGGCCGTGATCCTACCCCACCACGCTGTATAGACTTGCCTGCAGTCTTTTATCAGAAATATACATAAAGTAGATAATGTTTTGGGTTTTCCAATCCAGTCACATGCCAGAGTGGAGATTCCAGACTTTTGCTCTGAAAAATTCCCAGCAACTAAAGAACAGCACTGTTCTATCTTTTTCATGAAAAAGGGACGATTTCATTTCCTCTGTGGGCTGGCTCCATTTCTGAGGAAACTCAGCCCAGATTGTCATTAGGACATTTCAGCGAGAGTAGCTCAGATGTAGAGCAGACTCGAAAAATCAACACTACACATTTGCTATGAGAGTATATAAGTAATCAATACTACTAATAAGTTATGAGGCAAAAAAGTTGAGGATACTGCGGCATATTAACTCAGACAAGCCTGCACCGTACAAATTCACAAATCATTTCTTCTGTGTGGTGATTGACAATTACTGTAGAGTGCTTATGATATAAGTTTTATAATTTCCTGAGGTTATAAAGAAAAAGCATAGAGTTGAGCAACCTGCTTTTAGAGTCTGGAGCTCGGGGGCTGTACTCTGACTCACTGCCCTTTTCACTAACTGCCAAAGATTTCTTCTTCTTCAGCAGCAACTGAAAGGCAGCCAATAATTCACATTACTCACATAGCACGCAGCATGCCAGCACACACACACACACACACAACTCTCAGTTTTACAGTATTTGTAGGGACCCGCCATTATTATAATGCATTGGCTAGCCCCTTACCCTAACTTTAACTATCACAACTAGATGTCTAACCCCAACCTTCACCCTAACATTAACCTAAGCCTAATTTTAACCCTGAAAACTAAGTCTTAACAGCATCTCGGTCCCCCAAGTATATTGGGCTCCTGGTTTTTAGACCCCATGAATGTAGTAAAACAAGTTCATGCCCACACACACTAAATCCTTCTTTTTTTTCATTTCACTTCCTGGACTTAAAGGCAGCTGTCAAGGAGAAACAATGGTATTTTCTTTATAAATTTCATTTTAGGCCACTTTTAACTATAACACTGTACACACACTGAAAGGAGTCAGTAAAAACAGGTAAACAATGGTACAGAGAGAAAATAGAAGACTGTGAATCAGCGGAAACTCTTCAGTTATAACACAAAGAGTGCACCCAGTTATTGTCAGGTGATTATTAAAAAAGTGAAGGAACGAGCACTTATTAATGGTTTATATGACAGACTCGGACTAGACTAGAAACCGATTCTGATTTCTGAGTAGAGATGACAAAGTACATGGCAGCACATCTGTGACAAACAGTCAGAAAACTACATTCAGAAAGCCCTTACTCAGGAGATTATTATGGCATTTGGGGCACTAAAACATTGCATCCACTAGATGGCAGTGTATGATAGTTAAGCAGCCAGAGTACTGTCATGACTGCAGGCTTGGAGAGATGTCCTTAATGTTGTGTAAAAAGGAAAATTCAACAGATTACACTTCAACACTTCAGAACACTGATTCTATTGTATTTATACCATGTTTTGTTTTATTACACTCTATCATAATGGGCCCTTTCCACAGCAGACATTTTGGCGAGTCACAGCAGGAGAGTCACAGATGTTACTGATAACATCAAAAACAACTGCATTTCACCTTGGTGAGTTAGTAGTGTGCGTGCTGGGTCACTGGCATGGCATACATGTGATGCAACTCAGCTATAATATATATATATAATGAAATTTGGTTCACCTCTTCTTTTCTTGTTCTAATAAGTCAAAATGTCTGCTGTGAAAAAAGCCTATAGTAAGATTCATGAAAGTGAAGCAGCTAAATGGAATCAAAGCAACATTAACTTTCTTATGCTTTTGATGCTGTGTCATATATTATACTGTATCAACTGTTATTAATAATCTTAAAGAGTGCTGCTCTGCATTGTCAGTGTGTGTCAGTTGAGTGTCCATGGTTTGTGTAAGCTTACACTCTCACTGCTTATGATGCAGTCAGAGCAAAATTTGCTTCCCATTAATTTCTGTGTGAAATGGGGGAAGACACTGACCCGGCCTCCTTTGCTTCACTCAGAATTTAACCTGACTTTAACTTTGACACATGAAATGACGAAGCTCTCCTGTTTTAGAGACAAAGGTTAATGCCAATAAAAAGCATTTTCCAGCATTACTGGGACATTTAAATGGAACAAAGCCATCTTTTTTTAAATTTGGTCAAGCAAGACAAAGAAAGCGATATAAACTTCCAACTGGGTTATTGGTGATTTGTCTTTAGGTTGGATTAATATTCCTTTCTCTTGAGTTACTATGCTGCTTGTCTGTTCACTATGTAAAAACAGACTCATGCAATGAGCAGTTTTCAGTGCTGTCTCTTTGTTATTGAGTTAGGTCAATTTTGTCTTTACTGAGTTCAGTTTAAGTCACTCAGTTCTGCTGCCCTTTGAGTTTAGTGCTCTTTTGTTGACCGCTTTAGTGCCCAATAATAAAACCCACCATTTTGAAATCTGAAACTTGTGTCTTGCTGGTTGGTCCCCAAACAATGCACGGACATACATGTTGTAGCTATGCTTTCTATTCTTTGTCGAAATTATGGTGTCAGAACTGAACATTTATTTTACAGTGCACTCGAGCAAATTAATTGCATAATCCTGGAGGACTTGTGAGAGATAGATTTAAAAATATGGTCAAAATCTATGCAGCAGAGGCCAAATTATACTGGCTATTAGATAAGGGTCGAACTCCAGAAACACTGGATGCTAATGTAACTAGACAGCATTGCTTCATTAGACACTTCTCTCCTGTTAAACACCCAAGTCTTTCAAACTCTACATTCCCAGTCTGTAACCAAGGCTGAATTACCAACCAGGCAAAGTGGGCAACTGCTCCCAGTCCACAGACCTCCAGGGTCCCCCAAACTCCCAGGTTCACTGTATGTCAGTGCATTTTCACAATTTAATTTTGTCACCACAAGCTCTGGATTACTGGTTGGTCTCTGGGAATATAATGAAGCTGCCATATGTGCTCCTTTGTGTGCTTTGTACCTAATGCTGTATGTAACAGGGTACATGCAAAGTACACAGAGAATGGTAGGTGGCAGTGGTCCAACAGCAAATCTTTGCCTCAGGGTAACTCAGGCTGTCCTTTTACTCTCTGTCTTTAGAACGCTTTCAACAGAGCCACAGAGTACATGATGCAGCTGTTCCCACAGGCTGTGACCTTTGACAAATAACAGCAATAACAGACAAAGTAAAACTGAAGTACAATAAAAATAAACAGCTAATCACAATTTTCACTTTCACTTTATAAAGTCCCTCAGTTGCTTTTAGCTGTGGGACTAGCCTGTGCTCTAAGTAGTATGACGTGAAATTAATTACAACTACTGTAGATTCAGATCAGCTTACACACACAAGGAGTACTCTTTTGTTGGAAAGGGTAACCCTTGTGTTAAATCTCATGACTCTCATTTGTCTCAGCCAGTCAATGACTACTCACGCTGTGCACATGACAGGCATTATGATTAAGTGATTGAATGAGGAGGGACCACGCACAACCTGTGGACAGGCACATGTGAAATTTAGAGTGGCTTCCTCCCGTCCCTCCAGCATGTGACACTGACCCTTTAATGCCACGGATAATTTTAATATGTATCAGTTATGTGTCAGTTTCCTCATTTTGTTATCTGCACTGTGTGGGTGAGGGGTTTTCTGTTACCATGTGTTATAGATGAATGTGGGTTGTAAGTGGGGAACTTATTAGAGCCTCAGAGGACAAGCTAAGAGGATTTTCCATCTTAACGTCTCACCAGCTGCCACAAACAGTCAGTCACCTGGAGGTGATCCCTTTGAGAAGAGGGACGCCCCAAATGTGTGTATATGTGTGTGTGTGTGTGTGGGAATCCTTTTAAGATGATGATGATCCCTTATCATGTACAAAAGAGTCAACAACATATTGATGCCATACATAGTATTTACAGCGCACTGACAGTGTGGGTTCACAGGCTTTTCTCATGTAAAAAAAAAAACAAACAATCTGACACGTGAAAACTTCGCTAGCGATATTCATTTGAAAACAAACTGCTTCTGAAACCATTCTGAGTGATTATGCAACACTGACACTTTGGTGCAAACTTCACTCAGCAGTGTCAAGGTACATGTTGTGTTATATTAGGGAAGTGGAGTGGTTATATGAGGCCTGCGCAAAGCTCAAGAAGCAATACAAATCATACCAGTGGGTAATGGTAAGAGGAGCTGAAATGAGTAGTAAAAAAAAAAAAAAACCACTGCCCTGTGCCAAATGCAGTTCTTTCACAATGCTATGTTTGCTGTATGTATTTGGTTTTAATAGAGCCCGCTGAGACAAATAAAATAACACACCACAGCGGTAAAATGTGCTGCTCTCTTTGCAGAGCTTGACACTATAGTCCTGTTCATTCTAATTCTGAAATCCTCTTTGTGAAAGTGACGTTCTTCCACTGATAGAAAGCAGGATTAACGTATGCATAGAGGGGGAGCAAGACATAGAGAGCGCTTCATGGAGCACTCAACAGGACAGGACCACTCACTCCATTCAACTGGTAGAGAAACGCTCAAGGCAATGACTGCTTTATCCCACATATAAGTGCAGTGCGGGGCTTTGCTGTGCTCCTCTACTCTTTGCATTACCCTCTACCTACATGACAGAAGACCTCCTCCACGGTCAACGAAGACATCAGCACAACGGCCTCTCCACGACAACACTCCGCTGCTGGCATCATTTCCACAGCAACACCCTCTCAGTGGGAGAATCTCCTAGGTGACGCCCTCTATTGACACGCCTAGAGGTGGCTGGTGCCTTTTTGTAGGCAGGTGCATCCTGTTCAGGAGCAGACGGAGTCGCCTGACACTGGTCTTTTTTTCTGTTTTGCTCTCTGTGGAAACACCTATGCAGCTCGGTATCTAGTCTGGAAGTTAGCAACAGAGTAAATAGAGCAGGCGCTGGCATTCAGATAAGGATACTAGAAACAAATGGAGATTTTGCATTTGTTTTGCAAAATGTAACCCCCAAACTCTTACTAAACTTTAGTTATGAAGTTCATATAATGCCAAGGTTTCAACAAAAAAAATTCTCTACTGTTTTGACCCTAATGTAACCTTCAGGTGTCGGATATCTTGTCTGATTTTGTACAATCTGTTTAAAAACAAGAGGCTGACCTTGGACGGATGATGGAGGGGTATGGTTATGAGCACTTTGGAGCAGAAGGAGCGAGGGAGAGCCAGCAGGTGGATTATAGGAGAATTGTGGGGGACACTCAGCCTACGCATACCAATGTTGGATCCCGAGAAGGTGACCAGTATGTCCGGCAAACCTCATACGGCCATGGACATGAAACTGCAGCCCAGCGATACAGCGCCACGCGCATCCAGGCCGGTTTTGTCCCAGAGAGGTGAGTTAGTGTAACTCCATCAGTGTGCAGATTAAATCTGTTCGTTTCACTTTTTTCACAGAATGTAACAGAAAGACTTTTTGGAGCTGTTTGTTTTTGCAAATTTGGAGGCTGCAGAATAAATTTCTTGGCAGCAAGTGCGAGAGCTCTGCAAAAAAACTGAATACATGCTCAAACTTTTTCCAGAAATTACAAAAAGGATGGAAGGAAAGGAAGGAGGATCAATGTTGATTCAAAAAGATAAGTGCAAAAGTAAGACTAACAATGACTTAGCAAAAATAGAATTTCAACCCTCATGATGATGTGAGTCACTTCTGTCATTCTCATTGCTTCCACTGGCTGTGCTTTCATAAGGCTGCACATGTAAATTACCTTCATGCCATCAGGTCAGTTTACATGTCCACACATACTTGCATTTGGATCAGTTTGCAAATGCCCTTGAGGTTAAATCCCTTGCTTTGGATGGCACACTTCATTTTTGAGTTGTTTGAAATGCCCTGTAGATAATCATTTGGGCTTATGAGAAGATGCCAAAAAAAGATGTGTTGTCAGGGCCTATTTTTATCACGGCTCCTCGGCCCCTCACGAACACAGACAATTCCACGATGCACCATCAAGGAGAGAGCAGCATGCTGCAGGGCGGATAAACAAGCCTGAATCAACTGCTCAAAATAGCTACAGTGCATAAAGGAACCACTGACCCATATCTGCAATGACCCACATTTAATTTGACACAAACACAGAATGGGAAACGGATCCCACTGAGTCACCTTGGCAGACATATCTAGCAACTCTCTCCTAAGATTATTATAGAACAAGGGAGGACTGTGAAGTACACTGGGTTCGAGGGAAGACCTCGTGGTTCTTTATTGTATTTGACATCTGAAGTGCATCTCTGTGAGAAATGGTCAATATGCAGGTCCTCATACCATAGCACCAGCCCCATGAATAGCACTGTTACACAAAAAATGAAAAACTCTGTGTATCTGTAGACAATACCCTGTTCGTTCAACTTAAATATTATATGACTTATGTCACACTGCCTGCCAAAGTTGAAGATGAAAGCACACTAAATACAGAGGATCACTCCCTAACTCCCTAATCCCAACTCTGAATTATAATCCCTAATTTCTGACAGATGGATCTGTTTTTTTTATGCCATGATTGGAAACCCCATTACAGTACAACTGCAAATACAAAACAGTGTTAGCCATATATTCGCATTGAATCTCTGTGTCAAATCGCCATAATTTGATTTGTACATGCAAGATTGTTTAAGGTGACCGCAGTCCTGCCAGGAGACAGACTTGAAGTTGGCTGCAACATGTTTAAAAATAGCTCTTGATGTTGCCAAAGTATCAAATGTGTAAAGGTTTTGGCAGCACATACAACAAAAAAACTTTTTTTTATTGATAGTAAATCATTTTACTCTGATCTTTCTGCTCCATGAAGCTGAGATAATAGATCCTGACAGTCGTATTTTCAAGTGTGTGAAAGCAACAGTGATTTTCTGTCAGGAACTCATGCTAACCGTTTATGCTGCCAACAGCTTAATGACAAGAGCAGCATGCTGACAAACTGCCAAGTAATGTAAATGTGCACGTGTGTGTGTGCCTGGATGTGCGGTGTTATGTTGCTTCCCTTTCGCGGACTGCCCAACACTTAGCTCCTATAAGCATGATGGGCTTTTTGAATTCATTCTATTCATTCTTCCAGTTTAGATTAATTACATGTGACCAGAATCCAGACAGCACTGGTTAAATTCAACACAACGTTTCGCTAAATTAAGGAAAATTAAGGCATGAAAGTATCAATGAATCAATATGCCCATATTAGGCTGACTTAGCCACATGATTTCCTCTTTCACAGTATCTACCTAGCTCTACACGGTGTCCACACCACCAGATGTGTCCATGTATTTTTTGCTCTGAGCCTTTGACATGGCACTAAAAATGAAAATTTTACAAAAAAAGCGAAACAATGAAAACTGAAAGTGCCAAAGCACAATGGTAAATGACTCAAATGCAGTCAAACTTGCAGTTCCACAATAAAGTACTCCATTACAAATAAAAGTAGAGGTATCTTCAAAAAATGTACTTGTAGAATCAAAAGTAAAAGTAGCCTACTCATTATGCAGCAATACTGTTAGGAAAGTCTAATCATTAACAATGCATAGTATTTTATAAGATGTTGAAAGGGTTTGTATGGAAAATCTTAATGTGAGAAGTAACTATTGAGGCTGTCATATATGCACAGTGGAGTGAAACTAGTTCCCTTTTAAAATGTAGTGGATGTATAAAGAGCTGCCCAAAACTGTCCAAGTAGATTTTACAAACCCTCAAATAATACAAATTCAAGTAGGGACAACAGCTCTGTTGCCTTAAAAAAGTAGTGCTCACTGACGACCAGTCTATCAGCATTTCTGTCACTCTTGCTACACTTCTTGTACATGTTCTTCGTTCCACAACCTATGTCCATAACTAGTCCTGTGATTTGTCAGGAGCAGGATGCAGAGGGTTAAACACGCCTCTGACGGGAGAGGGGATGTGACGCTGCCGCTAGTACATAACACCAACACGCACTGTCTGCGACGGGCAATCGCTTCTGTTTCACTTTAATGCAGACCTGTACTTTCACATCTTGGAGCCACGAACGACCGGTGTTTTCTTCTAGTTTCTTCTACGAGGTAAACTGAATTAGCGCGTCCACCACCGCTCCCAGCCTGACATCTGCAGGGTCACTCATGGAAAGTTGCTTCCTTTTAGTCAACGTGGGCATCAGCAGCTCCATTAGGCAGCTGTAGCTAGCGTTTCTCGGTCTAGGAAAAGATTATGGTGTTCACGCCAGACAGGGGGCTACATGGTTTAAAATGCTTTCTTACTTGTTAATGGAGAGAGCAGCTTTAACGTCTCAGGAGCCTTTTTCGTGGGTGAAGCCGTAATAACCACGCCGCTAATGCTAAATGCTAATGGCTGCTCCCACATGTCTGCAAGTCAAACGTAGTCTGGACGCAGCTTAGGTCTGGTCTGCCAAAAAGTTCAGATTCATGTACATTAGTGAGTTATAAAAATATCTGCGCCAGGTGTGACAGCTTTGTATTATCGTCATTTGGATAGAGCTTACCTGCTCGTACACTGCTGGTATAAATTTCAATGAGGTAACATCAAAATTGTATTGTAACGGTCGCTAAATAATGTACCTGAACGCTGGCACAAGTGCCCGTTTCAACATGGCAAATGTGTTTGAGAAAGCACAATTATTCGTGCGAAACACTGACTAATGATTTACAGGTCTGAGTTAACTTGCCTGTGAATTTCAGGGAATGTTGGTTAGGTGCCAGCCATATTGCCAGCTGGCTGATGAAACGGGTGTCTCCAATCCTCTAGCTAACCGTTTGCTAACATTACAAGTATTATTACCCTAAGCTAACAGTGTCAATAGTGTTAGACAGCAGTTGCCACGGTATGTTCGTAAACATATTCATGTAGTGCGTCATGTGCTTTAATTAAAAAGGCGTCTATTTTATTTCATTTATCTTTAATAGTACATATTGAAGGCTCACTTGATATAAGTTTAAGTAAAGTAACCTCACCTCCCCTTTGCGTTCCTGAAAATGATAGATATGGCATTATCAACCGGCATGCAACACATGCTGTGGGCATGAAATCGTGCACCGCTGAACGCAATACAAAACTCTGTTGTAAAATAGTGTTGCCTCTGTTCTCTGAACTGCGTTATACAGGGGAGAAAAATATGTCAGATCATTTAGCATATATTGGGAGCCACTATCCAACTCGGCGTGCATTGAACACTGAAAACAGAAGTTAATGTAATAAAATTTCAAGTTTTAGTTTTGGTTCAACTGTTATTCCAGCATTAGGATGTGGTCAGGTTTAACACTGGCTGAACTGTGATGAAATGTAAGCCAATTTTTAAAAGACAAAGTGCTGTTTGGTGGATGATAAACGGTGGTTAACCAGGCATGGAGTTATGAATTGTGAGAGATGAGAGAGGGGCTAACATGGACAACGTTACTAGCATGGATAATGCAACACGGATGATCAGCAGCATGGACGCTGTGTTGTCGCGTCACTATAAAAACAAAGACGGATTTGAATTAGCATGTTTTGTTTTATCTACCGGCAGCTAATGTTTGCTAGCTACTGGTAATGCAATGTAGGTCACCGGGACAGTAGACGTTACCGCTCAAGTCGAAAAAATATACATTTTTAGGATAATGTGTGCCATTAAGACCGCGTTTCAATGATTTTATTTATAGCAATTGACCTTAGTATCACCTCGCTTGAAATCGAAAGCGTGCACTTGTGAACATTTTGGTCCAGTGAACTGTTAGTGGGTCACCCGGCCATATTTTGCTCAACACGCGGTCGTGTGGGGACTGCTGCACTGTTGTCATTTGCTTTATTTATTTCTGATGCGCTCGATTTATGTTATAACGGTTTAATTTTGTCGACGCAGAGACAGTAGATTCGCTCTGTGTCCTTCCCAGCACAAAAATCACGGTAGGATTTTTTTCAGTGACGTATACTCGATTATGAGTGTAATTGGTGATATTTTTAATGTCCACTAATGTCTCTGTAATGGTCGTTAAACATATGCTCTCAAGTTTTTACAGCAGGGTTGAAAGTTCATCATAGGATGATTAATGGTTTGTTTTCGCAAAGTAGAGGAAGCGGTGGCATCTTGCACCTGCCGCGCAGGCGCAGTGACCTGTGGCTGGCTGAGGGATGTTGATGTTGCTATGGTTATGTCTTCCTGTGAGAAGGTCACTAAAGCTCTGTATGTAAAGTGGATGTCTAGAGTTCTTGCAGAGCATCCTGTCACTGCCTGTAGATAAACATCTTTATCTGATTCTGGGGCTACACAGCTGACTGAAGTTGCCTCTCCTTATCATTTGGCAGCATGGCGGATTACTTAATCAGCGGTGGTACTGGCTATGTACCTGAAGATGGACTCTCAGCTCAGCAGCTCTTCTCAATTGGAGATGGCCTTACATACAAGTAAGTTTCCCTGCATCACAGACTTTGATTTTGTTATTTTGAAATGTCAGTAAAGTAATTAAATAAATTAAAAATAAGGTCTCCTCATTTTAAAACCTCACCTGCGCGCAATGGTGGGTGACGTGTACGCACCAGTGCTTTGTAATGGCCAACACATTTTGAACCAGCAGATCTGACCAACAGTGCGTTGTCTCCGATGGTCATACGGCTGAAGAGCTATGCTCTAAAGGAGATGGGTTGACTTACAAGTGAGTAAAACAGTCATCTTTAAACTGTTTTTAAACTGTGCTGTTAAAATCCTCTGTCTCTCCAAATAGTGAATTCATATAGGGGAAGCAAATGATTGTCCGTCTAAAGCAACTTTACCATGAATGAAACAAACCATCTAGAAATCTCAATCTGGTGCCGTGGAAGTGCATGAATGCAGAAGATAAATGGAGGGATTGGTGGAATGCTCAACCGGATCTCGGTCATGGGGATGAAATTTGCTTCCAGTGGGCAGAGCTGCATCATTAACCTCAACTAACCATCAAAGTGCGCAACCTGTCCTGTGACTGCAGCATGAATGCATGACAGAACAGCTTGTGCACTTTCTGACAGATGCTTTGCTAAAGGTACTCTTAAAGCACTAATTTTTCACCTCTTACTTACCCTCACACTCCTCTAGTAGGCATTCTGGTGACACATCAAGAATGCTTTATAGATCATCATAGATCACCATTTTCGCAATTAATCCATGTAATCACCTTTTTGATTTTCTTAATAATAAACAACAAGAAGCAAAGCGTTGTGCAACTCACTTGTGGTGGTTGTTAGGCACAGTGAAGCATGTCATCTCTTTTTACCTTGCATTTGCTCCACTGAACATTCTCCTAAAGTCATCACAGTGCTTTACCTCAACAATATGTTGTGCCACAGGTCCTAACAACCATTACAGCCATTGCTTAAAATACCTTTTCAGCATTCCCTTAAGGACCATTCATTAATGCACTATTGTGTATAACATAATGTAGATAATTATCAACTGCATAAGGCCAACAAAATAACATTTTGATTCAAGTAATTCAAGTATTTGGAAGATTTTATCAGCTGAAAAACATCAAATTCTTTGCTCTAATCATGCTGCTTCTGCTTAAGCTAATTGAATAGAAAACGTAATGATGTTTGAGTGTGTCCACATGTGATTGGATAACACCCTCCAAACTAATCAAGTGCATCACGGCCAATGGAAAGGTTGCGCACATGATGGCCTGAATTGACATCATGTGAGCTGCAGGAGGAACTGGGGTGAATGGGATTGGTCTGAGGATGAAAGAGTCTGCACGGGTCTCTACAAGCCATTTGTCCTGCATTTTAACCTTGTTCTAACACTAGTGTGACAAATACAGTACAGATTTTAGTGGAAGAGTTTCTCTTAGGCAGATTTAAAGTTTCTGTATTTTGTGTGTGTGTGTACACATCTGTCTGTCTGTGTGTGTGTGTACTGTTCTTCTAAATGTGTTCATAGACTAGTTCACTCTCAGTAGAGGAAAAAGAAAGTGAGCCACCTAAAGTGACACAGAAAGACGGAAACGGCTTTGTGAGAGAGACAGCTTCCTGCAATATTGTGACTTGGAACCAGGTGCAGAAACCATGTCTTGAGCATGATTGTTCACTTCATTAAATCTACGTCTGAACTCCATTGCTGTCTACACTCTTGAAATGGCCTCAAAATTAAAGGTGTCCTAGTGCTTTTGCCTGAATATAGACAGTGTGTCTATGGCTCTGTTAAAAACACATTGATGAATTGTATGTTATGTGTAGACGTCTCTTATTCCACTTTCTCACACGAGCCTCAGGCTATTGGTTCAGGGTAAATATTGGGTCATTGCCATTCAGCTCAACTACATCCTTTATTCTGTACATACAAGACCACATGGTGCAGTGCTGTACACCGATCACGGACTGCACCTTTGTTCCACAGCAAAACCAAACCAGCCAATTAAACCATTAAACACCATAATAGAGAAGCGTCAATTACTTCAAACATAGGCTGGTATGTTACAAGCACAGGTTTGTGATTTATTGTTACTTGTACAACAGAGTCGCAATCATTAGCAAAATAAACTCTTGCTGCCAACTGTAGTGTATTAACAGTGCACTGGTGGCTTTTCTGTCACACAAAGCAAATAAAGTGATGAGTCAGACATGCATTTGTTACTCATGGAGATTCACCATTATTAAATTTGCTGCTACATTAATAAAAACTGGGTGCCGTGCATTGGAATGCTTTGGTGTTTTTTGGGTGTGGTTGTAAAGTGTTGTTAGTTACTTAATGCCCCAGCCAGGGCAAGGACAGACGGACAGTTGTCTAAGCATTTACTTTTCAAACACTCATGCTTGGCATCTTGCATTTGTCTACATTTAACATTCAAATGGAAAACCATGATCGTCACCAAGCCGGTGTTTTCGTCAGAATTCAAAACCAACTTAACGAGCTCTTGTGTAGCACTGATCCCGAGCCAGTAGGTGCAGCCTGTGTGCCGCAGCTGAGGTTTGTGGCGGCTGTTAAATGCTAGCAGATGTATGCTGGACTTCTTGCTTGTCCCCATGTTGGTTTGTGGGTGTTTGGGCTCTTGGGCTCCTCTCTTGCAGTGTCCTATCTTGTGTGGCTGTTTAAGACCTTCCTTTACTAGAGCAGGAAAAAAATGAGGATCATCTGTCAACAGATTGGTCCCACCCCTTTTCTCTCAACTCCCACTCTCATTTAGACCCAATTATGTACACCTGTACTGTTTACCATTTACCTGTTTGACTTATTCTTGTCTTTAAGTTTCCCCCTCCAGTTTCTTCCAACATGGCTTACAAAGCTGCCCTTATTCCTCCATCTTTCCATCTGTCCCCTGCCTGATTTCACACCCATCTGCAAAAACCACAAAGTTTTACAGAGTTTGGTTGAAAAACAAACACACCATTCCTCAGTCTGGGCCCTGCTCTTCCATTCATCTTGCTCCTCCTTTCATTGTGTTTATACAGGCCAAGAGCTGAAAGAAGTCAACTGTACAATTTTCTTTTTTTTTCTTTTTTCTTTTTTTTTTTTAACCAAGTACAGGACGTACTGGCTAAATTCACAGTCTGCACTTAGCCACTTAGCAATATTCTGGGAACCATCAGGGCACACAGAGTATCCAGCAATACGTCACAGGCTCTTTGCTATTGTCCTAGATGTTTTATAGAGAAGGTAACAAGTAGAAAAAGATCAGAAGTCATCAACCAAAAAAAAAAAAGATAACGGATATTTAATTACACCTGCATGACAGCTGATGAGCACAACCTCAAGTTCATTCACATTCTGGCTACTCAGTCATACTCTTGTTTTTATCTATCACATTCACATCTGAGTTAGGTTAGCCATCTTTTTCAGCAGCGCTCTCCTTTTCCATTTCCATCTCCATTTCACCCTGTGAATTCATACCACCCATAATGTAGGGAAACATTTTCAGTTTTCTGCTTTTCTTGGAGATATTTTGTAGATGTTACTACAAAATGTTGGTTGTTCACAAGGAACTCTTTAGCTTCTGGCATTTTCAGTGCAGTGTGGATGTTTTTTGTTTGTTTTTTTTTTTTTAGACCTCAGCACTGCTAAATTGTGAGGATCAGCTGCTTACTTTGCGTTTTGTTTATGTCTTTCAGTGACTTCCTGATTTTACCTGGCTTCATTGACTTTACATCAGACGAAGTGGTGAGTATATATATATAGCTGCAGATATTTGAGAGGACAAAAGGGCATGTATGCTCTGTTATAATTTCAGACAAATGTTTTCAAGTAAGTGTCACGTCTGAGCAGAGACTTTCCTGCGTTTTTCTTTTCTTTTTTGAGGGACAAGCCAATCGTCTCCTCAGTTTCTCCCACACCCGTCGTGATGGTGAATGTGCAGTGCAGCAGCGTCAGCAGACGGACTGTTCTTGGCAGAACCGCTTCCTAAACCATCAGCCTTATTACAGTGGAGTCTCTTTTAATTTTTTTAAACAAACCTCTCCACTCCAGACCTCAGCGTCATTTTAGTAATTGCAGCTCTCACAAATATAGTGTTGTTTTTGCCCGAGTAAAAGCGTCTGCATCATTTCTTCTGCCCTGCTATTTTTGCCCGCTGTGGTCACCCGCTGTGGTCACCCGCTGGCTGCTGCCTCACCCTTGTGTTTACATTTGTGTCTGCTCGGTTGCTCATCCATCTCTCTCAGCAGATGACGGGAGAGTTAATCTCCGAGCTTTAGATGAAATCCCTCGTTTCTGCTTTGTCCATCTCGGGAGGGTTTTTAATTTAATTGATATCTCTAATCTCTCGCTCTTTCCTTCAGCGTTAGAGAGAGCTGGCTTCACTGTGTGAGCTGCTTGTCTGTCTCGCCGTGTTGTCATGGGTTAGTTGTCTCCACAGAGTCTTGGGCTGCCCTAGTTTTTCCACAGGATAGTGGGCCTATTCAAGCTTGAATAACACAAATGCTTCCAGATTTGGCCTCAGTCAAAACTGTGGAGTAGTTCATGTCCACACAGAGCAGCTCAGTACACTTGAAATGTGTAATATACCAGCTTTGTGTGCACTGGGTAAGGTTTTTAGAAACCTGATGAGGGGCCACATGAGCGAGGAGCTGTTATGGGAAATTCTTTGGGGTCGTGATGTTCTTGACATGCTTTCCTAACTCTCAGTTGAATTTAGCAGGTTAGTGCAGTTGTGCTCTCCAAATGGAGAAGTGGTGTTAGGTGATTTCTCTCGCCTTCACAATGAACCTCTGAGAAAAGCAGCCAGCAGCCTCCATAGTTTACATCTGTCACAGATAAGGAGTAATAAGCTTGGACCTCATAGATCTCATATGCTGGTTTTCCCATGTGCAAAGAATGTCATTATTTTCACTCCCCCAGGTGAAGATAGCAAAAACCTGGTGCTGGCTGTGGTGGGAATCAGTGAGAAGTTAAAGTTGGAGATACTGTTGTGTGGCTCTTTCGCATGGCCAGGTTTCTGTCCCTGAGAGGAAGGGCAATGTTTTTAGATGGCGTGTGAATTTCACACCACAAATGAACACTTAATAACACACTAAAGCTAATATGTCCATTCTTATTTTAAAGGAGCTCTTGTTTATCTATCTTATAAAATTCTGCTTAAATTGACCTCACTGGCCTCTTGTCATTTAAGGTTATGTCCTTTAGTGTCATTGAGAGGGATTTAACTGTATTAACCACTTAAAGACACAACAGTGGAGTGTTGTCTATCCCCCTGGTTCAGTCTGCCCCCTGGTGGAACCTGTACAAAATGTTGAATGTTAAGACTCTTAAATATGTACCTCTGTCTTTTTGTCTCCCAGGACCTGACATCAGCACTGACCAGGAAGATCACACTGAAGACCCCTCTCATCTCCTCCCCCATGGACACCGTCACAGAGTCAGCCATGGCAATCGCTATGGCGGTAAGATATTAAAAAATATTGCAAAAGAGCACTGATATTTCCTTAATTGCATGATTCTAAAATCCACACATCGTTCCTTTTGGATTTGGTAGCTAATGGGAGGGATTGGCATCATTCACCACAACTGCACACCAGAATTCCAAGCCAATGAGGTCCGCAAGGTTAAGGTAAACTACGATTATCCTTCATATGGACAAATAACTAATATCTTCTGTGTATTTTATGTCATACTATATCAGCATTTTGTAGTTAAAACAGATGTTCACTAAACGTGGTTTGGTTGTAGCAGAAGCATCATTACTGTTATTGTTTTTGTTGTCTTGTTGTTTGTTGTCTTTCAAATCACTTCCTGTCTTGTTCCTATATAGGTTATGGTAATTGTCTTCTTTCTATGTTTTTTGTTTGTGTGTGTACGTGCGTTCTGTTACTTTTACTGTTGTATTGTTGTTTGCATAATGCTATTCATTTATTGCTGTGTGTGTGTGTGTGTGTGTGTGTGTGTGTGTGTGTGTGTTTGTGTGTGGTGTTTTTGGTTTTGCCCTGCTTTTGCTGCTTTGGATAAATAACCATAACTATAATAATTATGTTTGGTTTGGTTTCCAGAGGTTTGAGCAGGGTTTTATCACAGACCCAGTTGTGATGAGTCCGCGCCACACAGTTGGGGATGTGTTTGAGGCCAAAGTAAGACATGGCTTCTCTGGTATTCCTGTCACAGAGACAGGCAAAATGGGCAGCAAACTGGTGGGCATCGTCACCTCCAGAGATATTGACTTCCTTTCTGAGAAAGACCATGGCAAACCTCTGGAGGAGGTGTGTATGTTTATTTTTTCTTTTTTTTTTTTGTTTCCAACAAACTATCAATTTAATGTTTGTACTGGCTTCACTCATTTGATCATTTTTACTTTGACATTGTGCTGATGATCTCCTAGACTATGACTAAGAGGGAGGAGTTGGTTGTGGCTCCAGCTGGCGTTACACTGAAAGAAGCCAATGATATTCTGCAGCGCAGTAAAAAAGGTGAATAAAAGTTCATGCATGAAAGCAGCTTCTTCTAGTTTGAGTTTAGTCTCTTCCATGGAGCTTAACAACCTGTCTTTCTCTCACTTTCTCTGTTAACCAGGCAAGCTTCCCATTGTAAATGATAACGACGAGCTGGTGGCCATTATTGCCCGGACAGATCTGAAGAAGAACAGGGACTACCCCCTGGCCTCCAAAGACTCACGCAAACAGCTGCTGTGCGGCGCCGCCATCGGCACCAGGGAGGATGACAAATACAGACTGGACCTGTTAGTGCAGGCTGGAGTGGATGTTGTTGTGCTGGTGGGTGTTTTTGATGGTTGTAGTGTGGTTGCTCTATATTTATCACTGGTGCCAGTCTATCATAAAAGTCTGAGAAGGCCAGAACCAAACTGGAGTTTTTTTATATATATATATATACACTTGAATCTGAAAACGATCTTCAAGCAGTAATGTTAGGTCAAATGTTCTCCTCAATTCAACTTACAGAATGTGTGTGAAATGTCTTAATAATATGCACACTGTTAGGTACTTTAACCAAGAATGTTTTTGCATTTCTAGGATTCCTCACAAGGCAACTCGGTGTATCAAATCAACATGATAAATTATATTAAACAGAAGTATCCAGACTTGCAAGTGGTGGGAGGAAATGGTGAGTATACAGGTGTTGCTCCTCTGTTGTAAATATGTACATCTGGGTGGAATGAAGCATTGGTCAAAGGACTTTGATTTTGAACACAAAGCACTCCCTGGGTTTTCGGCAGCCTTCATTTGCACACATTTCCTGACCATTTGTTTTTTTTGTGTTCCTCCACCTGCAGTGGTTACAGCAGCCCAGGCCAAGAATCTGATCGATGCTGGTGTGGATGCTCTAAGAGTCGGGATGGGCTGTGGCTCCATCTGCATCACGCAGGAAGGTACTCAATCCTGTTTTAAATCCTTTGAACATATAAGCAGCTGTATATTTGAATATAAGGACATAATGATAAATAGGTAAAGAATGCACGTTCATCCCTGCTGTGCATCTGGCTATGAGCTACAGTTTGAAGAAAAGGCGATCAGTTGCTAGCGGTAACAAATACCCTGAGACCACTCCTAGTTGTCATGGTGATCTGCCAAGGCCCTGTTCTGGGTTGCCATGGGGACCGGCCTCTCATGCTCAGACTAGGTCACGTTCACCAAGAAGAACAGAAGAGACATGTTGCAGCAAAAGGATATGAACTCAAAACATCTCTGTTAGTTATGAGTGAAATAGATACTACTTTTTTTTTTCAGCTGATTTCTGCTTGTTCCAACTTCTGCTCTGCATCACATCACATGAATGTGTTGTTTGACTTGTTTCCATGGCAGTCATGAAAAATATTTTCTGCCTTCTAGTCATGGCATGTGGGCGGCCCCAGGGGACCTCAGTGTACAAGGTAGCAGAGTACGCCAGGCGTTTCGGTGTGCCAGTCATCGCAGATGGAGGCATTCAGACTGTGGGCCACGTGGTGAAGGCTCTGTCACTCGGAGCATCGACTGGTGAGATTTCAAACATTGTGACACACAAATGTTGTAACAAGTCTTCTTAGCAACAAAGTGGTTTATCACAGCAGTGATCAGGTTAGGTTGGGCAATACAGGAACACAAACATAATTCTCCCTTGTTTCCCACTCCAGTTATGATGGGCTCGTTGCTAGCAGCAACCACTGAGGCTCCAGGAGAGTACTTCTTCTCAGATGGTGTGCGGCTGAAAAAGTACCGTGGTATGGGCTCCCTGGATGCCATGGAGAAGAGCACCAGCAGCCAGAAACGCTATTTTAGGTATGTGGGAGGTCTAAAGATGTGAAAACCCGAATTCAAAGTGCAGCTTTTACAATGTGGTGATCCCACCCCATGAATATAAATTGGGTGATGTCTTTGCCACAGTGAGGGCGACAAAGTGAAGGTAGCTCAGGGTGTGTCGGGCTCGGTCCAGGACAAGGGGTCCATCCACAAGTTTGCACCATACCTGATAGCCGGTATCCAACATGGCTGCCAGGACATCGGGGCAAAGAGTCTGTCTGTCCTCCGGTGAGTAGTTTTTGTTAGTGTTGGTCAGTGGTTATAATCCAGTTCAGTTTTATGTGTGTTATATTTTACAATGTTTCATTTCTTCTCAGTTCCATGATGTACTCTGGAGAGCTAAAGTTTGAGAAGCGCACCATGTCTGCACAGGTGGAGGGAGGCGTTCACGGACTCCACTCGTAAGTACAAAAACATCCACACGAACACACAAACATTTGGATAACATTGGAGAATAATGAAGAATAGAATAGAATAATGATTTAAAAGTTAATTGCAAAAACACACACCCTCCTTTTTGAAAAGGAAAGTAGAAACAAGTTTGTTTTTACAGTGAAAGCAGGTTATTTGAGTTCCCAGTGGCAGGAGCGGATATGCAAACTCGGAACTGTGGTTTCTTTGTTGATTGTCACAGATTATTTCGTCATTACACTGCCAACGAACAGCTTGTCTTCAGCACTGTACTTCCTGTTAGATGTTGACATTAGGAAATGCTGAGAGCAGAAATAAAGCGACTGAAGTTGTGAGGGACAATGCAGCAAAAAGCATTAGTGTTTTCAGTTCCCATCATTATTTGCTTCAATAGCAGCAAGATTATTTAAAAAAAAAAAAAAAAAAAACTGGCAAAACATTGCATAACGGGTGGATGCAGTTGTTGCATGAATGTGAAAGTCTTGGCAACAAAAGTGGTTTGTATCAGAGCAAATGCTGATTCCTCTCCGATGTTTCTTTGCCTCCACAGTTATGAGAAGCGGCTTTACTGAACTGGGGGCGGGAGTGGAGCACACATCAGCGGCGCACGTGACACACCCAATCTAACAGCGACCAAATGTTGAAACCGCCACTTATGCTAAAATGCGTACCACCTACTACACCCCTCTCTGCCCTCCCCCCCCCATGCGTAAGTATCCACCGTTGCTCTGTCTGATCCCAACCAGCGGCTTGGGGGAGGAAAGAGGCACCGTAGCGAAGTGAGAATCTTCAAACTGACACCGACCCTCGGAACACCTGGGATTTTGCACTCAAGAAGCGGCGCATCAGGGTTTTCGGAATGACATACACACCTGTATCTTGAGTATGCAGCCTGATCCCAATTTTGTGTGTGTGTGTGTTGATAGAGAATGTGAATGACTGTGTGCCTATGAATTATGGGTTTTGTGTGTGTGTGTGTGTGTGTGTGTGTGTGTGTGTGTGTGTGCGTGCGTGCGTGCGTGTGTGTGTCTGTGAGAGATATGGTTTAAAATGTGTGTTCTGAACGTTGGGATGTAAGAGAAGGTGCACTGTGTTTTTTGTCCTCTTATTATTAGTGAGTCTAAAATGACCATGGTGCAGATCCCATCAGCATCTTTTTTGGCTTTTTTTTTATTTTTTATTTTTTTTATTTTTGGGGGATCCACGCTTACCAGCAAACTCCCTGTCGGAAGCCTCACACATCCCAGTTTTTAAACACACTAGTGCGTGTGCAGAAAACAAGATTAAACACTTGTCTCTCTATGTGCAGTGTGTCGGTGTATCATGGCAAACTTATCCGTTATATTTTGTGCATTTTTAAGACCTCACAGGTATAAGCTACTTAATAAAAGGTAGCTGCTTATATTTAAGCGCTTACTGTTTACTTGTGTATTGTGGATCCTAATGTACGAGATATTGCCCAAGACAGTAATCCTGTTGACATCACCTGAAATCGGTAGACAGAAGTCAGACCCACAGTCTCTGCCACTGTGGACATTCATTTTCCCCCTCAAAGACATCTCGAGCCAAATAATCAGTGTCCCATCTCAGTGTTCATATGTTGAGCATGGAAGTGACCAAAAGCTAAAGATCAGGTATATTAAAAAGAAAAAAAAAAGCTAAAATCAATATATCAATCAAAAAATAGTTCATGAGGAGAATGATAATTTCTCTGCCCTTTTAGATTAAACAACCTTTATATTAAACCTGTATAGACTTGGGGGATTTGAATTGAGTATGAAGGGTTTTTGATATGCATGTTTGTTTTTTCACTAAGCCAAACATGGCTGTATTTATATTCTGCTTTGTTGTAATTGCATACATACTGCCAAGTGTATTTACACTTCTTCTGACACTCTTCTTTTGTAACTTCAAAACCAAAATTGGCGCAACAAGTTGCTTGGTACCTTAGTCACTTGTTCAGTCCTGCGCTCTCACTATGTTGCATAGGTTCTGTGTAACAGGTTTATTTTATTTCTGACTTAATGTTTATTTTTACCAGAGATATGCCTTGAAACAGGGATGGATAAAGGCTGTAGATGACAGCTCAGTGAAAATGCATTGTAATGCATAACCGCTATACACACTCGCCTCCTTTTTCTTACTTTGAAACAGTTATTGTTGTTTTTGTTATCATTCAGCTTATATAGGAGTAGGCTTTTCTAACATTTCATAATGGATGTTCTTTTGCCAGATGGGTTTTTTTTTTTTGTTTTTTGTTTTTTTTAATAAAATGTCCCAGATTGTAAGAGTTGAGTTGCTTTCTCTAATGTGCTAATGTACTTTACCCTCCACAGGGTTCACTTGACTAACAGTCTTGCAGTTGGAATAAATTGCAAGAAAATGTACATGGAAATATATGGAGAAATATATACCTAGATTCAGTTAAATGACTGCTGCTTGTTTTCAGTCTCCCACCTTAAAGACATAATTCAGGTTCTTAAAATGTCTTACTTGTCAAGTACTGAGTCCTGTTAGTCCATCTAAAAAGCACAAATAGACTGAGATGTTAGGTTTACAGTTTGTTTTTTTTGTTTTTTAGCGCTGCACTTTTTTATCATTTAAACATCAGTATATTGAGAAGCATATACAGTTGCCATACTGGTGGCCTCTGCAACCAACAACCAAAACAGTAACTCGGGGCTTTTTAGATGGACGGAAAAGAACTCGGTAGTCAATAAATCCATCAGTTTTTGAGGAATATCACTTCAGAACATGTTTACAGTAAAACAGTTTCTTTTGCTGTTCAATATGGTAAAGAAGAATAAACAAATCAAACTGTGTATGGACTACTGTCGTATTTAACATGAGTTGTGACACTATCAGTGTGAAAAAGTTTGAGTAAAATGAGCCAAATGTTATAAAACAAACTTTATTAAACAATGTGTTAAGCAAAGTTATGTTTGAACATAAATAAATTAGTAAGCCGGTCACAGAGGATGCTGTCAGTATATGTTGAAGCACAGTCTGTTGGTGATAAATGTGGAGGGAAAAGGTAACATAGTGTGTTTTAACAGTAGAGGGCGCTGCTGCTGCACCATAACTCCAAGTAAGACATAGCATATTGGTATGAAGAGTTTATAGTTTGTCAAACTAGATTTTAATCCCATTTATTCAACATGAGATTTAATTACAATGATATTTGCTCAATTTGAAAACGTATTACTTCAGTAGTATTTAATAAGTGCTTAACTCAGTCACAGTACTATCTATTGGAATGTTGGAATGCTTTAAAAACATTGTACAAATAAAATCCTGTTATCTCCACTCAGTAAAATGTTACAATTCTTTTGACTGTAGCAAACGTCACCTGCCTTTATCAAACATGTAAAAGTTACAAATCACCTTTTGGCTTTTGACATTCTTGGCACTTCATAGACATTCACTAATGACCACATAAGAAAGCTTATCAACCTCCAAAAACATTATCTCGGCAGCTAAGGGTCTTTAATGCTGTACGGAAAAGCTACCATGCACTAACAAATAGACTGTAAAAAACCATGACAGACGACTTGCTGCACAAAGCAGACATCCTTCTCAACAAGTCCTCAATGTAACCCTTGTTTGACCATACTGTCCTTTTATAAATCAATAGTCTCACTGCAGATGCTCAAAGCATCGATTTGTCTGCAAACACTGATGAACTCCTCCTGCACCGACCGGTCTGCCTCAGATGACATGTCCAGGTCCAGGCTCTCCTGTGAGGCCGCGCCCAGTGTATGATAGTGCCTCTGTGGGTCAGCATGGGCCTGGTGGCCAGAGGACGCCACATGGCCCGTGCCCCCTTGCTGGAGAAGCTGCTGAGCATGTCTCTCTGGGCTCGGGCAGAGGACCAGCGAGGAACCCCCGAGAGAGGCTCTGTAGAGGGAACAGGAGGAAGAGCTGTCCCTCCAGCGTTCAGGAGATGAACAGCTGGAGGTGGAGGACAAGGAGGGAGATGGTGGAGCGCCTACAACAGTTTCTCCTTGAGGTTGGGTAGTAGGGGGCTGGGGTTGACAGACCATCTCCACGCAGGAAGAAGTCCGATAAAGACCGGGGTCAGCCGAGAGAGGATCACAGAGGCCGTTGCTTGGAAGTGCACAGTGGTTGTTTATGGATAAGTCACTGCAATGAAGAGGCCTTGCAGGGCTGAAGAGGCTCATGGGAAAGAGGGCCTCACTGAAGAGCGCCTCGTCTATGCTGCGACGCAGGTTGATGGGCGAAGGTGGCCGCAGATCTGTAGTGGAGTCACTGGTAAATGAGGATGCACCTGATGGCTCTCTGCCTCCTCCATCCTCTGGTTTTTCTGACCCCTGTAAGTCCATATCCAGGTCCAGGTCTCGGTATGCTAAGGCCCGGTTGCTGTGGTAGAGGAGGTCCAGGCCGTTCAGACTACTACCAAGCCTCTCATCCATCAGAGTGTAAAGAGGAAGGCTCTCGGTCTCTCCAAGCCCAACTGTGTCAACAATGGCGAGTTTCTCCTGCTGGCTCAAGGCCCACTGGTAGCTCCCAGGCAGAATGGGCGATTTGGACGCCAACAGTTCAGTCCAGCAACTTCCTGCAGCTGGAAGGTGGTCAGAACAGTAGACTGGTTGTGCAACCACCAAGGCTAAGGTGAGACAAACTCCAAGCTCACAGAGTCTGCAGCTAAACTGAAAAGCCCACCAGGGCCAGGGGTGGAACACCTCCTCTCCACCTGCAACACCCATAGCATTGAGCATTGCATATAACTGCAGTCCTGCACATGCTAGAGAAAACAATGCTGAAAGACAAACGGTTACAGCTGCACGGTCCCAGTCGCGGCTCTCAGCAAAGGGACAGCGGTTGTAGCGCTCAGCAGGTGTGGGAGAAGTGTTGTTCAGGTGGTAGATGTGCTTCGAGTCTGCCCGCACGTAGATGTAGAACACAAAATAGGCAGTAGACAGAAATGTGGCCAGTGCTACAAAGGCCCCACGGGAGATGAGTGAAAGAAATAGGCAAAGGGGAGGCTTTTGCTGGTAGAACTTCAGTAATGCCACTGGACCAAATGCAGCAGCAAAGTGCAGGACGACCAGGCAGGCCAGAAAACAGGGTCTCTGGAAGGCTGAGTAGGAGAGCTGCATTCTTGAGCGCATAGAGAGGAGAAGGAAAACCAGGCCGAAAGCTGCAGTCAGGCAGGGAAACGGGGCCTCATAGAGCATCAGTGAGGCCTCGGTGGAGGGTAAGCGATCCTGGTGGCCGTAGGCGTCGTACAGGAGCGAGAAAGATCTGGTACAACCGGCAGCTAGGAGGAACAGGCTGACCAGAGCGAAGTAGCCACATCCTGATGGGCATCGCAGTGGCAAGCAGAGCAGATTGAGCGCTGAGGCTAGCGTTAGCATCGCAAAGACACAACCAGCGCCATAAACATGTGCCTCCCAGGCCAGGCCCCAAGCAGCCATGGCACTGTTCCAGTCGGTGTACAGGGGAACCAACATGGGTGGAGCTGGGATGAGGAAAGGGTTGACTGATTGGTTCGTGGCAGTGGTGTTTTGTGTGGGTCTGATGTCCGAGGCGGTGGTAGTGGCGGGGTACCAGGTGTCCGAGAGGTTGCAGATCCCGGAGCGTTCTTTATTGCAGTCTGGAAGGAAGGTGGTGTTGCTGTCCTCCGCGTTGGACATCCAGTCTTCAGTGTAGAGAGGAATATGTGGAGTTTTGGTGGGAATGCCTGCAAAGAAAGAAGAATGTTAGTTTGATCAAATTTGCTTTGAAAAGCTGGTAGGATAATATTTTAAAGGGCAGTAATTGAAAAGGGAAATAACTACTTTTATACCAGTTAAAAGCATACTAATCATCCACTGATGAGAATACACATAAGCATTTAATCAATGTTCAAACTATCTGAACCAGAAAACAAATTGGCTTATGTCCAACATGGTGAAAGAGTGCTTTCCTCCTAGTCTGCTAATCCCATTTAAAAGCTTGTAAGAATGCAACTTCAAACTGAGCAGGGCCCAAAAGAGAAGGTGTGTATGTGTGTGTGAGAGAAAATGTGTGTGTGTGTGTGTGTGTGAGATCAGCCCACTCAGAACCACAGAGCTGATTTCTCTTGCATTACGTAAGCCATCTGGAGTTTCCATGCGAGCGCAGTTAATTTTGATTGTGTTAGACATGTGTTAGCGCTGTGAAGGAAATGGCTGCTTCGAAGTCATTTAGCTTTGGAAATTAAGGAATAACCATGCGTATACGTGTTTCAGTGAACATTACAGAGACTCCTGCAAAGCTCATCTGCGGTGTACATGTTTACACTGCTCAATTAGTGGGGGATGACTCGAATGGAACGTAGCACAAGTCACTTCACACAGCATAATACCTCACAGATGGGCAAAAAGACAAACATTTTTCAGTCTCCCTGTGTCCGCATCAATAAGCTTCACATCACGGAGCTTGTTCTTTTCCACAGAACATAACCGTCATCACATGCAAGCGATCTTTCCACCACAGAGAAGAACATATTGAGACCTTAAGTGTAATAATAGCAAGTTAAAAAACCTTGAAAAAAAAAGAAAAAAAGAAAAGGTAGTCAAATGCAGCAGGAGCGGCTTGTAATTGCATCTCTGTCATTTGCAGACACACACAGGCTCATCAGTCATTTTGCTGCAGGCTTATCAGAGGCAATCACTCCTCCATAAAGAGCCAGGTGCTATAATGGACCACAGAGACAGGCGCAAATTAACGGGATAAACTGACAGCACAGTAAATCACACAGCAGGCGAGTTTACTGTACACTCATAAATATATTTTACAATCATTGTGGTGTGAGATTAGTGACTTATTTTTTGGGACTCAAATGGGGGTTTAAATGCATCTAGTGATGTCTGGGGAATACATCATATCTGGCAGTGATGTTATGTGCCAGTTTAAGAACGGAAATGTGCCGACATCACCACCGCAAAACCCAGAAACTTTGCATATAGATTGAGAATGCCTAATTTGTGTCCTAAGTAAACCTAAAAGTGGAATTTGTGTGGTTTAGCATTTTTGTTTTACATCTTTTAATGTACTTTTATGGGTTGTATTTTTGTGTTTCCCATCCCACCCTGTCCTGGTCCCCTAATTCACTCTTTTGTTTATGATTTTCCTTCAACACCCGCCTTCAAAAAGGGGAAACTCCCATAGGTGGGTTTGTTATTTTTAAACTGGGACAGTTTTCTGAAGCAAACGCCACTATTCCCTTTGACTGCCATGTATTTTCCCTTGTTTTATGTTTTCTGCTTCTGCTGGTCTTTGCCATTTTTTCCAATTGTATAGATACAGTGTAGCTGCTGCTTCCATTATGTTTAACATGTGTAGTTCTGCAGCACCAGCAGGAGAGTGAAATCCTTGGCTGCGTGTGTGTTTAACAGTGACGATGCTGAGATGTAAACTGCCTGAAGGCCTTTCACTAGAGTTAATGTTAATGTCTTTCCACTGTGCTCATTTCTGGGGGGTGTCTATCTGCGTATTTGCATGTGTTTGTGTACTGTTGACACTAGCTGTACTTGAGTACCCCAACAAAGCCACACTCTCTTTCTGCCTCATATCCCCATGAGTGGCAGAGGATTTAAACAAGTGCCTTAGCATAAGCTTCAGCACTTTGCTGCCGTCTGCCTGTTGTCGTCGAAGGCTTTATAATTTTTCCTCATTCGTCTCCTAACCCCAGAGCTGATTCATAGTCCCAGGTTGTTATGAAAATGTCAAGCTCCGGGAAATATGACCCCACGGCCAGCTGCCAGTGCATCTTTTACTGTAGCGTGACACAGCAGTTTTATTTCAGACATCTTGAACTGTCTTTTGAAGCTCAATAATGTCTTCAACAGGAGGAACAGGAGGATAAACAGAGATTTGAAAAGCTTTTTTCTTCAGCTGTTTTTTAATTAAACCCTGAAGAATCTTTAATAACAAAAAGTGAAATGCTGTCGAGATAACTCCCTTATGCATCTTTTTTTTAATAATGATCCTTCAGCATCGCACTGGACTATACAGTGAAGAGCAATTATGGCAGGGAGGAGAGTTAGACAGATGTGTGAGCATTAGTCAGAACATTCAAATTTGTCACACATTCACATTAATTCTTTTGTTCTGCCAGGAAAGTACAAGCTGTGCCGCCATTAAGTCAGTTCAGCTAATGGTCTAAACATTAATTTGCCAGGAAGGAATGACTGTATTATAATCACAACACATGATTTAGAGTCACAGCAGTGTCCTGGGATGCCTGGAACTCCCACGTTTTTTTTTCTTTTAAATTTGAAATAGTCCTGAAACCATTTTGATTAATTAATCAGATGAATGACAAATCACTCATTTATGAAGTAAAAAAAAAAAGTTGGTTCTAGATTTTCAAACACGTCAGTTCAACACTTTTCTTTGTTTTGCATCATCATAAATTGAGTACTTTTAAACACCTGGTCAGGCAAACCGCGCAAGTTGAAGACATCTTCATGGTCTGGGAGACCAGTGTTTTAAACCCTTTTTTGGCTTGTTACAGACTAAATTAACTGATTAATCTAATTAAATAAATGATGCTGAAAACAAGTCTGCAGTTATGCTAGTGGCTCTGTGAGGCTGTATTTTCAACATGCTCACAGTGACAATGCTAACATGCTGACGTTTAGCAGGTAATTCCTCGCGTGGCCATCATCTTAGCTTAGCTTAGCGTGTTAGCTTGCTAACAACAAAGTACAGCTGTGACTAATTAGTTTATCAGGTGGTCATAAACAAAAGCATTGACAAATAAACCTGATGATCAGGATCAACAAGGTAATTACAATTCATCCTGAAGGGGGCATTAATGTCAGGACAAAATTTCATGACCGCAAATGTCCACCCCACGTAGCACCAAGGGAAAAGTCAAGGCTCACCAAAGTCATTAGGATTCATCACCTGTAAACCATGAATGTTTTTACCAAGTTTCATGACAATCCATCTAGCTGTTGTCACGATACTTCAGTCCAGGCTAAAGACCGACCGACATCACTAGTGCCGTGCCTCTAGTATGGCTGATGATCGACAGATTCATCAATGACAACAATAATCATTACTTGCAGCACTACACTGAAATAATAATGTGAGACCTTCTTAGTTCAAACTCCATATTGCATCAGTACAAAATGCACGAAAGCCATCTCATTGATACTCAGGCATCGTGTCAGAGAAAATAAACAGGAGCTATGTTTAATCTTGTTGAAAGTTATGACCTTAGCAGCTTAAAATGAGGCCTTTTAATATGTCTGTGTTCTCATAAGCCTGCACTGTTTGACTGGACAGTGTCATCCTATCAAAACAGACAGAAGCAGTGTGGGAAATGTGGCTGGAGTGTAAAACAAACACACAGCTGCAGCCGTTTTGAACGTGGGGGCCACTGATAAAATAGGTGGGGTCTTATACAGTGTTATGCCACTGACTTCTCTGCCCATTTGTTTACTTTCCAGGGCAGGACTAGGATGCCTCTGAGTCAGGCCGAGTGGAAAACGTGACAGGTATTGAATTAGTGTCATGTTTTGTTGCCTCTCTCGTGTCGATAAATGTCACATCTGAGCTGCCGGGCCGGCCGAGCGGCCTGGACAAGGTTTGGTATGTGGTGGTGGCTGCAGTACAAGGATGGATCAAGAGCGTTACGTTCCGCTGCATGCTGCTCGGTCATCTGACACATTCCTGTGGGAACAAGTCTCTCAGGCTAGGGACAGCTGACACATCTACAGTGGACACACAGACTAAAAGCAAAGTCCTCTGAGGACAACAAGACTTGGAGTCCACATTTGACCAAGTTTGCTTCACAGACCATTTCGAGGAGTAGTCTCATTCTGTTCTCAGTGGGAAGACTGTTAGTATATTTATGTCTTAATTTCTTTTGGTTTTGCCAGTAAATATTGAAAGGTGTCCCCTAAAGCACCTCAACCTGTAAACCAGCTGAGGTAATAAAGGTGAAGGACTCCTCTGGTGTTATACTGCAGCCCCCACACACTCATCTTTAATTGGCTGCGTGTTGATTCATGACACTGAAAGCTCCATGTAGTTTTCGTCTGATTGCCTTCATCTTCACTTTGGCTCCCGTCAGAAAAAGCAATTTAGTGAGAGTTCGTGGAGCAGTTAAATCACGCGTACTGTTTTTTCTGCACTGCTGTGGGTCAGTGAAAGCAAATAGGCGAGCTGCTATGATAATTGTAAATCTGTTTATGCGCAGCCGGTATTTTCGACAACACATTTTTGCTTTAGGGTGGACACATTCAATTGGCAGATACACAGACTAGTAACATCATTGTCTCACTCACTCACACTCACTCGTGGCACACCCAACTGGAGAGCCACGTAGCACAGCATCGTCAGCGAGTGGCACATTTGACAGGTCTATTTTTGAAAATCACTTGACAACATCCGCTATTCTGGGCGAGGTAATGTGGGCTACATCTGCTACTGTGAACTGGGCCAGGAGTGGATCTTTTAATAAACACGTAAGGCCTTACTGTTACATTGATATTTTATTTTACAGAGGGATTATGAGACTTTTTTTTTATTGATTTTGTTTAGATGATATTTTGTGTTTTTCTTATCAATAACAAATCCAATGAAAAGACCAAACTAACATTGTCTGTGTAGCTAAAGCCTGATATATCCTATTTCTCTGTGCTGTATTATTGCCCAAATATACAAATAAGCCACACCATTGCACTAGATGACATGTTTCTTCATTACCCTGAATTTGAGCACTGTAGTTTTGAGTTAATGCCACATACATTGTAGTGCTGACGTTAATATCACCAAATGTGTCAGCCATGTAATAAATCACACGTTTGTAATAAGAGCCTCTGGTAACTCCTGCCTTAATATACACACTCCAAGACAGAGTAAATAATACAACTTTATTCATGGAAACTGCTGTGTGCAGCAACCCTTCATTTTAAAGTACTCTCCTGTCGTCAGCCAGCACTTACTCAATACTTATTTGTGTTTTCTGTTTTTTAACAGCAGCTATTGTCATTATCCATCTGTGAGCGTACGGAGAAATGTTTGTTTATCAGGTGGGCATTGTTTCCCTGTCTCCTCAGTTCTCCAACATCACAGCTTGAATGAGCAGTTTTCTCCTCCCTTTGGATGCAATTAGTAGCTTCAGGCAAAGGATCCAGGGTAATTGTTTCTCCCTGTCCTCTGACAGATTAACAGATATTGAAACAACTACAGGATGGCTTATGAAACTAACAGCATGTGGCCCTTTTAGTTTTCCTCCTAACAGTACGGCAGCACAAACACAGGCTTAAAATATATGTAAGCTGCAGTGTTTGTTTACATCTTAAGGGATGTGTTTGCTCACCTGTGCTCTGTGGCAGGGATGTTGCTAGCAGCTTAGCGGATGGCGTGGAAGTGTCTGCCAACCTCCTGGTGTCGGCATCCCCATCTACAGCTGAAGGGACCACACCTTCCTCAGCCTCCTCATCCTCCTTATCCTCTTTGACTGGCAGCTCTGGGAAGACACATGCAATTTAACCTCTGAGCCATCTCAAAGGAGATCAGGAATACAATTTAAAGCACACAACACCGTAGCTCCAAGTAGTCTGAGAAAAACAGATTAGCAAGTCTGGAGCTTGGAAAGAGAAAGTTTAACCCTCTCTGTTAACCTCTCTGCTCGCAGCGTGTCTGTGACTTCACACTGCAGAAAATGGAAGGACTCTATTTCTTAACCCAGTTCTGTCAAACGGATCGGCCTATCATCCACTTAGTTGTAGCCAGTCATCCATTGCACAGTAGTCTGGCCCTCTGTAGTCTAATTACATTGACATCTTGATGTGTGTGTGTGTGTGTGTGTGTGTGTGTGTGTGTGTGTGTGTGTGTGTGTGTGTGTGTGTGTGTATGGGTGTGTCCAGCACAAACCCTTGTTCAATCATCTTAGCGTTCCAAAACAGAGGTAAACAAGGAGAAGCATTTCATAAAGAGCACAGAGAGGAGGATGGAATAATGACTACATGACAGAGCAGCTTCATTCTCTTTTCCCTTTGGTACAATCACAAAACATGTTTTCACAGTCAGGCCTCTGTGCACAGCTGTTGTGTGTTCTCCGGTGCAACACAATGCAGCAGTTACAAATGAATGAGGCACCAGAGCCTGTTGAGGGAAAAACTGATGAACTGACTGTGATGAAAGCGAGGGATACCAGGTACAGTGCGAGTTTATAGCGTCAGAATTAATATTAATAAAAGATACCAAGGCGTAAGTCTTGTGGGAGGAATAATAAGTTAGAAAAAGAAAAAGAAAAAATCATAACAGCTACAAGGCAATGCATGTGACTATCTTATAATCTAGGTCATGCACACAAGGCTCGGGTAAAAATTTGAAACGTCTCCAAAGCGAAATCTGCTCACTTTATTGCACTGTTGACCTCCACACAGCTGGGGATCTGTCTCAGCCGAAGGAGGGGGAGATGAATGAGTGACAGAGACAAATACTGCACATTTACACACCTGCACATGCAATACTTCACAGCTGGTATTTGGGAAAAGTCTGAGTCAAGCCACAGGTCTTCATAAGCAAATTCCAAGGTGAGATTCATAACTAAAATTCAAAAGCTATTTAAAGTAAATTCAACCACTGCTGCGTATTTTTTTATGTTAACGTTTAAATACTGCTGAATTTACAGCATTGAAATATTTTACTTTGAAAAACCTCAAAAAGTATTGACACATACCTCAGAATTTTTTAATTATATGGACTTCTGCTGTTTTTACAGTGTATTGTAATTAAGCAGTTGTTTGTTGAGCCTGTGTCGAGTGACTTGGAAGGAGACGCTGCACATCCCAGCCAGATCACTACAGCGACTTAGCACAGACGCGCTGATGTGCCTGTAGTGGTAGATTAAATAGCAACATCTAACAAGATCAGCTACAGATGAGACACGGGGACAGTAAACAGGTGCAGACACTCGCTCACTCACACACAAACAGAGGAACTCGTCCCTTTAGCACATCACAAGCAAAATTACTGATGACCAGCCATTTACAGACCGCTGCTGACGGAGCAATATGAAAGCAAAAAGAGATGAGAGAGGGGGGCACGAGCTGAGTGGAACATCTCCATTTTATTTAATGAACAGCTCAACCTTCCACATTAGTGCTGAATTATCATTTCGCTGTCTACCTAATTAGTACATACATAAATTTCCTTTTGTCTTCATCATCTTTAAGTATGCTTCTCTATAATGTAGATCCATTGTTTCGCAGTTGAAGAAGAATCTTTCTTTGTGTCTTGTTCCCCTCAGGCTGTGAATCAATATGACTCAATTTCTTCATGAGTGCACAAAATGAAAATTTGTCTTTCATCCTGAGATCTAATGATGGCCATTTTGGTATGGTAGTAATTCACATTGTAAAGTGTTTCAGAAACTCTTTATTATCCTTCCAGAGCTGCCAGAGGTGAAAATGTCGAGATGTTGAGCTTAGAGTGATAAGAAATAACAGGAAGTGCAGCAGAGAGCTCGATGCTCATAATCAGATGCATAAAAATAAGATATGACTATTAGCTCAGCTTCAGTTTTTTTCTTCATGTACTTGCACAAAATTGCATCATATTGTTGCTAATTTGGCTCGTTTTTAAGATAGTTACTGAGGGTTTCGTGACATTTTCTAACTCTGTTACACTATTTAGTCAAGGTGAGGAATAATCCTGATTGTTTCATGATAATATTTATAACAGTCAGGTCTTTTTCTGGGGTTCATACAGCCCAAGAGCTGTGAGTCAAATCTTAAATACAAACAGGCCTAATCCGTCCAGTTTTTAAAACTCATGGACTCTGTCTGGTTAAAGGAGAGAAGATTAACATAATTATCTCTATTTGCATTTAAGCCCCTTTTTCCACATAACTTCTATACAAGGGCATCAGATATTCATGTCACACACATTGCCTGTAAATCCATTTCCATTATCAATTAATCTGCCAATGGCCACAATTTGGCTGTTTAGTACAAAGCTCGGATCACAGAGACAAAATATCCTTGCAGGTATTAATGGAGCGTGTTAAGGGTTTAGCCTCGCCGCTGCCTATTAGTACAGCAGACAGTAATGGAAAAAGTGGGAGGAGGGGAAAAGGGGCAGGCTAAAGGGAAGCTTTTTAGAAGAAAATTTACAGCAGTGGCTATCTGAGATGCTTCAGAAAACCTCCACATCTCATCAGCCTCAACCCTCAGTTCCCTTTTTTCCCTCCTTTTTCCGCTCTCTCTTCTCATAATTGCCTTTGCTATCGGATGTTGGAGTGTCCCTTAGTAGAGGATTTGACACAGATGCAGAGCGTTGCTGGTTTTTTTTTTTGTATACCTGACAGCCTCGTGAAGGGCAGCGCCACATAGCAAACACCTTCTAGATCAATGAAAACACACCCATTTGTGTGGTGAAGATGTTCAACACCTCCAGCAGGGAAATGATTCACCCTGAATCTATCTGTTCACACAGATATAATGTTCACATTGGGATAATATATGATAATGCAGAGGCGCCTGTGCTTTCATTTTCTTATTAGTCTCCTCCTGTGTCCTTTGGCAAGGCGTAATCGTTTAAACACTGCAAGACTCCAGTGAAATATTACAACAAACAGACTAAAAGCACCATATTCTTTTGGGTTTTCATCCGTCTTTGATAACCATGAGCTTCTTTCATCCCTGTCAGGATATTTTCACCCTTCAAAGCACCCACAGCCGACATGTCTTTCCATGGAAAAAACTGACAGGGATTTGTGTTTGTACAGGGGCACAAAGATTGCAAAACGAGGAGGGGAACAGGAAAGGGAGGGAGGGAGGGAGGGATGGAGGAGACTAAATGGCAAGAAGCATGTTCAGCATCCATGAAGAGCGACTGGCGAGCGGACGGTCCCACAGGAGAGGTGGTGGTTTCGCTGAGTGTGCGCTCGGAATACTGATACACAGCCACAGCAGACCACCCCCCACACCCAGGCCAAGCCCTCTATCTTTTCCCAACGCCGTCACACAGAGCACAACTGAAAACAAGTGCAGACACAACACAGGGCGCCACAGACAAAACATAAAATCCACTAGTTTCGATGCAGGCAGCGTAAAGCAGTGAGGGAGATACAGGATCTGGAGTGGTTTGATTCCAAAAAAAACATTCACTCTCCACCTTTTTCTCCACTGAATAACTATTAAAGTGCATTTTGACATTGTGCAGAATACACTGCTTCCTGTAAATATCCAAAGGCTGATTGTCAAGGTCCGTTATTGACCTTGGAAACAGAAGCTTGGTAGCTGTTCTGAAGCCTTTGGTTGACTGACAAATAAAGAAAATTTAAACATCTACTTTTCTCTGATAAGTGGGAAAATGCTTCCTTCTGAGGAAGATCATGCAATATGATGGAAAGCTCTAGAACAGCTACTGCATGGACCTTGAGATGAGATGTTTTTGTCAAGCAACAACTCAAAAGATATTTAAAATAACATGCCAATGTGGTTTGAGAGGAGTTTGCATTTGAAATTTTTAAAAGCGTTTTTTTTTTAATGGACATTTGATGGGTTGGCAG
This sequence comes from Seriola dumerili, assembly GCF_002260705.1. Classification (NCBI taxonomy): domain Eukaryota; kingdom Metazoa; phylum Chordata; class Actinopteri; order Carangiformes; family Carangidae; genus Seriola; species Seriola dumerili. The sequence continues at coordinate 6,249,861 of NW_019174393.1, forward strand.
CATTAAAATATAGAGGCTAACTGATGTGCACAAGCAGACTGTCATTATGTGATACACATGCTAAGTGAATATTGCAGACTCTACTATATGCATCCACCAAAAAATCATGGTTTTATCAGATGGACGCCGAACCTCCCTGGCTGAGAATAATCGACTCATCATTTCCCCGCCCAACCTTTGACCCTGCATGATGAATGTGTCTGTCGTTGGAGGTGGGCCTACCTCTGAAGACTCATTAAGCATACAGACACCAGACTGCCACCATGTGTTGGGGGATGGGCCATGAAGAAGAAGGTATTGCCTCGCTGTCGTGTCAAAGTCTCCCATAATGTACAGGCTACAAGTAGCGCTTTTAGCTCATCATCTTTACCTTTTCATGCAGTATGGAGAACAAAACCCCCACTGAGCAGCATTCAATCAAATACTACTTTCCTTCCATTCTCTGAGGTAATGGCTTATGCAATGCTAGAGTGGAAATGCTGCTTGAAAACTCATTACAGGCTGTTAAAGGGATGGTACGAATTATTCTCTGCTTGCGATTGTGAAATGCAAAATTAGCTAAGGGTGTAGATGGGGCCAGTAAACAACGGCACATCACTCAAAGGAAAGCTTTTTAACCACCCAGACACAACGGATTGCAAACCAGATTCTGATGATTTAGTCTCCACTATACAAAGTTGGAGAGATTCACGCTTTGGAAATACAATAAAGATGTCACATTCTGTGGTAGACGGTTCAAACACTTTTGATTACTGCATCGTGGAGCAACTTCCATTTCTGCAGGCTGCCATTTCGCTGTGATATATGTATCCACAAGATAAGTACTTTGAGCAGTGATGTGCTCTACAAGCTAAATTTCCACATATAACTCATCAGTCCTGTCGTGTTAATGTTGATTCCAGACTGAGCGTTGACAGGTTTTCAACAGGATCTGGATTTATGCTAATCACAGACCTTTGTCTATTTACCATGTCAGAAATGTCACTGATCACGCTGAACTGTCTGCAGCCCTTCGACAGACATCTATTGAACACTTAAGACCTGCCTGCACATGATTGATCACATCTATTGAGTCATTCCAGCAAATATTGATTTGTTTAAGTTTGCTTACCTCCTGCGATTGGGAAGTTAACCCTTTGGCTCTGAGCTGTGCTTGTTATGGATTCCAGTGCTTGTCTGTGATCAATGCCCATGGCAGTCGTGATTACCCCCCACTGTTCCTCCGTGGGCCCCGACCTGGCCTCGGAGAAACTCGGGTCAGTCTCACTCTGAGTGGGTTGAGTTTCTGCCATTGCGGCCTCTCCAGTTCGGAGGGGAACACTGACAGTTGAGCTTTGGGGTTTTCGGACAAATGTGGTTTCTGAGGACGTAGTGGGAGTAACAGACCTCAGAGGGAGTCTGCTGGTCAGTGTGGTCTCTACCAGTCCTGGGTTTGTTGTGGTGGACTGGGCTGATGCCCATGTCAAGGCAGTGGGAACTGTAGTTTCTGGTGCTATCGTCGAAGAGATCTTTCCTGTAAAATCTTCAGCCACCTCTTTATCAGTGTGTTCCTTTGGGAGGTGTTGTGCAGTGGCACCCATGCTGGGTCCAGCTGCTTGTGTGGTACCCTGTGGTGGGCTGGTATGTGTTGCATTTTGTTCAGGAGCGTTTGTGCTGGTGGGACTGTTGGTGAACAGAGTGCTTCTGATAGAGCTGCTTGTGGGAGAGTGGGAGTCTGAAACAAGAGTATCATTGTCGGTCTGCGCTATGCTGCTGTGTGGAGAATCTGATGTCCCCGTGGGAAGTGATTCAGCTCTTATCTTTGTCACGCTGGTTAGAAGCCCCTGGGTTGAAGTGGTGGATGGTTCAGATGCCTCAGAATTGCTCCCTTCCCCTGAACCCGAGTCTTGGAAGTGATTGATTGGTTCTGTCAGCACCTTGGCGGTTGTGGTCGACGCAGCAGCCTCGTTGTTACTGTCCGAGCTTCCATAAAAAGGGATACTGAACGGCAGTGAGGGAAAGGATGGGATCTTTGGCAGAGACGGGGTCCAAAACCATCTTGACTTATTTTCAGGTGGGTTTTCTCTTGGTGGTGTTGGTCCCCAGAAGGCCTCTTCGTCAGCCACAGCCTGCCTGTGAAGTAGCAAAAAACACCAGAAGCAGAGCACCAAGGTCCGGTGGAGGCGAAGCATGCTGTCGACAGAGGCGCACGGATCGGTCACATGTTGTTCTCCATTCTCCTGCTCCCTGAGGCGGGTTTGGCTGGCTCTCTGGCAAAACGGCCTAAAAGACAAGCACAAAACAGGACACTGAGTGACACACTTTTCATCCACTCTTGTACAGCTGAATTTGAGTTGACGAAGACTTGATAGAATTTGCATCTGTTCATTTTTCTTTTCACTGAACATTTTTGGAAGGCCGAGCTTCAGCTCCTTAGAGTGTGACCTGTTTTCCAGACCGTAAAATAAATCAAGTATAGAAACTATGCCACCCAATACGAGCAACTGCTGAAGTTAGCCGGCTAAAAAAAATGTCACCCACCACAAATCACAACAAGAACTTAAGTAATATGGACACCCTGTAATTAGTGGTGTCCTGTTAGATGTGGTGGTCAGTATTTATGTCATGCTGTTGCTCACGCACATGCTGTGTCGCAGTGGTTGGGCGGCCACACGGACTGACCAATTAGAGAAAGAACTTCCATCCATATGTATGCTATTCAGCGAGGAGTAGTCAAGAAATAATGTGCATGAGACTTGGGTTGGGGGAGGTTAGGGAAGAATTAGGGTCTGGGGTTGCCAACATAAGAATAGACGGACCTTTTTTTTCTTTTGTGGAGCACCAAGTGGTTCAAAGTCACTAGCCTGTTGCCTCAGTGAAAAGAGCGGAGCACCAAAGGAATTTCCCCTGCGAGAACAACAACCTGTATGCTTTAGCTGTACTTAACTCCCCCTTCCACTGCCCCCCAGCTTTGGCCTTGCTCTCTTTCAATCTCAGATTTATTTGTTCCTTAAAGCGGAGGGAGAAAGATCTGTTAGTGTGGGAGTAAAAAAAACAAAAAAACATCAATATTCACAGAGAACCACTATCACAGTGAAGTTCTCTCCAGTCTCTATCATGCTCTCATTCTCTTTATGAATAATATTTCACACGTTTTCTTCATCGTCAGCTTCTGTTCTTCTCTCTGACAAGTTTTTTTTACGACTCACTTTTTTCCGTAATCCATGCCAGTTCACTCTGCTCTTTCAAGTTCTTGCTATTTTCTTTTGTATGCACACAGGAGATCAATCAGCCGCTGCCATAAGAGTCACAGGCTTGTTCTCGCTGATCAGGAGAGCAGGGACTTGACCTGCCATCTCCCCTTATGTTCCCGCCTGGAGGGATGAAACCATCCTGGATACACAGTTGGACCCTGAGATATGAAGACTACTGGAGGGGGTCAAATATGGAACTTCCCACACACTCCCCAGTTTTAGCGTTTTGACTGAACAGCATGAAAATAATTTTCCAATGAGGTGAGGTTGTTTTTAGATGCCTGTGTGTTCAAGCTTGCACCAACCAACCCACACATGGTCACATTTCTTGCGTGCAGAGATAGGACTGTCGATGAATCTCTGCATCTCTGCACGTTAGCGCAAATTGTGTACTTGCTCGCCCACTTGTACTGTTCTGTAGTAGGTGCACACTCTGATGCACACGCACTTTGCTGGCTTCTTCAAGACATTTAGCAAGCAATTTCTGAAGGATTACTGAAAGGCCAATAAGGGAAATGTGACTTGTTGAGGAATGAAGTCCATTTTATTGTGTATAGAAACATTCTAATTAGTTGTGAAGCTTGGAGCAAGTAATTTTTTTATCCTTAATGGCCTTTTTGATGATCTGATGCATAACTGATCAATTATTTAGACAGCAGGGATCATGTATAATTTATTTTCGCTAACATTCTCACATTTCACTTCTGTATCACATTCGTTCAGTATCATCTAGTGTGGGAAAAGGAAACTCATGTAGAGTACAAAGCGCTTACTCCACTTCACAGTATATCTTCTTTTATCTCACTACATGTTTTTACAGTAAGTGTATGATTGCAGAGTCCCTCAGTCAGAATGACATTTATAGGTACTATATCTCCTTATGTTTTAAACACAACCAAATTTTGGGCAGAATTCAGAGCACACTTTCCCATCACTGAGGCAAGTAGAAGAATTTCCATTCTTACTTTGTTTTTGATTTGACTCAAGTAGCATACCAGATGCTATTTTGGTGATGGCTGACTCATCTTGTCATGGGAGATGTGCAAGCACCTTTTCTTAAAAATATCAGTTTTTTAGTCTTCCAGCTCCAGAAAGTTAGAAATTTAATGCAGCTCTGATTTGATCATAATCATCATTTAGTTGATCAATTATGGAAATATACATTTATCTATGGTGTATTTCCCTATACAGTTAAAGGTTCTGTAAAGGAGAGTTTAAACTGTAATATACCAGCAATAACTAATTTCTATGTAAAGATATAGTGGACTAATGGCGTCTGTATGCCTTGTTTTCGTATAAGGTCTGGCAGCGCATACGTGTCAGTGCATGTACATGTGCATGTTAGTGCATGTTAGTGCATGTGAGTCCTGTTGGCCCTCCCTAATTTTGTAAACACACGGGGACCACCCCTCTATGGACCGCCCACAGGTGAGATGACACGTTGCAATAAGCTGCGTTCAGGTGAAAACGGCCTTCGAGAATTTCCTCCACTAAAAAAACACGTTCTCGTCTAAAATGCCTCAGACAATAAGACCAGCGCAAAGGCTGACTGGCCATAGGGACTACCTGGTCAGCCTGTGGACCGTGAAAACATCCATAAAGTTTTTAAAGATTTTTACCGGTTTCTTCAATGTCACTCGTGTGGTCCAAGTCCAAGGCTGAATTTCTTCCCCAGGCCAAGCAGATACTGATCTGGCGTTACCGTGATGGAGAGCCCTGCTAGCTGCTAAAGGGCTCCGGCTTGACTCCAAACTGGCTTTTCTTCTCTTCCATGTGTAAGTAACTTGATGACTACATAATGTTGCACGTCTGTTTTCATTAGTGACCGGCTACTGTTGGCATGTTAACGTTGGCTCACATATTAACAATGTGTTTGGCAAATGTTGCTATCGCTAGCTGGCTAACTTTTAGCATCGCTGTCGAGCATATCACGGCAATGCTAGCGTGGGATAACGGCTGTGGACATAGACTGTATATAAAAAGGATGTGGTTAGATTGTGTTGTGATGGCTGGACGAAGCATTTGTTTTGTTTTGTTTTTTGTGGACGCTGGTGTTGTAGTGCGACATCTAGTCGCAGTGGCGGTGGTCTACAGAGCTTTTTTTAACCTGCAGTAATTTTTTGGTCACTTGCGGTCAGTGGAATCAACCTCTGTAAATAACACAACCGTAGAATAACCTTTAAAGTTGATATGGCAAACCTGTTAGCAAATAGTGGCTTATTTATACACCCAAGGTCATGGTGGGTTTTTTTAGAGCTTTTTTAGAGCTGCCTGAGGGACTCAGACATTACAGCTGTGGACCAAAAAAACGAAACAGTGAGCTGACAGACACTAAAACACAACAGTGCTAATCTGTCGCTTTGTCAGTACCTCTGTCCAGAACTGCATGAACCAGTTTCATTAATAAAGAAATTTTAAGATAAGTAGCCAATAATGAATCTAAAACCACTCCACTAACTTTCCAGATTGGGCCTGTAACTTACTTGTCACCACTTATCACCACATCAAATACATGTCTGTTAGCAAAGGCATAGTCTGGTTTGACAGGCAGCGGAGAAAGTTGAAAGGAAATATAAAAAGTGTCTGTGGGGAATTTTACAAGTCCCCTCTATTATTTTGCTGGCGTTTTGTCTCACTGCTCCCGACAAAGACGGGGGCCTGCCACTGTAGTGTGCTCAATGGAGCAGAGATAGAGAAACAGAAGGAGAAGCAGCAAAGAAGGGCAGAGAGCAAAAGACAAGGGCAGGAGAGGAGAGAGAGAGAGACAAAACCCCCCATATTGACATTCAGTTGTGGCATTCTTAGTCCAGGAGAGTAAACTCTGCAGCAGTCTCCCTAATGCTCATTTTAGTTGTTGCCAGAGCCTCCTTTTATTAACTCTGTAAACAGACTCCTGACTTTCAATTTAGTCTGTGTGTGTGTTTGTGTGTGAGTGAGAGAAGCCCGCACTCAATCTCTTCTCTCAGGGCCATCAGCCATCTTGTTCTCAATCAGTCTTCAACCTGCTGTACCATATTACCCTATGGAAAATTCTGTCTTCCAAATTAATCTGATGGCAATGTTTACAAGCCCCTCTGTGTGAACATAATAAGGCCACTGTACTAAAGCTAATGAAAAAGAGAAAGGCATAACTGCAGTCTCTGACAATGAAAGTGAGATGAGAGGGAAAGAAAAGAGTAGGCTATAAAAGGAGAGGCAAAAGAGTAACGTAGTGACTGAGAGGTGTGTGTCTCTCCTGAGTGATTGAAATGGAGAGGCTCTACACTGAGGGGAGTCACAAATGGAGACGAATTGACTGTGGCCAATGTCATTACTATTTTAACAAACCCGCTATAAGCATGGAAAGGCCTGAGGATCAATGACACAGTCCAGGATAATGGAGTAATTTACCTTCCTGCAAATGGCCACTGTTTTTTTTCCTGCTCTGTGGGTGTGCATATTTACAACCACTAGTTTTTACCCTAGCATTAAATCCATGGTTATATGCTGGTGCACTTGCATGTGGCCATGCATTTACATGTGCATCCTCCCACGTGCTGTTTAGCCCTGTGTTTTCGATTGCAGCCCTTTAACACCATGGGATCTATCTCCCATCTAAGGAGTCAACGTATGGCTTTTTCCTGTTGTCCTCTCCTGACTTTGACTCTACACAGGGATGTCAATACAGCACAGATTCAATCTGACTGGCCGCTTTAATCCAGCAGGGATTTATTCTGCATAAAGCAGCGCATTGGAAGGGCTTTATAAAGTGTTAGAAAGCTTAGTGTAGCAGGTAGGTATCTGTCTATCCATCTTATCATCTACAGTAGTTGTGGTTATGGTGATAGCAAATTATTGTGGCAATTCGGCAAAGATATACAAGATAAAATTAATCTTCCTAGGTGGTAATCATCATAATAAAAAAAATCCCTATATTTGAGACCTTATTTGTTTTCTTTCAAGTTCACGGATTCATTTTACGGTTGGTGCATTTCACCGTTATGGATGAACACTGTGTTTTCAGCGTCCCCATAAACATTGATTAAATATTTCATGCCATATCAATATTGCAATTTAAAATGAATCAGTCAGCTTGCTGGTGAGTGAAATAATTTTTAGAGTATCCTATTTTCATAGTTGATGCTCATATCTTGTATTCAGTGATATTGCTTTTGCACCAACTCCCCCCGTGTGTTTGTTTACGTCAAGGTGATGGCAAGACTTGGGGAAGTTACTGCATCATTAAATAGAAACTGCAACTTGTTGTTTTTACACTTTGTTTTTGTACAAATTCAACATACAAGTAACTAATGTGTTAATTCGTGAGCTTTAGAGGTGCTGGTATATTTTGTCATCTTTTGGCAGAACCCGGCTACCTGTTTCCCCCTGTTTCCAGTCTTCATGCTAAGTCAAGCGGCTGCTGGCTGTAGTCTTGTGTTTACCAGGGAGATATGAGAGTGGTATCTATCTTCTCTTCAAACTCTAAGGCAGAAACTGAATAAGGCTCCCAAATGTCAAAGTTTCAAGTGGAAAATTGCAAGTCCACTTATGTGCAAGTCAGTTTTATTCTTTACCTGTGCAGCTAGTGCTAGATGTGTTTCATTAATCCCTTTTTACGTAAACTCCATAATTCATTGGTTGACATAATTTTTCCATGACTAACTTGTGAGTTGTGAGGCAGCTTGACCTATAGTCAATAGTCCATGGGCAATATTGACTACAATGAGAGCTGCTCTCATGTCCAAGTAAAACCAAACCTCTGGCCATGAGTCCAAATGAGCGGCATCACAGGCAGGACTCCAGCAGGTTACATACAGTATGTCCTGTTGGTTAAACAACCAAACAGCATCCTGAGTCATGCTATTTACAAACAAGACTAATCCCTTTCTGCTCTAATCTGTGGGCTTTCCTCTAGTGATTCTTAGAAATGCCATCACAACATTACCAGCACAGTTTATAACATCTTCTTTAGTTGCATTTTTCGGGGAAAACTTGTTGATTCACTCAAATGTCTTTTTTTTTATTTTTACACAGATTAGTTTGGTTCTCCAAACGTATTTCACGCCTCTTATACTCCATCTCTTTAAAATCCCACCTTGACCACTCGTGAAACATATCCCCCACGCTTTAGAATGACATTAATTGTGCTGGGCTAATGCTTGTGTTAGCCCTAGAGCTGATGAATGCAGTAAACCTGCCGATTTATAAAGGACGCTCTCAAACACAGGCGTTCCACCGGCTGCCTTTGCCATGGTGACAGCTGAAGCCAAAGACGTCTTGCTAATCCCCGGGATTTGAGCACCTTTTGGACTCCGCTGTTCCGCTTGCAGGAGTGTGCTGCACTCATATGCAAATAGGCAGTCAGTCACACACACACACACAAACATTCCCATCCATGCTTGCAAGAGCATTTGCTGGTTTGCTATCACCTTAACACACACACATACACACAAACATGCATATATTCTGTACATGCCTCTGTAGTAAACACAAGGATGTCCAAGACAGATATTCATGAATATTATTCAAATTAATACATAAGATGTACCCAAATTACACACTGACAGACACACACACTCTCATTTATACACCCACCGGCATACACATTGCTTACTTGCTTATAGATTTACCACTAAATGGTTCCTTCTGATCTCCTTAATCCTGGTTTTAATGAATATCAATACACCAACATCAGCCACAAGCCCCCATGTATTTGATGAAATACGGTATGTTTGTGTGTGTGTGTGTCAGTGTGTTTACCTATAGCTGCAGCTAGAGTGCGTGTCTCAGCATGTAACAGCATGTATATGGAAGTCAGACCTACACATCCCTCATATCTAGATACAGACCAGCTGATTAAACAGATACAGAAAGAGAGAGATGCACAACTAGGAAAACATGTGAGCTGCTTACCTACAGATGTATGGAATAAGATGGAGAATCCACAGCCAGTGGTGAGAGTGTGTGTGAGTGCTGCAGGAGAGACCGTCTTTCTGAGCCTGTGTAGGTTTGTCTGCTGTGTGGAATTGAGTTCCAGTCTCCCTCCCTCTCTCTCTCTCCCTCCCTCTCTCTCTCTCTCTCTCGCTCTCTCTCTCTCTCTGTATTTGTCTCTATCTATCTCGCTCACTGCATCAGTAGTCCACTATGTGGCTTCCATCACAATGCCTGTGGTCACACCTCACTGAGCAAATTGTTCATTAGCGGAGATCACCCAGTGCTGTGGACACTGGTGAACAGAGTTGGGTGTCAGATGACAATGGCTTATGCAAACACACATGCTGAATATTACATACATAGCCCATGCACACCTGCATGTGCACACATACACAAGCTACAAGCTTGTAAGATATGAATGCAGCTGTTTTCAAGTGCTATAATTAGACTTAATACAACTCATATGCTAAGTTTATGTCAAGGATAGTACTGGTTTATTACATAGTTCTCTAGAGGTTAAAATGAATTGTGCTCATCAGGGTAATTGTTGAAATCTGCAGCAAGAGGTCCTCCAAATTAAACAGCACAATTCATAGTTAGTAATTGCCCTCCAGAATGACACATTTAAGTATTTTTTTGATCTGATAAACCTATCAGCAGGACAACATCACTTGTCACTGTCTTCCAAAACTGTTACTTTTACAACTGCTGCAAAAAGAATTGTTGTCTGATCTTACTTCATTAGTGATAAGCTGTAGGCACCAAAAAAAGACTTGGTTTGGTTTCAAATAATTACTTGATTATGGTTACAAATCAGTCATGGCTGAAAGAAACCAGTGTCGACTGTCAGTATTGGAAAAGGAGAAGTGAAGGCAAACACACATGAGCAGAAGAGTAACAGAGGCTGTAAATAAACCAAAGGTTTAACCAGATTACAACTTTATTTGGATATACAGCCAGTTAGCCGCCTGAAATGTCAGTAATAATCACTCATTGCACAGGAAAACTTTGGCAAGTATCATTGAACCAGGAAGTCAGTTTTGGGTAATAATGGTGCTGTTTTGCTAACCTGGGGTGTTTCTTGTTCTGTTGGACCTCTCTTTTTTTCTTTTTTTTTTTTTTATCAATTTTGCCGCATCCCTAGATAATTTGGTTTGTACACCATTACCATAACCAATAAAAAATAATTAGCTAAACCTCAACCCTGTCACCAGAAAGGAATGTCAAATTAGGATGATTTTCCCACTTACCACCCCAACTTCTGAACACTTTCTATCTGCCATGGTTACAAATCATGCACACTACTTCCTGTCTTGGCACTGAATACTGGCATTGGACATTAATCAGGAGGCACAGATTTGTCCAATATGACTGAATGTAATTATGTAATTATGTAATTTGCTATACCCTCAAGTTCCCCTTTAAAGCATCTGTATTATTGGTTTCCATCCCACCCCACCCAGGCACTGAACAACTCACGCAATCTCCTGCCTTATACAAAGTGTACATGAGGTTGAAGACACTCACCTTTGACACAGTTTTGAAACATTATTTTGTCAACTGGCGTCACTGACTTATCTCTGCTGACATCTAAGGTGTCCAATCAGAGGGTGTTACTATTGTGCATTAACTTTAGCACAACATTCCCCAGATCTTTGCCTTTATGATCCTCAGGAATTTCCCAAATATAGAAACAATCAGCGAACTCCCAGCCCAAGGAAACATAATTTCCTGAACAGTGTCTGTGCAGTCCTGCCTATGATGCAGCCCCCTCCCCAGCTGAGCTCAGTCCCATCGGCGCAGGAAAGATCACCTTAATAACATATTTGATCTTGACTCTCCTTGCTATTCTTACCACCTTTACTTTTACCCTAGTGAGATAAAAGAATAGTTTCCTTGCCACATGGCTCGTTCTTCCACTGTTTTTATGCAGAATAACTGGATTTAGATTGGACACAATATCTGAGGATGTATATCCTCACCACCTGAAATACATACACCATTATTCTGACCTTCAAAACTAGTCAAGACTGCAATATGCTAATATGGAAATGGCACAGAAAGGTATCCCCCACACTAAACTGAACTGGATAAGGAACATGCTCAGTCTTTAAGAGCTTTAATACTTTAAGAATTTAAAACATTATTAGAGACAGTAGATATTGTACAGGGTTTATTTAAAGCCTGGTTTCATGCCATATAAGAAATCTAATCACTTTTGTAATAACTGTAGACATAAACGCTTCTTTCGAGCCTGCATGCTTCACTTAATGGCAGTGAGGGATATGAGAGGTAAAATACCCCTGTTCTGATCTCAGGACAGATAGTAATATTTCAGTCCTATGAAGTTATGAATTTGGGACACAGTAAGCTGATCTTTAAACTGTGCCAGAGGACAGTTTTAACAACAGACAAGCATGTGTGCTCTAATTAAAGATGGCGGTCTTTATTTATTCATATCCGAATACTGTTCTCGATTTTCCTGTAGTTTTTCATTTTGCTTTTGCAGTAATACAAATATATTTCATAACGGAGGGCGAACAATTAAAAAAAAAAAAAAAAATGTAATCTTATCTTGGTAGAACTTGACTGGAAGACAGTGAAATATTTAAAATACATGATATACTTAGGTTGTCGTGATCCGTACAGATGCATTTCTTTACTAGTGCATCACATAGCTCATCAAATGTAATTGTGTCAAATGTTTGATAGTAAACTGAATATTTTGAGTTTTGGACTGTTGGTCGGACAAATTAAGACATGTGAAGACATCGCTTGTGCTCTGGGAAATTGTAATTTGCATTTTTCTGTTCTGTTATGTTTTATTAATTTAAAATGATTGATAAAGATTGCTAATTTTAGGTCTAATGACAATAGATTATTTTAGATAAATTATTTAGCGTTTACTCCAGCTCTTCAAAGCAGTCCAGTATCCTATTGCTATACTGAAAACAGTTCTCATTCAAGATAACCTCTGCAGACTGTATCATGCACTTTTACACATATTCCTGTGCTATCAGTGTGACTAAAGGCAGTGGACTTCAGTGTGTTAAAGGGAATTTTCGTGCTTTCTCAGGTCTGGCTGGCGTCTTGAGGACACTGTGAAGCAGATCGGCATCCCTTAGAGAATACTAAGAAACCAGTGCATGTGTCTTTGTGTTTGTGTGTGTGTGTGTGTGTGTGTGTGTGTGACTTCATACTGATGTCCTCTCCTTGTACAGTCTGCTGGCTCCAGCACACGGAAAGTGCCAGACAATGGCAGATTGTGAAGGTCAAAGAAAGTTTCTTTGTCTGGGGGTAAAAGGAAAAAAAACAATGGACTCTATCAATAGTTTATTGGCTCTGCCAACCTTATGGTTCCGCCCAGGGTCTTTTTATAGTGCCAGCAAGGTCAAGACCCAATAACCTTTAGCCACTAAAACAGTTAGTCCTCTTACAACAGGTTTTTTACTTTGATATATTTAGCTTTTATTTTGAAAACCATGATTTTGTACAGGTGTGTCTCACTGCAGTGTTATTGCATGCCTTTCAGCCACTATTATGTTAACATCTATAAATATTTGTTGATAACATTTCACCTTATACAGACTATATGCTGTAATTCCCAAACTTAAAAGCAGAGTGAGACATGTCATCATCGCAGGCCTTAATATATGGAACTGCTGCAGTCATGGTGTAAATATGACCTTTGCAAAAATCCATAAAGACAATCTGACTGGGGGAGAAATCCAATACGCACTTGGTAACTCTTAACATGCAACACAACGTCCCTGTGTATGTTTCGAGTAAAGTGCTGCTAGGATGTGTACTTTAAGCCTACTGAATGTGTGTGTGTGTGTGTGCATGCGTACGTGTGTGTGTGAGTGAGTTATTGTGTGTGTTTTTGTGAATGTGTTCTCAGACAGCTTTCCCCGCAGATTTGATATGGCTGATTAAGGTTGTTAGATGAGGATCAGAGATGACCTTGGTGGACAAATCATCTGCATTTACTTGAGAGATACACGGAAAGGCTGTGGGATAAATAATGTGCCATCTTCACTTTGTTTGGGTATTCACAGCACTGAAGTATATGGCACTGATGAATCATTTGTGAATGTGAATGCTCAGTTTAGACCTCACATGAGGCAAACTGTCAGCTCACTTCATTAGAGTGGATTTGGTGGAGGCAGTCTGCTATGTATTGGCTGAGTGCAGGCATTCACCCTGCCTAGTGGACAATACATACCAATTGTGTGTGTGTGTGTGTTTGTGTGCGTGTGTGTGTGTGTGAGAGAGAGAGAGTGTGTCTGAGAGTGTGTGTGTGTCTGAGAGTGAGATAGCTCAATCTGTATTCAGAACTTACCAGAAGCTCTATTTGTTTGTTCTATTAGCCTCCAGATTCTCCTTATATTCCTAGCTAGTCGCTGTCTGCTGTTTAGTGCTGGGGAGCAGTTGCTCCATCTGGAAACGACACCAGTGAGAGCCCTGAGACTGAACTGAAATGACAAAGTTTAAAGCCATAAAACCAAAACAATGAGCTCAAAGAGAGAGGTAATATTGTTTTATCACACTTATTCAAGTGGTCATTTATCTGCTTAACCTGTCACTTTTTAACAGAGCAGTAGTAAGATTAACCCATCGTTAGGTTCATTTTAACAGTGAGAATTAACTGATAATGTGTCATGAAGCAGAAGTTCTGTTAATATGGTTTCCTTTAGTTTAATATACCTCGCATGGTCAGTTATAAAGTTTTATCTGACACCTGCAAACCGGTGAGAAACAAGAATTATTTGTGCCTATGGTACAACACCTAAATTACCAATATAGCCGAGTGATTAAAATACAAAATGACAGCTGGAAGTGTCAAATAGGACTATGGTGCAGATGTTTGGGTCCAGTGAGATGTACGCTTGCCATCTGTAATTAATGAATGTATGTTAATACATCAGCTACGAGCACCTACTGGGGATTTAACTTGGTTCCCATACCAGTAAGGAAGATTGATGGAGACGACAGGTGTCACACATGAGCTACAACAGCCTCTAAGCATGTTATGAATGCAAATCGCAGCCCTCACATGGAGAAGGGTGAAAGATGGATGATGATGGATGGAAAAGCAAGCAGAGAGATAAAGAAATGGTAGATGACCATGCCACGTTGTGTCACCCTTAATGCTACTTTCTTGTTTTTGGGTAAATTGGTATTGCATAATTTTTAAGCTGCTGTAACCGATAAAAACATCGATTACAGCAGCTTAATGTTTTTTTTAAAGAATGAATGTTGGGTATAGACTCACCAGGTGCTGAGACATGGTTCTAAGTGAATGCTTACGTAGCTTCATCAAGATCCATAATGTACAGTTACCAGCAAATCAAACAAAAATTTACAAGTGTCGTAAAAAAGTAAGTTTTAGAATGTTTTTCAGGTTTTTATACGATTGAAGAACAGATGAGAAAATGTGGTGGAGAAAAGCATAACTCCAGACTGTTTTGCTCTTGGTTTATAATGATTTGCTACGCCTTCCAAGCCTAAGTGACCGTAAAACTGCAAATTTCCGCATGTTTCCTGGAGTTGGTTCCGGTCATATTCTTACTCCTAATATTGTGGCTTTTTAAAAAAGCATCAATATCTGCATTTTAAACGGTTGTGTTTTGACCATTTAGCCTTAAATGGCATTGTTGCCACCTGCTCACACAAACTCACTTTTTTTTAATGCCCCAGACATGCTTGGTGTAATGCCCTCCAATGCGTGAAAAGTTAGGAAGGCACATGATGCCAGGAGAAAATATGACAGAGATGAGTGAGAGGAGTAAAAAGGGAAACACTGGGAGAAAAAGCAGGAAGCTGCAACGGAATTTCCACACCCTGATGTGGGTGGACTTGTCCTGCCCAGAGAACAGAGAGGGCACATTCTCCCCTCTCCCCCCTCCTCTCCTCTTTTTCTTCTCTCCCTCCACTCCCTCCCAACTTTCTCTCTTTGCTTGGACAATAGGGGCCAGGGAGAAACAATGTGAAAAGGAAAGGCCAGGGGTTTGTGTGGCAGCAATAGGGGGGTGGTCTGAGGTGCTGAGGAGGGGAAATGGGTGAGAGGGTCTTGCTGCTTTGCAGGAAGGGTCAGAAGAGAGTGATGGAGGCTTTCTTTGCCTGGGAGGGAGAGGTTTGATGAGGGGGATGTATAGAGAATCGGCAGGGATGAGGGGGGATGTTAAAGAGGATGACATAAGACTGGAGAAAAGGGGTGTAGGGTAGTGAGGGGGAGCTAGTGTTGAGGGTAACACAGGCACATGGCCTAGTGAGCTTAAAGGGTTGTGTTTTTGTGGGACTCACATTTTTCTGCCTGACTGAGCCTGAAAGTGACCATGCTGAGCCAGGCAAAGAAAATCTAAGGCTTTTTCTGTTAACGTGCAAACCAGAGAAATTAAAGCTGCTGTAATATATTTTTATGTTAACAATGGATCAGTTCACTACTCATAATGTGAAAGGATCAAACCACAAGAAGTTATTTGGAGAATTTTTACACATCTCTGCAGTTCCCCTGGGTCTATTTTCTGCAGTTATCTATCCATCTATCTATCTATCTATCTATCTATCTATCTATCTATCTATCTATCTATCTATCTATCTATCTATCTATCTATCTATCTGTCTGTCTGTCTGTCTGTCTGTCTGTCTGTCTGTCTGTCTGTCTGTCTGTCTGTCTGTCTGTCTGTCTGTCTGTCTGTCTGTCTATCTATCTATCTATCGCTATGTGTGTGTGTGTGTGTGTGTATATATATATATACACACACACACACACACACACACACACACACACAGGACATAACAATAACATGCATCTGAATGCACTCAGAGAATTCTGACAAACCCAAAAATAAATATACTAAATAAGTACTGCCGAAGGTCAAAATATAAAGTAGTGTGTGTGTTGGTGGGGGACAACGCAAATGGCTGCAGAAAACAGACCCAGAGAAAGACGAGGGGAAAAAAGAGAAAGTGAGAGCGCTTGAGATGACCTAAAACTGCCTCTGCTGCCTGTATGTGAAAGAATGGAAAGATCGGATCACAACTGTGACAGCCATTTTACGGTCACCTACACACAACACTGTCATGACAACCATGGTTCACATTTACAGCTACACTGCGATGACCTGATGGTGGCATCAGAAAAAAAAACGTTTCTGTGTTTTCAAAGGCATAATGAAAAATGTAACGTAATTGTAAGTGTAATGCAAATAACATAAATCAGATTTAAGATTATAATTCATCTTAAACCCAACCGAACCATGTATCGGACAGACAGTGAATTCATGCCGTGCAGCCAGACTTTATACAAACCCACATAACTTTATTTTAAATGCTAGTGGAGATCCCAAAGTTTGCAATAATCTCAAATGCAGCAGGCTTAATTCTGAGGAAATGTCTATAAAATGAGGAATGAGACTTCTAGAATATTTTTTTAAGGTGGAATAGTGCAGCCATGAAAAACATGGGCTCCTGAGTTTGAATATTTCACTTTGCATTGTAGCTTCAGTGAAGAGCTAGAACCAGATGACACATAATATATACTGAAATGCTGTCAGACAGTGTGGAATAAGATGATTTGTCTCATCTTACATTATTTTTTTTATTTTTTATTTTTTTACAGGTGTAAGACAATAGACTCTTCCTCTCTGCAAGAGTGTCCATGCAGGTAAATAGGAAAAGGGCCACAAATGCTGAATGATGAAGGTTGTTTTATGCTTCTATTCTTAATCAGACCAACAGTTAACATGGATCTAATTATGTATGCCCAATCACATATTTCTAATAAATGTGTTTCCATCTGATATGTTTTCAGACTGATAAGACACAGTGTTTGACTCTGAGCATAAAGTCTCTGAACTGAAACATTTTTCAGAAACATTGCTGCCTCAGCTTCATGCAGAATCATGCAGGGGAAAAGTGGAAAAACAGCTTCACACACTTACATGAGCCTAATAACCATACAGGGCATTCAGAAAGTATTCAGACCCCTTCACACAAGAGAGAATTTAGAATTTTAGAAATGAATTAAAAAGGGAAAACTGAAAATTAAAACAAGTATTGAATTTGATTGATGCAGGAAAAAAATGAATTTAGATGTAACGAAACATAACAATTTGAAAGCTTTCTGAATGCACTGTATGTCTAACTGATTCATCTGTGAAACTGACATCTTCTAGTATTCTTTCACTTTTGGATCCTTTGCTTTCATGAGTCAATTCTTTCACTCACAGTTCAGTGGTCTAGTTTACAGTTTAATTTTCTCATGTATGAGTTCTGGTTTACATTCAGTTTATTTTTTTGCTTACAAACATTCTGACCCTAAATTGAAAAACTGGAAATGGTTTGCAGGGTCACAGTTTAGATAAATCTGCATTGTTTGAGGTTGGATTTAATATTAGGAGCATGAACACAACGTGACCGAGTCTCTTTAGGAGAGACTGGATATCCCCGAAATTCATATTACTGTTTCTAAGTAATCACTGTCAGTTATACACGTTACAATACACATATTCATCAGCGTGCTCTTCATACTGAGGTAGTAAAGTTCTTGTCTTTCTGAAGACCAACCTGCTTTTTCAGTCTCTGGCTCCATCTTGTGGCACTGAAATGTCTTGCACTCGTTTCATTAGTAGGTCAAAGCAAATAGACTTCAGCCAGTGTGACTATCCTCACGGCGGAAGCTTGTTCTCAGATCCTTTGAACTATAAATAACCGTTTCAGAGATAAGATCTGTTTGCAGCAATATCAACAAATACATCGCTAGGCTGAATGAGGTCTATTTAACTCTTTACCTATCACAAATAAAATGTTTAATGAATTCCAATTCTGCTAAAATCATTAAGATTAATGTCACATTATTGTTGCTCCATGATCTTGTCTGAGAAATTTCTGCCTGCGTTAATTCATGAGTTAATCTGACGGGAGCGAGCGTCGCATCAGTCGCAGTGGCAAATTGCGCGTTCACAGAGAACTGCAAGAGTGTGATAGCCGGCGGAACGGAGGCGGGCTCTCGTCGTCAGTTCCTCTTTAATTTTAGCCAACATCCAGGGCTGCGTGTTGCTTCGTGGACCCGACACCGTGGCAGAACTGACTGACCATCCGGAGTCAATTTTTCAGACCACCAGGGCGCTCCCGGACGTATTCCCCTGCCAGAATGGGAAACCTGCTGCTCTCAGGGTAACTGAATGACGAATGATCTGCTTCTGACCTGTTTTGCGGAAGTTGCATGAACATAAAATATGCCAGGTGATGCTATGGTGTAGCTATCCTCCTGAGAGCCGGTAATGCGTTTAAATTGCTGTAGTTTCACTTTGGGGGTGCGTGATGAAAGTGTGTTATAGAGTCCTGGCAGTTTGATCCACCTCTCCTCCTTTTTTCCGACAAGATAGCAACCCGCGGGGGGTGGGGGCACAAACATCCAAAATCAGATTATGATGTCATTCTTCCTGATTTCACGGTTAGTGAAATATCAGACTGTAAGTTCATCAGATGAATAAAAACATTAGTATTAGTAACTGAGATGGTCCAAATGTAAATGAAGCAGTGTGGATCTGTCATTAAGCACCATTTTATTATCTGTAGGAAACATTTCAGTTGTGTCGCCCAAGTGCACAGACTGAGAAAGAGCACTTAGTTTAAGAATCTCTAGTGAATGAATGAATGGGGAAGTGGTCTTAGACTTTTTGACCCCACTGTATGTATCAATATTGGCATGTGCATTAAAGATCCTGCCAAGTGAGGCTATAATCAGTGAAAGGAGTAGGCTGTGATGGGTGGACATTTATGAAGCATGTCAAAAGTAACCGGTATTTGTGTGTATCATAACAACTGTTTACAATAAAACTAATATTATCTTTAAATAACTTCAATACCCATTTTTTCTGGATCTCAGGAGGATATATAGCGAATTCTTCAGATAAATAACGCTTCACATTTTTATGCTTATGCCATGTAAACCATTTTAGTCCTCAGTCATTTTTAAATCTGACTGTTTGTCGTTTGTTCTAGTCTCTTTAGGACTGATGCAACCGTGTCTGAACAAGTCACCGGAGGGAAGTTCATTGTCAAGAGGATCAGGAATGGCATAACTTATTATTACGCTCCATTGCCACAGGCAGGTGAACAGACATTATATCCTGCCAAAGACTCCACCTCCACTATCTCATCCTCATCACCCTCAGCTCTGCCCCTCAGTGACTCCTCCCCTGCAGATCCGTCCTCCTGTCCATTGCTCTCTCATTCACCATCACACACACCTGCCCCCTGCCAAAACCAATCAGATTCTGCCACCGCTTCCCGTCCACTTCTTCTTTTCTTCTCCTGGCTCGGTGCGCAGCCAGGGGCGGTGGCCAAGTACAGGGACCTTTACCTGGACCGTGGAATGGATGTCCTCCTGGTCCAGAGCGGTGTAATGCATTTCCTGTGGCCTCAATGGGGGCTTGACTACGGATTGCAAGTTTTGAAAGTTCTGGAGGAGCCTCAGTTCTCAGGGAGGGCAGTGCTGGTCCATGCCTCTTCTATTGGTGGCTACACTTTCACCCAGATGCTCACACACATTGCTCATGGACCGGAAAAATATGCAAGTGTGGGCCAGAGGGTGATAGGACACATCTATGACAGCTTGGTGGCTGGCTCTCTGGAGCACATGGCAGTAGGTGAGTGAGAGTGATCCACCACAGTCACACTGGGGCTCAGGTTACTTTTGTGTTGGATACGGTCGCCAGATCTTTAAATAATTCATTAGGCAGCTGACCTACTGCTCCAGTTTGTCAGGAGTTCAGCACATTTTCTGTGGCAGCCTGTTTCCAACCCACCTTGGGACAGTGGCTGCAAACAGTTTGTACATTCTTCAATTTACATTTATATAATTGGTTGATCTCTTTTTTTTTTTTGATTAATCATTTAGTTAATCAAATAAATACAGTTCTAATCTGTGAATTTGAAATATTAAGTGTAAAAAAAAAAAAAAAAGGGGAAAATAACAAAGCTTTGGTATCATGGCAACATTGTTTTTGTATTATTACTTTAAATAAGTGCTAATACTAATAATTGTTTTCATTATTGTTTATTCTGCTGATTATTTTCTCACTTAATCATTTGGTCAACAAAACCTGTCCTTTGCAGTTTCACAGATCCCAAGGTGATGATGTCAGATATTTAGCTTTGTCCAACTAACATCCAAAATCCCAAAGATATTCAATTTACTTAAATGTACAAGAAGGAAAACCAGCAAATTCCCACAATTGAGAAGCTGGAACTGTTTGGCTCCAGTTATCAAAATATTATTGACTAATTGTTGCAGCTTTACTATTTAACGGGTAATTATTATAGTAAATATGTATACGGTGGACTTGTGACCTCAGCATTTCTAAAATCCTGGCTATGGCCCTGCTACTGATTACAAAACAATACCTCACATTGATTTTTTTACAGCACAGCTTTTTTCCATTCAAGAAAAGAAGCTTATCTCAACTGCATTACCCTTAATTTGGTCTAAACACAAACCAGTTGTACATGAACTTTACCTAAATAAAGTCTTAACTATTTGCTTTCTTGCTGCTATTCAGGCCTCGGTAAGACTCTGGTGCCACGTTTAGAGGGCTTCGTCAAAAACACAGCCATGCTTTACTTCTGGCTCTTCAAAGCCCACACAGCGGACTTCTACGACAGAAGCATCCAGGTTTTCAACAACAGCCCAATCACTGCGCCAGCCCTCTTCTTCTTCAGTGAGAATGATGCCCTGTGCAACCCAGTAACCATAGAAAAGACGATTGACCTCTGGAGGAAGAGAAGCATGGCTGTGGAGAGCAGGAAGTGGAAGGAGTCGGTACACGCGGCACACATGCGGTGCCACCCACAAGACTATATCTCCACGCTGGAAAAATTCTTGAAGTCGCTGCCGGTTTTCCCCCCTCAAAACAAAAATGTCAACTCTTAGCGGAGTCTGTTTACACTGAATTTTAAACTTGTAAGAAGCTTTATGATTTCAAAGAGAATGCACTTTAATTACATTATCCTGCAGCTGCGATATTATCAACAGCAAAAATAATGTAACAGACATTTTTTTTCCTCTGTCCTTTAAAGCACTCTCAGTTGTTTGACTTTGTTTTGGTTTTAAGCATAGTTATATCTAGTATTTAATAAATTGCTGTGGAGCTTCATGTTATGCTTGTTTTACACTTGAATCTAGAGCCTGTATCATGAAGCAACTTCAACTCTGCCTCCCTGAATTAAAGTAAGGCTAATGATAGATTGTAATTAGATGCAGGAAGAGTATTTTTTTTATTTTTTGTCTGATGATAAACGAAATGTTATGAATATGTGATGCACATAAAAAGTTAAAAGTAATGTCAGACTGTTTACAAGTACTCGATACCTGATAATAGCAAAACAATTCTACTGGTCTATAAGATTAGATATTGCCATTAATTATTTGTCAGTTTACTGTTAACTATTTTGTGTATGTGGGAATCCTCTTGGAATGAGGACTCAGTTTTTCAGGTTTTAATCTGTTCCATGCAGCACAGGTTCGTGATACCAGAGTGAAACCCAAAGATATCTGGATAATCCACAGTTGTCGCTTCGTGGTACAGGGCCCTTCTTCCTGCATAAAATGCAACATCAAACCTTTGCACCTTAAATGCGAATGGCATTGTTTCTGTTTTTGCTTTTCTATTTATTTCAGCAGAAACCACTAAGGTATTTAAAATGCATACATCAGATTTCCTAAGTGTGATTTTGTTTGTTTGTGAGGGTGAACAGGAGTAACGGAATATGAGTGTAAAAGCATGTACACTCTCAGGAATCCTGTCGGAAATTAAATAAACTGCACGCAATATAAAGTGTGTGTGTGTGTGTGAGTGTGAGTGTGAGTGTGAGTGTGAGTGTGAGTGTGAGAGAGTGTGTGTGTGAGAGAGAGAGAGAGAGTGTGTGTGTGTGTGAGAGAGAGAGAGAGTGTGTGTGTGTGTGTGAGAGAGTGAGTGAGAGAGAGATTGTGACAAATGGAAAGCCTGAAAAAGTAAAATTATACAACTGATTTATAAAAAATAAAATCTGTTGCTCTTAGTTATTTGTCACTTTGTTGTGAACTCTTTTGTCCCATTGTCTCAATTTTTCAGTGACCCGGTCATGCTGCCAAATATCTGCTCGTTGCTTAGGTAAGGATAGGATTCAAGGAAGCCTGTGAATGGTGTGGAAAGTTTCTGATATAAGTGTTAAATATTTGTAAGACAAGAGGATCTAGGTAAACAGGGACGACCACTGGACTACAAACAAGCCAGTGGGGACAGCCACGGTACTGTAGCCTAAGCAAATAAAATGTAGATATAAGGCTGGATCAAGCTGCTCAGTATCTGCTCTGTCCTCGAGTGAGAGGAGGATTTAAAGGCAGATCAAAGGTACGATGGGCCCATCACGGGGCCCAGTAGATTTATAATGGCACAGCCTGATACCCACTACAGGACCCCGTGATCAGAGCTGTCACTTTTTCAAAAACTCAAGTTTGAATTAATTTGTATTGGCACTCAATTTATTCAAACTAATTAGAACAGAATCCATATACCATATAGTTAACTAACGCAAAAGAATGTAGAAATTACAGCATAAAAAAAACAATAAGTTGTTTTTACATTATAATTGATATTATAAACACAGGCTTAGGTGTGTCAGCTGTAAGAAAACTTAAATTCCATGTATCTTTTTCTGTTATAAATCAATACGTGATCATGGCAGAAATGTTGGCCATGGTGAAAAATTAAATGCCAGAGAGGTTTTTCTGCCTTTTAATCCAAGCTCCACGCGAGTTTATTCAGACCTTTGCATATAGCTGATATCATTGCCAGGTTTATCTGTTGCACTGTTTCTAATTCTGTTAAGTACTATATTTTTGAAAATAATTATTTAATAACATACTGTACATACTATACCTGCACACTTAGTCCACTCTAGGGCTTCACAAATGTTTTCACAATTGTCACTAGACTGCTTTGTTACCTTCTTCAAACATTGTTTTTTCTACAGCAAAATAATATTTCATCACCTCTTCCCTTGTCGGCGTGGTTACATGTAGTTTTTCTCTTTTCCTAAAAACGAGCCCACATTCTTGGCGGTCTTGATCTGTATGCAAGTTATGTTGACATTTCTACAAAATCACAATACTTTACACACAATTTAGAGAAATTCAAATCAGATTTATATCTCCCGTGAAATGTGTTCTCATTAGTTTGTATTTTATACGCGAAGCTAGATTCTCATTTGTGAGGTATACACACTTCTTCCGTTTTGCATTCTGTCTTCATTCTTTCTTTCTTGTTTGTTTTCCCTCCTTTAAACAAAAATTTCCGAAGGAATCCTGGATCTGGATTATATTGTACAGTAAATCAATATTTTGAGTAACCCGGTTTGAGCAGTGCAGTGCCCTCTTTGGCACAGATGCTTCTTTCTACATTTTAATAATTTTTTTCCCTCCATTTTTCTAAATTTTTAGCACAATTATAAGAATAATTTCAGCTCTCATCTGTCTGCTTAAGCATAGAAATCACTTCACTCCTGTCTGTGTGTTTTAGCTGAGGTGTTCAGTGTACTGTAATATTTTACAGTTGTGTATGTGTCACAAGACCGCTCTGCATGATGATGTTACTATAAGTGTGTTTGTATGTGGGTCAGAGTTCAAACTTTAATGGCACATTCTTGTGCTTTGCCCAAATTGGCCACACTGCCAAAATGTTGACCTCTGTTGTACAGAGCACACAGTATTACAGAGAAGGATGTTATGTTATGATTCATTCAGTGCTATGAGAGGCTTTTTCTTTTGTTATTCGGTTTTTGGGTTTTTTTGTATATTTTTTTGTTGTTGTCTCTATCATGAAATGTTGTCCACCAGTGACCCTGCAGTTTCTGAAAAAAATGTGCTTAAATATTGAGAGAGACCATTTTGTTCATCACACACTGAAGAAATATTTGAAAAAATCTTTTCTACTGTAGGTTTAAAAAGACAATATATTAAAGCAAATGTATGAATTATGAACAGAATACAATAGTTCAAGCAATGTATAAAACAAAAATTGAAACGCCATATACTCTTGGTTAGTCTGATTTTTAAGTGATTAACTTCTCACAGAAACTCTAGTTCATGTCACATCATAAATCATACCATAATTGGTAGTAGTAGTTGTAGTTGTAGTTGTAGTAGTATAGTAATAGTACTATTACAAACATTTATGGTGACACACTGCCATGATTGTTACAAAAGCCTGAACATACATTAAAATTTGACTTTATGGTATGTTGTCTTTCCAATAAAGTGTCTATGTTACAGAAACAGACCTTATATTTAATATTCATTTATATTTTTGGTGTACACTTCTGACATAGATTCATTATTTTATTTTAGAAAACTCAAAGCCTGAGATTACATTTACATTTAGATTGATAAAGTTGGTCAATATTACATTTAAATTTTTTCATTATTTTCTCCAGCAGTGAAATTTAATCGAACAGAAAGTTGACCAGAATTTAAAAACATTAGAATTGTTTCCACAATAACACACAAATAAAGTCAAATCTACAGGCAGAAAATACTGACTAAAATCTTTATTGCAGAGTTTAATATAACAAATGACATTTCAGCTAAAAAAAAGTCTCACACTCTGTTGCTTTCAGTTGTAAGCTTAATGTTTCTGCGATAAACAGTAAACTTCAAATCAAATACCATTAACATAACACATTCATCAAATAGATTCCATACTTTTCCTTGAAAAAAAGCTTGCATATAATTGAATTGAATACCCACACCAACATACAAAACATCTTTCAAATTGTAAAACATACTGGAAGAAACATCTGTTCCCATACCCAAATAACATAAATAAATCTACAGATTATATAAAATACATCTACAGTTCAAATATTTTTTAAACTTCTATAAAAACTTTTTTTCAAAAAATTTGAGAGATAAAAAAGAGTACACACTTGAAAAGCTACCTGCATTACATGTAAACCTTTTTGCAACCAAAGGAAAAGTATTATTGCTTGAGTATTGAGAATTCGGCTGAAAATGTTATTCACATACTTTTCATCAATATGTGACAGAAGTCCAGTTATTATGCTACTATAGAAAAATAGTATGTGCAAAGACAAATTACACTGTTGCCTACACCGAGCTATTTGTGCAAATAATCTTCTTTATATTTGCATTATGGCAAGACTTGACATATATATGATACAAGAGTGGATTTCTTAACAGACCTTGAGTTTGTCCTTGTTGAGAAGCAATTTCTCCAGATAGCGCTGCACCTTGATCAGAGTCAGGTAAAGGTGACTGTCTGGGAACAAACTGTCCCCGGTCTCTTCACTGGGTCTGGCCTGGATGGTACAGTCCATTGTCAGAGCGAGGGAGCGCACACTTCCCTCCAAGCTGGAGACATCAGCATGGATCTGGCTGAGGAGATCTGTGCTCTGTAGTTCATTGTCCAAAAGTCCAAGGTCATGGCTGATACTGATAAGTCCGTCAATGGAAGGACTGGTGACTTCTATCTGTGGGGATACTGGCAACTAAAAGAAAAAAAAAAAGTCATATGTATATCAATATGTTGCTTAGTTTGAGAGGGAATATTTAAAGCTTAATGAATAAATCTTCTTTACTTTGATGTACTTCTTTATACTGTTACATTACCGTGATGTATGTGTTCTCCGAAAATTTTGCCTAAAGTTAAACTTGTTCTTGCAAAGCTAAAAAAGATAACAGTGATAATAATAATAATAATAATAATAATAATAATAATAATAATAATAATAATAATAATAATATTAATCATCATCATCATCATTTACTCTTTTCTGAAAAAAGACCAGAAAACAATGGACATCCTACACTTTCCTAAAAACACACTGATTAGAAAAATTAAAAACTGGTGAACTGTGCTCATATAAAGCAATGTGCATACCTTTGTCCTTAGTTTCTTAATGTGGACCAGAGTTATCTGAGCGATATTCATTATGTTGTGGATGGTATTTCTCATGGAGTCTCCCTTTCTGGGAGGACTTGTGCAACCAGGAGCTGCCACAAGATAAACATATAGAAGGGCCAGAAGGATGCGCATCCTAAAACAAAAAGTAACTCGGTTATGAAAATGACAAAGATCCCATAACAACTGCTCAGTAACTAACAGATATATTAAAGCCTCTATTTTACTTAATAAAAGATTACAGCATTACTTTATACACTTTACTTTATGTATAATATTGTCATAATTTATGTCTCCACCCTAATACTCTCGTATACTGTAAAATATCATGTAATAGCCTTACCTGTTATTTGACTTGTCGCTGTGCTCCTGTACCACTGAATGACAGAGAGATGACACATGCCTCTTTGCAGGTTTCCCCCATTTAAATAGTCTGCTCTGAACGTGAGTCTAGCCTGGGTCCATTCCCCTCCTCTCTCCTCCCCCGACTCAAACCTGAGCCTGACCCTCACAGGTCAACTTCTCAACATGCTCTGATTATGCAGGAAAATCATACCAAATTCCATAAAAAGACAGATCACATTCTTCTGACTCAGTTACTTGGAACCTGCACTCAACCTGTGTTCTTACTTTTGCTTCCCAGTTGATTATTTCAGTTGCTGAGTGCGTGTCTACTGATGTAAGCCTGTTTTTGATGTCTCAATTCAATCTTAACTCTTAAGAAATGGAAAATGTGTAGGTAGATTGTAGCTTGAGCTGGCACCATGCAACACAAACTGACTAATACCCATGTGCACAAGTAGACAAAGAAACAGATGATACGTTAGAGAAGGAAAGAATGGAAATAAAGTATGTGTATGTTAATGCCATCTTATACATAGGTGAAATGCCTTGCAATATTAGATGAGAAAATGGTATTTGCCATCTTGTAATTCAGCGTAAAGGCAGTGAGTCATCATCTCCTTGCAGAGGCATCTTTAACTGTCCTCTGATTTTCTTTATATGTCTTTGAAAGCAATTATCTCACTTTTGAGATATACATGGAATGAAGAACCGTGAAATCTTGTCTTTGCTGGAACGTGAAGCCTATGACGTTGTCTACCTGTTTTTATTATTGCTGTTAGAGGCAAAAGCAGCAACAAGTTAAAAATAGAAACATAATAACGGCACACAGAGTTCATAAACTGTGGCGGTTTCTGGAGGTGTTTTTCAAGTTTTGTCTGAAGGCCTGATGCTCCAACCGCCAAGGTTTTCAGTGAATGTCTATGTACTTACTGCAAGGACATTCTCAATTTTGCTGCACACTATCTTAAATCTGTGTTTCCTCGATGAGAGTTCCCTTATTGTGGCCAATGACAGAATTTCCAATAACACCAGTGACACCATGACAGCCAAGTCAAACCGTCTGTGAGCGCTGTCACCTGTATATCCTCAAGGTTGTTCAACCCAGGTACTTCTCACATTAAATGGGGAATTACACTAAGCTCCCTCAGCGCTTTTACTGAAAAACCTGAATGCATCACTGAGTGCAGTCTCTGCCAAAGTTTGTGAAAGTTTACTGTAAGAGTAAGTTCTTCTTTACAAAGTACTGTCTAATAAAGTCGGCTCACTCTCCTTTTTATATATAAGCCCCATCAAGGTTCTCTTTGGCTTCGTCCTGGTGAAAATGATGGAAACCCAAAACACAAACCCTCAGAAACCAAGAAGGATCATCTTTCAGCTTCGGCTTAATTCATAAACAGACACATCGCTCCCCTTAGGAGGCTCAATCTGGCTTTGCCGCATTAGTGACTCTGAGGCCAACAGCTGAAGGACAGCGGACTAACCAACAGCCCTGATGGAAAATCCAAGGCCTTTAGGGAAAACACAGTTCTTATGCTCAGGTTCAGAATGGGCTGTTAACGGTATTATTGAGTACTTTCTCAGTATCACCAAACACTGAGGTTTGCATGAATGCAGCCCAGCACAAGGCTGGGAGGAAATATTTCCTCAAAATTAAAAGCATGAGAATGTCATGACTTTTTTAAAAAGGGGTTTTAAAGTGGAAAATGTTGAAATGACACGTGTTAAACTCACCACTAGAAGAATAAAAGCCAACATTAGTGACAGACACTTGAACTGATCTGCCAGTCTTGTTTTCTAGTTGACGAAACACTAAGAAAACAAAGAAACGTGCATGTTTTACATGCCTCGCAGTTTCCAAAACACACTTACATGTGTGGAATCCCTGCGACAGGGAGGTAACCTGTCTTTAAGCTATTCTTGTTCTCAAGTAAAGGTTTTGGTTACAACTTTTGGAGGACGTATGCTCGTCCTTCATATTGAGGAAATTCCTGCTATGGTATTTTGTGTAGAAGGTGTGAATTATACCAAATATACCGACCTATTTCTTAGGTTGACAAGTTTACTGAAGATGTGGGACAACTGGCTACATTAACATTTGGATTTTTAAGCTAAGTTCAAAGTTTTCTGCGAGTTTCTGTTTGTGTTCATCTTCATCTACATCCGTCTAGATAACATAAGGAGCTTTTAATGCAATTATCGTATTTATTTTCTAATAACTATGAGCTAACTATGCCAAATAGACATTATTCCTCTGCAGCCAAGGTAGTGGATGAATTATGTTAATCAGTCACATAGCTTTGAACTTTTTCAGTCAACTGATTCTTCTTCATCATTCTTTTCATAAACTGCTGTTGTGCATCCATCTCCCATTTAAACTCTAACTAATTGAGACCCTGTTTTGTAGTCGGCGACCTGGTGGCACAAGATTCCCAGAACTTTAATTAATGATTTTGTTTGCAAGAACAGGAATCTTATACTGTAACTTGCCAAAACAAACTGTCTCGTCCATTCAGTTGGGCTACGGAACACAAACACATTGCTCCTTTATGTTCAAGTAAGAATGTGACGCAGATGGAAACACTTTGCTTCTGAAGCCGATGATGCAAGGAGTCTAAAATGGAAACTAGGGAGGAGCAATTTATTGGAATATCTGCTTTGTTCAATTCCAGTAAGCTGATGTGGCATATGGCCACCTTTTTTTTTCATCACCAACTGACCCCCCTTCTGGTGAAA
Organism: Seriola dumerili; assembly: GCF_002260705.1. Taxonomy (NCBI): domain Eukaryota; kingdom Metazoa; phylum Chordata; class Actinopteri; order Carangiformes; family Carangidae; genus Seriola; species Seriola dumerili. The sequence goes on from NW_019174393.1 coordinate 6,279,052, forward strand.
AAAAAATTTCAGTGCACCATTGTTATAGGGAACCAGTATGCCTTGTCTGCACAGGAAATAGCTGTGGTTTAATCCACATGACAAAGTGAATGACTGTATAGTAGACTTAAATCACCCAAAGGATCAGACATCGCGGACAGATTTATCCAAAGTTTAGTTGTAAACCGAAAGCCGTGTATTTTCCTTGGAATCTCAGTTATCATGAATCATGCTTATGCTGCTTATGAGAATTTTTTTTACCTTATTTCAAACCAAAATAGTTTTACTCACCTATTTTTAGCTGCATTTGCGGTGTGGCTCTATGAATGGAATTGTTGATCGTCGGTTGAGTCGATCAGTCGTCACCACTTTAGTCCTGAGATATCTCAAAACCGCTTGGTGGATTGCCATGCAATTTCATACATCATCCACAGTCCCTACAGGATGAATCCTAATTATTTTGGTGATTTGCTGACTTTTCCTCTATAGCTTGACAACTATTGGATAGATTGCAATGAAATTTAGAGATATTATTTTTTGCCCCCTCGGGATAAGTTCTAATACCTCTGGTGTTCCCTTACCTTTTCATCTAGTGCAACCATCAAGTTAAAAATCTGATTTGCCAAATACTTTTGTTTTTGACTAAATACCTGCAAAACTAATGACATTCCCATCTGCTACCCGTGTACCTCGCATTTAGCGCTTATTAACTAATGTTAGCATGCCGACAATGGACCTCCAAAATATGACAAATTTTGGTAATCATTAGTTGCTAAACATCAGCACCTTAGCATTGTCACTGTGAGCATTTTAGCATCCTGGAGTTAGCATTTTGCTGCAAACCTCTGTACAGTCTCACACAGCCGCTAACATTGCTATAGACTGTTATTCTTGTTAAATTCTCCTTCTAGTTAAATAAATGCAATAAAAAGCTAACCCTTTGCCAAAGTTAGCATTAGCTTGTCCCCTAAAAATTGTTGCCTCTTTGTATATTTAAACTGTCGTCCTCAGAAGTTAAGAACTAGAATTTGAATCCAAACTTTTGAACTGCTGTGAATTTAATATTGCACATGCAATATTGAAGTAAATCCACATGGTCAAAATCCACAATCTGTATTTGTAATTTAGTCTAGCTAATGTGACAACATTCCTGTCCAAGTTGCTGCAGCAGTCGTTTTTTCACTGTTTAACTAACAGACAAATACAACTGCAGAGAACTGCAGACTACAACACTTGGGATGATGTTTTAACCATAAGGAGTTTATTGGTCTTGAAAGTAATGACGCATCTACCAAAACTTCTGCATGATTAATTTTTTGCGTCATCTCCAGTGGCCTGAATAAAAACACAATCACGCTGCCAGTCCTCCCAGCAGCATGAATGACTGGAACAAGATTTATTTTCTGCTGAGTCCACTCAAGTCACTTAAAACCTCTTTTATAAGCAGGCTTTTTGCAATTAAATTTAATCACATCATTGAGTTGAAACAAAATACTCGGCAGTGTTTGGCAACAACACCAAGACTGAAAACCAAAACACAGACCAGACCTTTGGAAAACCGAAAGCCAAGAATAGCAACCTTGTGCTCAGAGAGCATATTGTGTTTCACCAAATGAGGCATTAAATCATTCATGTTTAACACTTTTTACCGTAACTTTGGTGTGAATACCTCATTGGGAGGAGACTACCAGTATGAATTTGATAATTTAACTAAATACACCTGTTATAAAACATGTCTGTTTCCAGCTGGGAATTCTGAAAACTTTACTGGAATACTTTTTGAATTCGCTTCAGTACTTTTTTTGAACAGTGTTTTGTTCGTCTATGTGATGGAGCAGCATTGTGTTCTTGGTTGCAGTTCTCAACACATCCTCTGGAGGGCTACAGTCACCCAGAGATTTAACAGAGGACCAATTCATCAGTTTGTGTTAAGTATGTCTCAACATTATATGACAATTCTACTCTTTTTATTCATTCCCTTTCAAGACAAGCCTTAAAGAATCTCCTATGAAATGCATCATCTCCGAAATCATGCATTTATGACCTTGAATTATTGTGGATCTTTATATTGAATTACAATAGATCTTCAGCAAGTATTTTAATGTGGTGTATCCCAGAAGTTCCCCATGGTTTTATGAATATTTGATTCTCTTTTACCTTTTCAGACAACTCTCTTCCTTTCTTTTTTAAACGTTTGTGTTTATAGTGTTACAACTGGCAAGTTCTGTCCATCCTGTCAAACTGTTTGATCTGATTATTTTCCTCTTTGTTATTAATATTTTTAAGCCATCTGTTCTGTCGGCTGATATGCTTCATTGTTTCATATGTATGAAAATATTTTAAAGAGAAAATCATAATTTTTCACCATTGTGAAGACATGAAAAATACTCCAAATACACTTCTTCTGCCCAAATATTTATTTTGTATCAAATTACATGGAGCCACAGATATTGAAAATAGAGATTGTGCAGTAATGTGAGACAGAGAAAATCCTTTTCACTGTCTTTTGCCTGTGGTTACCAATTTAATTTACTCCATTACAAGTGGGAGAGGAGCAAAAGTGCATCCACCAACCCACGTCCCTATCTGATGACATGGATGAGGCGCTGCCCTATTTCCCAGGGCGATGTGTGACACAAATTGCGGGCCACAGTCATGATTTAACTGGGAATCTCTAGCTCCAATCTGAAGGTCAGGCAGAGATTTGTTAGGTCAATTAATGGAAGCAAGGGCCCTGTCTACTGGAAAACATGTTACTCATGTTAGTCTGTGATACTGCAGCCACCCACAAGGCAGGAAGAGTCAGTGGTTTAGTGTAGGAACAGTTGGCGCTGTTTTTGGACCGTAAAGTCTGTATTACTTTTTAAAGAATTAGTGTGTTATTCTTGTATGATGTGCGTCAGTTGTAGCTGTAGTGTATTTGTACTTAATATCTAAGGAGCTGGGTTTTCGTTAAACCTCTGACAAATTCTTGTAAAGCGATTCTTCAAAAGAGAATTAGAAATCACAGAGAGATCACAATTGCCATGTTTGTATCAGTATTTAGTAATATTTAGTATGTGTATCATAAAAAAGCATATAGCACTCTAGACATACACAGAGTACTGAAACACTTGCAAATCCAAAGAAGGATTCATATTGGTTATAAAATATTGGACAGACAAGAAGACAGTACAATCTTGATTTTATTTAATCTTTATTTAACAAGACACAAGACACTCAAGATATGTCCAGCTTACAGTAATGAACATGTAAACACAAGATGACACACAAGAAAAAAAAGGTGAGTGACTTTAAATAAAAATGAACATGTATGACCACACAAGCAGAGAAGCAGTCAAGAGAACAGGTTACAATATAAAATCAGAGAGGGGAGTAGAGTTGAGAGTACAGATGGAAAGAGATTACCACTGCCATTACAATGAAGGACACAACACATCTGCACAACCTCACTTAACATGTTCTCCTCATTGTATGTGCCCACTATGTAGCATGCACTGTATGTACAGTACACACACATGCATACAAACACTCACTGAGCAATGGAGTCACATGGTCTGAGCAAGCGTCCTCGTCAGCGCACAAGAAGCAAAAACTGCCTAAGGTTCTGACGTACAAAAACCACATTGTGGAAGCTCATGGGTTTGGATAAATAATCATGTTTATATAATACATAGGACGTCAAAGGCTCGAAGCTGCATGTCTCTTTTCCCTCAGCTCATTCATCCTTTTCACATTGTTTCTAGAGGTAATTCTATAAATCCCTCACCTGGTGATTATTCCATTCATAAATATGTTATTTTAGAAAATACTTAAACAGATACTCCTGTAACATATATGATGTGATGTATTTCTATTGGGTATATAATCAATAAATGTAATAGAAATTCTATAGCATATAATCTAAAATGTTTGGAGTGTACAGATTGAATTTATAGCGCTGGACCTGATGACGTACAGGATATGAAAAGCAAACCATTACATCATGTTATTTCCACAATACACTTACACACAGGGATAATGCAAAATCATTGAAAATGTACCCACAAATGCATGAAGACAGCCTATTAGTATAATTTTTTTAACCGGATAAGAAAAAACTAACATGACGCAGATCTACATCCACTGTTCCAAAACAAAGATAGAAAGACAGACTAGTATTATATGACATGATGAAAGCAGAATTTGTCATATGCTTTAAATGTACAAAATTTAAGAGAAACGTCACTGTCATTTTGACTAATTTAACCTCTGTCCATAATCGACATCCGTCTCCATCTGCTCCTGTGTATAAGCATGAACTAATGGAAAACGAGTAATGGCTTTTATCTAGATTCTTCTATGGACACAAATAGGATATTCAGTATAGATATCATACAGTATATAAATCTGCAACCTAATGGCTCTTCCTTTGCTGTGAACAGTGAAGAATATACTGTATGTGTACTGACTCGTTAAATTTTTTTTTATATCTATAACTATAGCTTTACACTTTTCAATCTGAAGTCGAGGTGAGTCAAGCGCCTGTCAATCTGTTACTGTAATAAGACTACTTGCATTGGATTTGTCTCAGGTTGCTTGTTCCGATTAAACCACATCCTGTATTATTTCCCTCACATACTTCCTCTTTAAAAATCCTATTCTTGTATTTCCCAACTGATCAAAAGCCACACCTAACTTTGGCCAAGCCTTTGACAAGCTCAGATTGTGTCATATGTTAAAACACCTTAAAGTACTGTGTGTAAGTCACTAATAAGTAGAGGCCTCGCTCTGAATCACCCACAGAGACGGGAGATACTCACTGCTCCATCCAGAAGAAAGAAGTTGCGGCGTCTGTTTCAGATGCCAGAATCCAGTGCAGATACTTTTTGGGGTAAGGGCTTCCTGGCTACTGCCTTAGGAACAGCAAGCCCAGACCGCAAAAAGACCCACAAAGGACAAAGTGTTTCATGATCTTGTGGCGATGTCCTCAGCACCTACAGAAGGGGAAAGAGCCGTCAGCGCATCAGATGTATGCAAGGCCTTTCTAAAACAGGTAGTTTTCAAAATGGGTGGCATCTACAGGGCACAAAGTACTTCAAACTGCATGGTAAAAGAAAATACGTGTTTCTAGTTACTTCTTTAATACCAATTTTATTTATTTGTTTATTTGTCCAGAAAATGGCTGATCACTCTACAGGTGATACCAAAAAGACAACAGGTGTATAGGTGACAATTACACAACCTCTCACAAACACATGAAACATATTGCCCCTAAGCTTCCTAAAAGTCTCTTTATCAAAAATCAGTTGTCTACTCGAACGCCACACCTTTATATGAACCCTGTTTTCTTGACTCACTCTATGAGTTCTATTCTTTCATGATTCATTTTGGCTTCATTCACAAAACATCTCCTACTGTTTTCTTAAAGAATGTATCTACAAAAACCCAAAGCAGGAATCATGAAATATTGTTTTTTACAGATCTTCTCATTGAATATCACAAATTTGTAAACTGTTAATGCTTAATGGCCAAGGGAGACACCCCGCTGACTGCAGACACAATGAATGGAATGTGGAGAACGACAAAGATGTGATAAAATGTATAGATGCTGACAATGCTGCTACATGAAACTGAACTAAAATATCCTAGAAAAAATGATGTCAATAAGATCTTCAATAAACAATACTGAAGAAGAGCAGCATCATTTTCATTGTAATTAAGAGTGGGACACTGGTTCATATAAGTCATATATCATCAATGGATCCTAAACAGAGACTTTAGGCTCAATATCATAATGTTGATTTTGACTGGACTGAGTGATTCTATCATAATTAAATGAATGTTCCTGAAGGGTGTTACAGTTGATTAGGGGTCCTTAAGAAACACATATAATGTTCCATCACCAAAAGAACCAAAGGAAGTCGCCTTTTTCCCCCTGAAAGAGACGATAACTGTAAATAGCTTTATTATCTTGAAGGCTCCTTCCTGATGAATTTGAGTGCAGAAGTCCTGATGATTCAACTACAGTGATTCAAAACTGTGTCCAAGGTTTACATTAGAAAAAGCTTGTGATAGCCCCTTCTTATTTTGAGTCATTTGGAGGTTCCTCCCTCACTCCACCGCCAAGTTGATAAGAATGGCTGAAAAATAAGATGATTCACGCAGATGTTATGCAGGACAGTATGGTGCTGGTTATTATGGTCTTTGACTTGGTCTTTGTTGTCCTCTCCACATTTCCAGGAGCCAAAGTTGTCACAGCTTTGGGATGGAAAAAGGCTTGCAACCATTTTCTACTCCACCGTCTTCACCTGACAGGTGGTGACACCTGACATCATCACCTCATCCTTTCACCTGATGAGACACGACTTCACCCTGGTCTTCTCTGCAGATTAGTGAGCTGGTACAGTTCAGTCCTTAAAGGGGAAAGGTGTTCTCTTTCTTTTGGGTAGTAAATCCCACGGTGTGATGTATATTGGACCTCACCAACACCATTCACAAGCTTCAGCTCTCATTCTCTCTGGACTGGTCATTGCAGAAGATGATCTCACGCAGAATAGCACTACAGTATGAACTGTCTCGAGGTTCAGAGCAAACTGCTTCATAAACATCATTTTCATTGAGTTCTGTTCCTCGGAAGGAAGGTCAGTGCTGATGTGACCAGTTGTGATATGACAGAGCTTTACCTGTGTGATGTGACATAAGAACTGGAGGAACTGTTTTTACAAACCAACTCTTCATTTCAGTAACATTTGGAAAATAGTTTAGATTTTGGGTTTCACCTTTCATCCACTCTCACTTGACCAGTTTAGAATTCCATTCAGAAAATCATCAGCAGCAATAAATCTCTGACATTCAAGCAGATAATTCAAAACTCCACTTCATCAGTTTCAAACATGTCAGAGCTCTAAGACCATGTTAAAACTGTTAAAACACACCACATCCAATCAGCCGATACCGAAACCAGGAACTATAAAACATTCAGTTACCCCCGCCACTGCCCACCATCACGAGCCAGCCACCACATGTTATGGAGATGACAGTAGAAAACACCAAATACATAGCTACATCTTTCACACTGTGTGAATTCAGTGATACCAGTAGTTGCTTCATCCCATGCCACACCCTGATCATAATGAAATAATTGCCTGTAAAGCCACCATCTGCTGAAGGTCGAAACTGCTCACAAATAATGTGGCGTACTTGGGTGATTCACATCAACTTCTCACCCAACAAAATCAGCAAAGATGTGTTTTGAGAATCTAATTCTTTACACTTACTGGCAATACAATACAATAAAATGCTCTTTTACAACATATTCTGACTAGTTATCACCTTTTCCCTACTTCATGTTCAAATATTTACATTTTTGACCATTGCAGCTTTATTGAGCATGCATTTAGTCTCTTTTATGTGCTTTTCATGAAGTTTGCATTGCCATTATAACTTTGATTAGAACTGTCTCTCAACTGATGAACTTTTATTATAAGGGACTATTCCATTTATAATAAATGCTATCTGTTGTACCAAACAAGAAAAACAAATTAGTCACTGCTATTCTATTAAGACAGTATGGATATATAACACAATGAAAGATGTTTTAGAAAGGATTTTACTCTAGGGATTATTAATGGAGCTCACATCATGTTGAAGATATTACCATACCTCCCTTTACTTATATTTTGTTCTTTCAGCTTTTTCAGAAGCTTAAATAGATGTAATGTAAAATAAGACCTATTTTGATCATTTGTCAAATCTAAACAGGTTTAAGTTTGACCTCTAATGCAAACTGAGTCAGTATTCTAGAGAATAACATTGCACATATGATCTTGAATTGTTTCAACCTGCAGCAATTATCATTACAAGAATTATTTCTGAGCTGTGTTTGCAGCTGTATTTTGGTCTTCTTCATAAACCCATTAGAAAAAGTATTTTAAAAAATTACACCTGAATTTAAGATCTAACAGAACTTTTTACTGAAATCCTGAAAAAAATATTAAAAAAACCTGCGACATAGGATTAAACACAAGCTAAACTGCAAGTGTAAATCCAGTCAATGTGCAGACCTACATCATGAAATTTCATGCTCCAGTAAAGAACAAGTTCATAAAAAAGGGAGTTTTTAAAAAAGGGCTTTTGTGGTGTCTTTTCAGGAGGCATGCACAGCACAGGACCACATCTGGATGATGGGGCCTATGCCTGTATATGGGTGTTACGTCAAGCCCAGGGCGGATAGGGACCAACAGACTGGACCATCTGCACACGTAGGCATCTGCCACACTTACCTCACCACATGCGTCATATGTGGGAAAAAAAGTGTCACATTCTATGCTGCTCTTTCTCCAAATGTGTCCTACATTGTCCCATATTCATCTTACTTTGTTATACGTCATACACTGATGGAAGATGTTGTTTTATTATTCATTTACTGGATGAATAACATGTGGTGTATCTACGATGTCTCGACCGGGCTCCAATTATCTAATTTTCGCAGTGTCAGTCCTACAGGCCCTTCACCACTTTAAGCTCTTGGTCTTAGAGACGTTGCTCAGGTTGGTCCACCTTTACAGTAAAGGATGATCAGTGCGGTGTTCAAAGAGGATTGCATGGCACCTACTCGTTGGCCTTAAAACGATGGATGCAGGGAGAGCGCTCTCCATGGTCCTGAAACACACAGAGCGCCGTCCATGGTGCTGAAACCAGCTCTCGCTGCGTGGTGAACGCCCTGCACTGGAGCCCAGATTGTGTAAAGAGGGAGAAGTGGAGTTGGTTAAAAAAAAGACGGGTAAACGGAGCATGGCAGGAACACCAGAAAATTGAAAGAATTCTAAAAGAAAAATAATGAAAAAATAGAATAAAAACATCTGATACAACCATGTAAAATCTCTGCTTTTGTGCATCAAGACGGGATGTAGATGAATTGATCGTGCATGAATTGGCACTTGTTGCCATAATGCATTGAAAGCCTGCCGAGTGGGCAATATGTGGTTGTGCCTGCGTCCGCGTGCGCGCGAGCACCCCCCCTAGAAGGGTCTAGTCTTCGCTATTCCACACGCAGAAAGAAGTAACGTTACTTCTCCTAGGTTCCACGCGCACGACGACCCCCCCCCCCCCCCCCCACCCACACACCCACACGCACGCACACACACACCGCCTGGCTATGAAAAGTAGCCTCTTGGCAAATGATGATCAACCGGCTTCATTTCTATAGATAGCTCGATCTTAATGAAACTCACCGGAATCGTTTACATTTCACGAGCCTATCCAAAATGATGTAAGATGTTGAGTGATTGGCATTGCAATTAGACGACACTGCTTGCAAGTATTGCCTTGATCCTTTCATGCTGTTTCTAATATTGAGATAACGGCCAGTCGTCAGTATTGTAATTATCGATACTAAAATGTATTTCCCCTCAGAGCACACACTCTGTCAGCGGTGAATATACATCGATGGATGCAGAATTTGTATTGCATCGGTATAACAGGGCTGTAGACGGAGCACGTCCACCGCTGCGGTTAATGATAAAGAATTGCAATCAATTCAGTGGAAGTCAACACTAAGACACTTTTAGTTGAACAGGCTATGTTTTTTCCTATCCTCGCACATCAACACGTCTCTCCGGAGAAAACACTGGCCACTCATGCTTCACCGCCAAACTCGGGGATGAATTTCTCAATGGCTCTCTATATGGCAACACTGTCTATAACCACGAAAACAGAATGGCAGGTTGTTTTTTTTTACTCACTTCAACAATAAGCAAAAGAGGAAATAATATAAATAGAATGGGCTCACCCAGTCATCACCGATCCGAGGAAGCGTGCATCATTTTTCTCTTCCCCCCCTTTTTCCCTCCAATAATCCCTGGGAATTTGAACGGCGCCCATTGATATGCAGCAGTAGGGTCCCCCCCACCACCCCCCACCCCTCCACCTCCACCCTCTCACCCTCCCTCCATCCTCTCTCTTCCCAGACGTCAGTCGCATTGCCTCCCCTTCATTTCGTTCTATATTTATTTTATTTCTGTGCCTTTCTTAATCTTAATCCATTTTGTCCTCCTCCCTCCTCTCTGGAAAATGCTGCAAAACCTCTAATGGAAGCCACTCAATTCCTCCAGTCTGCTTCTTGCTGGTGACCTGCATTGACGTCATTGCGTCATTAGGTTTCCCCTGGAAACACGGGAGGGCCAAAAATAGAAACACATTAATTCAAACCCCAGGCTGGGGGGAGGGGGTTGGGGTAGGGGGTAGTTGGGGGCTGTTTTTGGGACTATTTCTTTCTATTCAATCCTAATCTTCTGACCCCCACCCCACCCACCCACCCCCACCTCCTCCACCCTGCATAGACACACACACATACACAGATACACATATTCAAACATATAACTTTGACATATTATAACAGAGCATTCTTTTTTTTTTTTTATGTTTGTCTTTTGGCTCTTTTAGTATCAGTATACTGTTCATCATGCATCTATTATGTGTTTCTGTGTTTCTCAAATGTAAATTTAAAAAGAGATTTATGGGACTTCTTTTTCCCTTAATGTTATTTTACTCTATAATATAATATCCTGATATGGCGTATCTGGCCTAGGAAGCTACAGTAAGAAGTCTCAAGAGCACATGGGGTCTATATATTTACATCATATTTTGCTTAAGGACTATTGCAACATGCTATTTCTGTAGTATTCTCTATAAGGCATGTTGTATTCAGTGGCAAATTTCAGTGGCAGAAACATATCAAACTTGGTTCTTATTAAAATCTCTGCAGGTATCATTATAATATTACAAGGAACTGAAGTTGATTTTGAGTTAACTATTAGTTTTTTATACTTTTTGATTGTTTTATTGTTTTCTAGATTGCCATGTCATTGGCATCTATTTGTGATCTTTAAATTACATTATCATAGTATGATACACTTTTGTGGCACCAATTTACTATATTCATCAACTTTTGGTATTACACAAGCCTCTCTGTGAAGAGTGCATAACATTTTTACATTACCACAAAATATTTTTCTGACTTGAAATACAGCTGAAACCTGTAGGGTAATTCCTGGCTTGATTAACCTGAAACGGGGCAGCAGGGCAAAAACCAGCTTCACTGGGCCTCTGTGCGATGTTCAATACCTCGTCTCCAGGATTTATGTGTGGTGATTTGATCATTCAACTGAAATAATAAAGGTCTTGAAACTAGAATTTGACACAGGGACCCTCAGGATTAGGAAATGAAGAAGATCATATTGTCAAGACCTTTAGTGTGTCAGTTGATATTGTCCTCCAATAATGCAAAATTCTAAACACATTTTCAATAAAGTTACCACAAACCAACTGACATAAAGTAAAGCTGGAGCCAGTTCATGATCAACCTTGGTGACTTGTTCTGTAGTGAGCTGTGGTGAGCTGTCTATACAGTAGAGCAGTTCTGTACAACCTGGTTCTCTGGACCCAGAGAATGGCTGTATTTAATTTTTACCATACAATCAGGGAATTTTTGATGACTGGGGCACTGGATGCCAGTTAAATCAACACCAAACATGTCACAGTTTAAAAATGATGATCCATGACCCCAAGCACAAAAGGTTATATACACTGTTGCCCATAAAGTTGGAATAATTTTGTTTTCAGACACAATCCTCTGTTTATTCCTATTTAAATGCATCAGTAATCACTTTTGACCAGGTGCAATGATTACATTATGTGTCCCAATTACCCAGGTGAAATAAATTCATGCATAACATTTGTTTGGCGCTAAAAAAATATAAAAAAAAAATATTTTATTCCAACTTTATGAGCAACAGTGTATGAAGGATATCACAAGTATTTTAATATATATGTATGTATGTACGTATGTAAATATGTTGTATGTATTTGTGTAACTATATATATTATTACTACAACAGCTATATTATATTATACAGTATATTTGGCAAACTATTGGAAAAAACAGCATGTGGACAGTGTGGTTAAAAGTGAGCTTTAAATAAACATATATTGTGTATATTTTCCATATACTCTTTGTAATATTTTCCAGTGAATAATTAATCACCCCACCTTTCAATAAAAACTAAACAAAACACAAACTGTATCAGTTTATTAATTTATCAGTTTATTCACAGTCATTCCCAAAAATATGTAATATTCCAAGTTTATAATAGGAAATTTTTAAAACAGGGAGACAGTAGAAAAGTTGTGACAAAGATCATGTGAAACTGTTCTTAAATATTATGCTAGTAAGTTCTTTATAGATACTGTAACATCACTATTAGTAGTTGTTTGATATAAGTGTGCATGAAAAGCTCCTGGCTGTCCATTTAAACTTTGAGGGAAAAATTGATAATTGAGAAATTTTGTTGCACGTTGACTTCATTCAGGATGGGACCTGGTTACCTAACTTCAAAACCCTTGATTGACAGAATTGCAGTATTTTGGTTTATGTACCATCTTAAATTTGGCATATAGCCAATGATGCAGTGGCAAAAAGGTGAATAATTGATGAAAATATGGTCTTAACTCAATGATCAGGGATGGACAGATGGATCGAAAGATCCCCAATATAAATCAACATTATGCTTAGAGAAAAGCTTTTTTTTCTAAAAGCTCATGTTTAAATCACGTATACCACTCTGATAATGATGTTAATGCTTGTGATGAAAATGTCCCTTGTCTTTTTGAAAACTATGGGTGAACTATGACCTTTGACCTCAAGGTGTTGATTACAATAAAGCAAACAAATAAAGACAAATTATGATTTTTCTTTAAGGGTCCTCATATAGTTTACATCAGTTTGAGAGTACTTTCTGTAATATATTGAGTAACGTTTTCCACATGAAGATTTAGAAGGGACTGAAAGAGGTATGTGAATTTAAAAAGTAAGAAATAGTGTTGTAGTAAGCTATTCATTCATTATTCTTTCATTCATGCACTCATTCATGTACTTCTCTTCTTAATCTATTCACATATCCAGGACAGCCACCTTTCCAATGACGCGAAGTCCTCCTCCCATTTAATCGCTTTAGCTTCATCTATCTGCTCTGATGTTCGAGATCAAGTGACATGCGGCGCCGCGTGCCCCCCCCCCCGTGCACAACCGCTCACACACAGGAAACGTGCACACGCTCCCGCCTCGTGACACCCGGCTGGAGGCACGCGCACCGCGCACTGGCACAGGAGTGGTGATGCTGCATTCATACTGTGGCCTTAAAGAAAGGAAGCGAAAAAAGGAAAGAAGAAAAAGAAGAAGAAGAAGAAGAAGAGAAAGAAAACACTAGCAGTATCAGCATCGCGAGATGATAGCGGACTGCAATGGCAAACTGCCAATCTTAGCCAAGGTGATTTCCCTAAACAAGCAATTCGAACGCCCACAAACAGTGGTGTGTGCGTGTGTGTGACTATTCATTGTTTATATTTTGATTATTCCTTGCCTGGAGAATTACTCAAGGCTTCCACTGTGGCCCAAATTCACAGTACAACAGTTACTGCCAAACTAAATCTAGCCAACAACTTAAAAAAAGGAGTTAAGGCTACAAAATACACCTCTATAGAGTTGATGATACTGCAGTCCATCATTGTCATACCTTAACTAACTGATCTTGTTTTGTCATCACTGGTGAAGCCAAATTCAATTATGATTATAAAAATAAATAACAACAACCCATATTTACAGGTTTAAAAGCAACCTCTCTAGCCTCCCCATGGACCATAGTGCCCTCCACCAGACACATTCAAGAACTGTTGATCCAGGGGAAAACAGAAAAATCGGAATTCCTTCACTTTTCTGGTAAGTTCTGCATCCAAGTGACCTCAGAGAGTAGTCTGTCTACTGTGTAGGCTTTCTCTTGACTTGACACTTTCATCAAATGTGCTGGTGAGGCATTCAAATCCCTGCAAAGCCCTCTTGTACCAAGATGACCTCATCATTATCTGCACCTGACCATGCAGGGGTTTACATGAACTAGAGCTCCCCCCAGCCCTGCCAGCAGCCATTGCAACTTTCCAAAAGCCAGATTACTGCAAGGAAAATGTCCTGATGCATGGTTGTTTCTTTCTATGTGGTGGTTTTCATGAATTTATCTCTGATGGCGAGGAACCAGCATGACTAAAACAGGTGATAGCTCCAAGAGGGCTCAGAGCAGTAGACCTAATGCCTGTCCTTCAACATTAGAAGCCACTTCTGTGCAGTCAGGGTGTGTTGGTGTGGACAGACACCCAGATTAAGTATGGGGGAAATAAATAAATCATAAATAAAAATAAAAGCTGTGTAGAGAACCTGTGGAGCCAGGCCTTGGAGATGCTGTACTGTCTCAAGGCTCTCCACATTTCTGCTGATGAAATCACAGATGACATCCAGATCAAACTAAAGTCAGACACTGTTCCCCAGATCTGGTCTGGTTTGCCTTTGGATCTGTTTGCCTCACTTAAGAATTGTCACAGACTGTACGGTTCACCTTGAGCTTGCAGAGCTAATGACAGGGACTTTCTCACACATATTATAGCCAAGAAAGAGATGCTCTATTTTTCCTCCTCCACAAAAAAAAAACTTAATATCAAAAAAGATTATACAGAATATATGCAAACACACTCCATTTTGGCCTGTTTTCCAGTGGTTTTGATGATATTCCAAGAACACAAACTTCATATTATTTGGAGATGGTAGAATCACACAATGGAATAATTTATTATGCTTACATTTCAGGATGCTTATAGGCCTTTATGTTTATATGAGTAAATGAGAAACACTAGTACATTAGGCCATTTATGTAAAAATGTACTAAAATGTATTTAATTTAATTTATTAAAATGTTTTTAAAAAAAAGACAAAAGAGAAGAAAAAAAAGAAGAGAAAAAGGAAGAAAAAAAGTTGTGTTCATGATTGTTAATCAACTTTGTACAGAGCATGATTGGACGTTAATTGCTTAATTGTGTTATGCAGTGCACCTGTTGCATTTGTAAAGTTTGACCAGCCACCTGTCTGCATATTCTTTGCTCGACGCTACCACCAGGCGACAGCGAGTTTTTAAATTATTTTTTAACTTGGGTGAGGACCGACAGAGTAACATTATATTTAGCAACAACAACACCACTACCAGCAACGCAAATCACGGTAACGAATTATGACCGAGTTAATATCTGAATAAGTTGAACGGCCCATGTCCGTCGTAGTTTCGTGGTGATCCAGAAACGTTAGCTTTAGCAACGTCAACTTTCTTAGCATTACTATAATGCACACCATGTGCTATTTAATGCTATACTAAGTAATTGCATATAACGTTAGTGTCAACCTAACTGCTCGCTGAAATGTGCTAACTATACGATGCAGATGTAGTGGTAATTTAACTTTGCGAATAAACAAGTACATTTCTGGTAGGAGTCTCTAAAAGTGTCACGTTTTAGTAGTGTGAGGCCAACACGAATATTATGCAACTAAAATGACATTGTTTTATTTTCTTATTCATTTCAAGTGATGGGTCACGTACATGATAAGTGTCGGAAACGTCGTCTCAACGTTGACTGCAGCCCCAGCGCGAGACGTGCAACCTGGATTACTCACAAGAGGTCTGTGCCATCCATACTACAGTCTACGGTGCCACCCAGCAAAACGTCCATACAGGACCTGCCCTGACGGATTTCAGGTGTGTACATGATATACACATGTTTACACTGTTAAATTTTGTTACTTTAGCCACAACAGTGCATATATTAGGGGGCAAGACTATGTATTCCATTCATGGTGAGGCCTACCTATGTGAAATTATAGAAATAACATTTTTGTTCAGACCATAAGAGAGGAGTTGTTAAAACTTTATAGTGATTTTTGAGGCAGAAGTTTGTGAGTGAGGCTGAAGTTCTTGTGACCTAGTTAGTCAATGACATTTTTACAGCATGAGGTGAGATAGTGTCTTACTGTAAGCGTTATCACGGTTGCTGTAGTTTCTGATGTGTGGCAAGTAAAAGATTCCAATTGTCATATTGCAACAGTGCCTGTTGATGCTGTCAACTTCCAAGATATAGTACCATTGAAGAACATCAGCATGGTACTTTGATATTATAGTAGTTTACCAATGTTAATGATATCCTTACATTTTTATGGTATTACCATGGCAATTCAACTTTCCACAATCTCTACCATGGTTCACTGTCTGCTTAATCCCACTGGCCCCTAATGTAAAGTATTGAAATCCAAACACTGAGTTTGAATTTTGATGTATTTATTGCATTACGGAGCCAAATAAGAGATATAAAATGATGTCAAAATGTGGCAACTTGCTGTCTGTAATGTAGATTCTTGTAATGGTTCTGTAGAGTGGCTTATAAACATGCACACATCTTGTATATTTGTGATAATTGAGATAATTGAAAATTGGAAAAATATCAATATATGCAAAACAAGATTGTATCAACAAGTTCATCATGTAAATCATTCTTCATTGATGAAGTGATTTGCCACTAGCTCTCTTTTAGCTTTCTTCTACTGCTTTGTTTGATCTCACATGCTGAATCCTGGCTGATGGTAGAGTTTGAGCACTGTGCTTGTGACTGATGATGATGGTAATGATGGTGATGGCTGTCAAGAAGATGACTAGATGATATACTCTATGTCTGTCTTCCTTTGACTTCTCTTTGTTTTGGAGTCATTGGTGTCGAGGATGGCCTAAACGCTTTAAGGAAAGAATAGGATTTTTGGTAGTTTTTTTTCAGCACTTTTCTGACTGGATAGTGAGCTCTTGAGTTCGCTGTTTTAGTGCAGCTTTCAAGCCCCGAGGAGAGGCATGGTCACGTTGGACTTGATCAAATGGTGGCAATATTTATAAATGCAATACAAAACTTTTAGTAAATCCATTTAAGAAAATCTTTACAATTTTCTGTCTTGTATGGATCTGACTATGTGAGGGACACGATTTCACTATTTCATACACATTTGATTCTGATGACGATACTATATGTACACTTTACAGTTCAGAGCATAAATGCTCACTCCATAGCCACATTAGTACTACCAGATGAAAACACCAGTTAGCTGAATGCAATTTTTTCTCACCTCACCCCATTACCCTCAGTCAATATCTAATCCTTTTCTTCCTCCTTCTGATGTTTCTATTGATTCCCCAGAAACGTTTTACCATGCTCCTTAGCATGTGTATTAATGATCTCTCTCTTTTCTTTCACTAACACACATATACAAGCAACTGGTGCTGCTAGGTCGAAGGCACTTTGACAGAGATGCATTTGTGTGTGAGTGTAAGTGTGTGGGAGGGTTAGCAGTTGAGGGGATTGAAATATCATGCAGAGACTGATGGATACTGAGAGATGAATTCTAAGTAGTTCAAAATGGCATGTATTTGTGAACATGAACATGAACTTGGGTTGCCTGGTCAGAATGAAAAAAACTTGTTATTGCCCCAAGCAGACAACCAAATCGTTGTTCCCTCACCACAAGCACTGACCTCCAGGACTGGCAGCATCAGGGTGGTTGCACAGTAGCACACACTGCACTAACTGCTGATGCCATCTGCTGGCAGAAAGCGTAAACTACAGTCACTGTGTTCACTCAGATCCACAGATCAACCACCTTTTTTTTTCAAGCTTTTTTAATATTGTTAATTTTCAAGAACCTGTTTTCTTGCGCCAAATTTCTATACTCACACTTCATAGAGTGCAGTGGTTTGGACAAGATGAAACAAACAGATATGTCTAAAATGCTTCTTACAGGACTAGTTTGTCTGCATGGTTCAAAGTTGTACAAAATTATCACGGCTGGTGGCAAATAAATCAGTGATCATTGTGAACGCAGTATTCAAAGTCTGACATCAAGCATTTGAAATATCTAGCAAATGAAACACAATTTGCTTGAAGAGTATTATGAAATGATGTCTACTCTTGCTGTAATTCAAGATCGAAATCCCAGTTGCTGCATTTATGAATGAATGAGCTTTACCACCCCTTGGTATTTTTTGCCTCTTTGGAATTTAAATGTATGCAAAGATCAAAGCTACCCTTCAGGAGGCAGAGGTGGTGCAATAAGCAGAAACCCCCAGACTATTCACACAGCAGTCCCTCTTCTACTGTAACTCAGTCAAAGCCTCTATCACACAGTCAGAGGTGCTACTGCAAACTGTCACCAGGGGGCAGGAGTGCTCAGGAGTGTTTTCTTCTCCCTCCCCCTCTCCCTTATGACTTTCTCTCTGTAGCTGTTTGTCTGTCTTCTCATAGTAAATGTAGATACGCACATGCATGCTCACACACAAATGCACATATAGACTGAACTTCATATGAATTTAAATATTGATTTCCTGGGGGGATATCGAGATGTTTACACACAGTCGTACATATTTAAATAAATTTCTGTACAGTTATGACATCGTATTGCTCCTGAGCCTGCGATGACACTGCACTTTCTCTCTGATCACAAGACCACGTTATGCTTTTATGTGGCCCCGAAGTGACTTCACAAGGTCATGACCTCCCCATTCCTCCACCACTCATAGCTCCATCACTGCACTGCATGATCAAGGTTCAGCTGCATCACACATCCCTTCACAGCTACACATCTACTGACTCCATATTTATACCAGATTGTTAATGGCTACTCTTATTAATTTCACAGGGAGGCAATCAAACAAAGCCTTACTCTGAGGGGGTGCAGCAGATGTCTAGTGTAACCTTCGAAATATTTTCAAATGGGCCTTTACCAGTCAGGCCACAACCTTGGTGCTGGGAGGATGATATCAAGGGGACAGAGAGGGAGGGCAGGGAGAAAAATAGGAAGAGTAAGTTGTATGCAAGGAAAACAGGAAAAGACAAACGAGTATAAGATGTAGGGAGAGAGTAAAATCGAATAAGGGAGGGTAGGCTGATATCAAAGAGGCCTTTGTTCAAGCCACCCTCAGTAGCTGTATGAGGATCAGAGCCAGAGAGCAGTGGACCTTGAGGACCTTGAGAGGGGGAATTGAATGCTTACGGTGCAGAACTCTATCTTCAAGGCTCTCTGCCCTCAACTTTTTCATTTTTATCATTAATTATTTCTCGCTAATTGCCAGGATTAGAAAAAGAGGGAGAGAGAAAGGGCGCTCTGGGTCTCTGGAGTCTTAGACCAAAGTGTGTATGTGGTGTGTGCCTATGCAGTATGCCTACATATACACTTCCTCCCTGTATATAAAGAAAAGAACAAGGGGAAGAAGCACAAATTGAACATTCTTGGTCAGCAAGGTTGTTAGCTCTCTGTAGTTGATTGTGCTTGTTGAACCATAGAACTATTTCCATTAAATTAAGAAGATGGTCATAGCCCAGCAATGTCCTTGTACAATGGTTAACAGTAGAGGTGACTGAGTGTGATTTTTATGCTTCCATGCCGGTGACAGCTGTGGCTGGAGGCATTATGTTTTTGGGTTGTCTGTCCGTCCGTCCTATTCTTGTGAATGTGATATCCCAGGAACCCCTTGAGGGAATTTCTTAATAATAATATTCACTTGGCCCTTAATTAATTGATTAGAACTTGGTGGCTAAAGGTCAAAGCTCAAGGTCACTGTGACCTCACAACTGAAGAATTCATTTGCTAATCATGACACAATTTAACACAAATGTCTAATAGGATAAAATTATGAAGTGATGACATTTTAGATCCAAATGGTCAAAATTCAACCTCACTGTGACATCATAATGTTCAGCAAAAGCACCTCTGGCCATTATTCAGCACTGTAACTCAGGAACAGAGGGGGAGATTGGGACTATATTTCCTGTAATTTGACTGGTTGGTGGAGGCACACAATTGCGAGGCAGTAATTTTAGTTTTTCCTGGCCTTTTCTGTTAGACTGCTATAAGTTACTTGAAAGCCACAGACTAAAGATTTGTCCACTCTGGGTTTGATTTATTAAAAAAAAAAAAAAAGTGTTGTGTTTGGCATCTTTATGGAGTCTTGCAGCTTCCCCTTCACCTTTTGGAGAGAAGGATATAATGTATTTAGCTGAATCATCTTCATCTTAATATGCTCTTAATGGTCTTGGGCAGGAAGAACATATTTTGATGGATTTTGAGCGACTTGTGTGTCCTCTTATGGCAAAAATCAAACACTGCCATGATCCAAGCAAGCAGCAGTGCTTTCTCCAGAAAACAATTCTTCCCAGCTCCCTATGAAAGAACATGTAAAACAAGGGTTTCTGAACCTCTGTCCATACAGCACCTTATAAAATGAGATTGCTGACACATGTCTTGAAGTATGAGTATAAATTGTGTGAGTAATATTGAAGATGAAAGTTGTCAGCAACGTTATGTTTCAGTAGATTCTTTCCCAAACTGGTTATGGAAACCCAGTGTGAAATCATAGATTGCACTCATGCATCTTTGATAATCTGTACCACATTCACTGATAATCCCAGATCCGTCACTCAGTCCTTCATAGGAGCCAAACCCTGAGAGGCTGGACCAGACTGGGCAATCTGCCTATAGCTCCACTTGCCAGCGACAGTGGTCACCAATATTGAGGAACTTTCCTGGGCTGTGCTGCAAATACATTAATCGTTTCTAGATACCACAATGCTGTCAGTGGAATATCTGTCTTGCCAACTGTGAAGGGATAAGATGGAAGTAAGGAAAAGTTTACATTATGGCCATTGCTACATAGTGTGTATTTGTGCCACCCTCAATTGCATTTTGTCTTCAAACAAGGGATTGCAGCTTGGCTTATTAATGTTCACATCAAACTGTCCAAGAAATAGTCCAGCACATATGCATGCTGAATACAGTATTTTGCTGCCCTGTTAAACCACCTTAACAGCAGCTGTCTAATCGGGTTTCCAAAGCTGAAAAGAGGAGACACCCCACACTTCCCATACTCAGCACGTGAAAGTGCCCCAAAGCCCCAACATGAATGGGATGAATAGGCTCACCCTAGATGAGTTGCCTCATTTCATTCTGCGTATATGTAAAGCCTATGTGAAATCAAACCTTCTTTTTCATTAATGTGTAGCTTGTTCTGGCACTATCCCCATTTATTATATTTTAGATCAAATCACCCTGCACATTATCTGCCTTCCAATGACCTAGGCTGTATGTTTCATCGGTTTATAATAAAAGCTCTTGTTGACAGCACAGCACATCCATCTGGCTCCAGACCAGGTCCCGTGGCTTCTGTTACTTAAAAAAAAAAAAAAAATCACCTTGTTGTGATGGAAGAACCCACCTTGGGGCTTCTTGTCATGTTTTACAGTTCACCTGATGCCTTCCTTGTGTGATCAAGTTCAGTGTGGCTGTTAAAAGTGCAGTACAGCAGCAGAAATGCTAATGTTGATTGGAATTGATTGGCACTAATGCCACAGTTTCCAACATTTAATGCCACCATAGCTAATTGGTTAGATTAGCTTTGGACATTGACATACAGTAGCTTAAAACATGCTTCATACTTTAAGACATAATGGGCATTTACTCTGTTCATGAACTACACTGAGGTGAATCTGTGTAAATGTTATATTCCCTTATTGGCTTGTGGTACAAATACTGTATGTACCAGCCACAAAGTGGGATAAGTTGTTCTCTCAACATTAATTTCTGACATTTTTAGGTCAGAAGCTATGTGCACAGTTTGTTTACTACCACTTTTGACAGGGCACTGAAGCACAGCTGTAACATTAACCCCATCCTGTGCTCGGAGGAGTTTTGACTTTTGCTTAGCATGTCAAACCACGATCTCTTTCTCTCTGTCCCTCTCTCCCCAGCTTCTTTTTTGCCTGCTCCCCCAACAGTGTGCTGACATTTTGGCATTAGTGATTGTGTCAGAGTGTGAAAGAGTCAACCCATACTGCTCCCCCTCCTTAGTGCCCAGGGATAGCAGACTGATTGGTATGTGTGTATTCTGTGCACCAAATGATGTTGTTTTTCAGTCAGTGCCGCAGCCTGCTTTGTATCATTGGGAATGAAGGCACCTTGTAGCCTTTCAGCCTTTCTAAATCCACCCAAGATGATTTTATAACGGAGTGTCAAAGTTCAGAACATACAATATTCTCACTCAATCCCTTCATAACACCTGTCCTGTTCAATCACATCACTTTGCAGCCATTCATACGCTGTCACCCAGCCTTCGCTCTACCTAAATTCATGTGCCAACCCATGGACTAAGACCTTGAGGGCCATATGCAGAACGTAGGCTTACAGCATGAAGCCTTCATTATGTGCTGACTGTTGAACAAGCTGTGTTAAAACTCAGAGAATCCAGATGGACTACCACAGAGCATAAAGGGACACATTTGTGTAATCTCACAGTGCAGAATTTTGTGTGTGTGTGTGTGTGTGTACATTTTCATGTTAGATCATCAGAGGGTATTGTGTTTATGTCAGGTATGATAAAATTAATGTGTTTTTGTTTGAGTGTTAGATAGGGAAGAGTATAATGTGTTTGGGCACGTGGCCTGGCCTGCCTGTTGTGCTTAGTGTTAGAATACAGTGTGACTGTGTAGAGTAGGCTGGCATGGCTGGGCATGCCCCTTGCACCCCCACAGGGCTTTTGGAAAGTGCACATCTCACCAAAATGTCACTTTAACTACACTGAGCCACCCTAAACACAACCAAGTGTTCTTTCTCTTTCTCACTCTCCTCCCTCTCTTGTCCTCTTTCACTCAACCTCTTACTCATTTCCGCACACACCTGAATCCTCTTGAGGAAACGAGGTGAATGTAAGTGCTAAGCAAACTCTCTTGTACTGTAATTAACTGCTTGCTGTACAGTACATCGTGTGTCCGTGTGTGTGTGTGTGTGTGTGTGTGAGAGAGAGAGAGAGAGAACGGTGCAGTGCCTCATGTATATAGATGTATTAGTCACAACTGTTACTGAAAATATGTCCACTTGAGAGGATGATTTTTGTGCACGAGTGGAGTTCAGTAATCTTCTTGTATGTTAATGATGAGAAGAGGCATATATTGCCTCAGTTCAACATCTCAAATGCTACATGCGTAGTTATGTAATTATGATAATAAGCATTTTACAAGCTGCAAAATAGGCGCCAGGGGCCAAATGGGGAGATGAGGGAAAAGTTACTTAGGCCCTGAAAATAATTTGACAGTAGTTATTACAGGCTTATTGCTGTGGATGACATCTATTTCTCTGGATTCTGACAGCACATCATCCTGACTTTCCTATAATAGCTTTGGTTGGCAGATCAGGACTGGTGAGAATAAATTAGAAATGATTCCTAGACCGCAGTATTAGGAGCTTTTTTTAAATAGTGGCACTTTTATGAAAAAAAGGGCCATGTAATCACTCAGGCTAGACTTTGATTAAGCGGTAAAGTGAGCTGGTGAAAGTGTGGATTTCATGGTGACAGAGCTTATGTGGGTTTGACAGTTCATCCTCCATGTATTTCCCTAATTCCAACCTTCCCTCATCCTTACTGTTACGCCGGACCCCTTTCATGTTCGATCCTATTCTTCATCTCTGTGCTTGTCATTTATTCCTGTCCTCATGCTGTTATCGCATGTATTGATTTATACTATCCTTTTTACTGTCTTTTTTACTTTAACATTACAATAGCTATCACACAAGGTCCTAGTTTATTCCTGTGATGCCTCCATTCCTTTGCAAAGTAGTGCTTGTCATTGACTCTGTCATTACATGTTTGCTACAGTGCTCCATGTACGTCAATGCACCATGGCAATGGCATTCAGAAAAATGTACCTTCTTCTGTGTTCACTACAATACAGTACACTCTGTACCATAAAGAATACAGTTCTCTCAAGTCTTTAGATTGCAGTTCAGTTGTATCACAAGTGATTAAAGGTGGATGATTATAGCTTCCTAGAAGTAGCCCATACAGTTGTAAATCAGCAGAAATCCTATGATGTGCATTTTAATAAATAGTTAAGATTTGGCTGAAAGCAAGATGGATACTTTGAATAACACGTAAGTGTATAGCCATAGTGTACACTTTTGCTAATCCAGCTGAAAATACTTGTATAAAGTCTGAGTCTGATAAAACATCCAGGGTCACACAGGATCTGAATGTTTTGATGTGGTTCAGGTTCAGGAGATATTGATTTGTTAAAGACCAAAGTTCTTCATTTCTTTATTGAAGAGCTGAGGCATGCGATGGTAAGGTGGTGCAGCTGTAGCTTGCTGTAACTGTTCCCAGTAGCTTTACTGGACTATGGCATAGTGTGAAGTGTATTCAAGGACATATTGGCTGCTGTCAGAGTGCTTAACACTTTATACCATCCACAGTTCAAAGCACTCGTGTGAAATGATAATCTTTGCTTGAAGTGATTGATCTCTTGTTTTTAAATTCAAATCGCCTCCCCACGGTGTTGCCTTTAAGTGTTACTATCTCCTCTTTCCACGTTTGTGTCTGTGTACAGTGCAAAAGCAGCAAATACTTAACTGAAGTTTGTATGGCTTTATCCTGTATATGTGTATGTAGTGTAAGCGTGTGACTTATGTGAGTCTTCACATGAGTGTTTGGTAGAGGTCTAACTTTAGGACTGTGTGCTCGTCTTGAGTGGATAGCAGTGTGTGGGGGTGCATTTGACCTCCAAGTGTAAATCCTCGTGCTTGACTGTGTTTGATCTTTTATCTCCAAAACACAAAGATTGAATAGCACTGTACGTGTGGACTATGAAGAGATTAGCTCAGAGACCAGAACATATTGATCAAGATTATATTTGGAGTGCAGGCCTGCGAGAACTGGCAGAGCACATTCATCAGTTATGGGGGAGGCATTTAAACTGTAATTACTCAACAATGTCAACTCCTATTCCACCACTCAACTCTGCTCCCTTCCCTTCACACCTGCTTTTAGACACTGTTATCCATATTCATGAGTAAAGATAAAGTTGCCCTCCCAATACATTTGGATGTCCTATGTAGGAAAAAACACATACACACACACACACACACACAGGTGTTTGAGGGTGATGAAACAGACAAACATACAAAATTAAACACACTTATGAACCCACTGGTAGGCCCGTGGGCAGGCCTGTAGGCACACACTTAAAATAAAGGCAGGCCACACAACCCCACATACACACAATGTGCATTTGCATTTCAAACAGCAGTCTAAATGGCTCACATATAATATGGGACATACATTAAAACACACTTACATTTACTACCACTGTGGCTCCGCACATTTGCTGCCCCATGGATTAAATTCCATTTATGCATATTTAACTGCAGTAGGATTAGAATTATCACTCTTGTCCAATTACTCTTTTCCCAGTTCCCCTTGCATTCTTGCTCTCTCCATCCTCTTTTTATCCTTTGGATATTTTTTCTCATGCCCCCCCCCACACCCCGCCATTTGCAAGGTTATAGAGTGGTAATTAAATGAATTGGGGGCTAGCGAATAATAACATCTTTCTCTGAGCTGTATGATCAACATTTCCTCATTTCCACCATAGCCAAAATTAAAGAAAAAATAATTCTACTAATTTTATCTCCTGTTTGCACTTCTTTCTCTCTCTCCCTCTCTGTCATTAATGATCAATATGTCCTAATGTTTCAGACTTGCCTAGGTCTCTGTTATCTTTTCTATTATTATGCAAACAAAATTACACAGATGTGGGGCCGTAGTAAGAGAGGAGACAGTTAATTTTCCTCTAGCTGCAGGCAAGCATGTGGAAACAGCATAGAGAATCATGTAGCAAGAAAAGGGGGAAAAAAAGACACAGAGAATGAGAGGAAGTTCGAAGGGGTAGAGATGGTGAGAGAAAACAGCTGGTGAGGTCTAGCAGTGCTGTGTTTGCAGAAAACGTTGGCAGCTGGTGACCCAGAAACATCCTCTCCTCTTCCCAACACCCAAGCATTGCTGCAATCACTGCAGTGAGAGAAGGAGAGAGCTGCTACGCATTCAGCCTCGGCTCATAAGACACTAGTTAATTACCATAATGAAACACAGATAACAAACAGAAAAAGCTGCCATAGAATACAGGAGTTAAACTCACACTGTGCTTATGCAACTTCTTACCTCTGTTCCAGCATCCACAATATTCTACAGCATGTGAGACAAAGAAAAAACTACTGTGCAGTCAAGGCACGTGTGGAGTGTAGCCCTTTGAGCTGTTTATTTATTGTAGTTCTATATTTATGCTTGGGTTTTTATATGAAAAATATGCAATTTTTTTCCTTTTTAACATGCTGCTTAATTGCGAAATCAGAAGTAAACAGAAGGATAAATTGTATGTCTGCGCCTGTGAGGGATTTACGTTGTAGCATCTCAGCATTAGAAGATTATATGGAAGGATTGTTTGCTTCGCTACTTCTGCATTATCTCATTTAAACACAACAGGTAAATGTAGCTGATTCGATTTGTTAAAAGTCATACTTTCAATGCGGCATTGTGCAGGCATTTAAAATTTTTTGGCTTCGCTTCACTTTTTAGTCTGTGTTCGGAGCAATTCTGCATTAGACTGTGCAATGATTTTGTTATTAGTACACATTCGGATGATAATATTGGCCAGTATACAATTACTTGCATGATTGCCTGGCCCAAAACAGCATTAGCTGATGCTTTTGATTTCTTGAATAATCAACACAAATGAAGTGGCTAAGTGGTTAATTTGAAGCATTATTGTATGATTTAATGTTTTCATAGATCCCCTATGGATTTGCTTATAGGCTAGCTCTATAATGAATAATATTTTGCAATCGTTTCCTGTTTAGTCAGAGTTTATCATAGCAATTCGGTTCAATGCGATTATTATCTGCAGAGTGGTGTACCATTTCTTATAAATGATTCTTACCCAAAGATTCTGTTAAGCTCTATGAATCTTAAGAGAAACTTTGACTTGATTCATTTTCTATGAAAGCACACATTCCATCAAGCAATTAGATGGGAAGCCGGCTAGAATGCCTGCACACATAATAAGCTTCATGAATGTGGTTGAAAGGTGGGGATCATGATGACGGACTCTGACATTAAAAGCTTAGGTGCAATAAGTGAGAAAATTCAATTTTAGATATTTATTTATAATAAATTACAGGAATTCACATTCACATGAATTTAAATGCACACAGTCAGACTTAGCTACTAGTGTATCTATTACCATGGCAACACACTGTTTCTCTCTGTGCTCGCCCAAACTGATTTGCAAATGTCCTCTCTTTTTTTTTTTCCTCCCCTCTCTTCTTCTCTTCATCCATGTCTTCGTCTGACACTGTTATTCTTTTTCATTTCTCCCCTCAGTCTCTCAGTCCTCTTCCTTCCCCAGTGGTGCAGCAGTAGTTCAAGAGGAAGGAATACCGGGATACGCTGGTTTAAAATAAAAAAAGCTGATAGGTGGAATTAAATTATTATTCACATAGAAGAAGAAGGTGTGTGTGTGTATGTATGTGTATGTATATATATATATATATATATATATATATGTGTATGTGTTATAATATTATATATATATATATTATATATATATATATATATATAATAATAGTATATATATATATATATATATATATAGTTATTTTTCATATAACTATATAATAATATATAAATAGTAATATATATTATAAATATATATATATATATATATATATATATATATATATATATATATATATATACACCTGTCTGTCCCTTCAGCTGCCCTACTGGCCTTTTTCCACACCTTTTCTGTCTAATTCTCCCACTCTTTTGTGCCCTTTTTCTCTCTGTTTCTCTCCGCTCTGTCACTTCTTCTTAGAAGCTTTCGTCTTGATATTTTCCTCTGCATTAACCCTGCGTCTTTTGCTTCTCTTCTCCAACTTTTTTTTTTCACATTTTTCTCCTTTTCTTTCTTTCCCTTTACTGTCTGTCCTCTCCCAGCATCTTTTGTCTATGGACAGTATCGCTCTCATACATAGAAAAGTATTTTTCTGTCATTCTATTTTGTATTCTCTTCTTTTCTCAGTGCTTCTGTGTAGGAGGAGCACACTGTTTTTCAGCTGAAGTCCTTATACAAGCGTGACTCACAATTCAACTATTTCTACAGTGGAGCTCGTCCTCTAGAGTCTCGCGCTTTTTCTATGTCTTCTTACATATTTTTATCTCTTTGCAGCGTTTCCTCCAATTTTCTTGCCCTGACTTTTTTATTCTACCTAATCTTACCTTTCTTATATATCTCCCCATACTGCATAGTCTCTCTCTCTCTCTCCCTCTCTCTTTTGCTCCTCTCTCTCCCCGCTCTTTCTCATACCACCGACCCTTTCTACTCTCCCCTCGACTTCTGTAAACATAAACATTTTGGGGTTTCTGCCATCGGAGATATCCAGGGCAAGTCTGTCACCAGAATCATTTCAATGCTAATTTCCCTGGCATCTGTGATAAATAAATTCACTCTGACGAACACACAGTCATCAGCTTCAGAGAATTGACCCGCTCGATTTATCCTTGCCTCCCTTACTCTCTCTCTCTATCTTTTCCCAGAGCTGGGCCATCAGTATCTGAAGCCATTCACATTCAGTAAACACACATGAACATGTGTACACACAAACACAAGCTCACACACACATATTTACTCTCAGCAGAGCAAACATACAAATGGTGTAAGCATACACAACACAGTATATACTGTACACAACACAATTGTACAGCAAAACTAGCATACGCGCATACTGTACACACTAATACACACACAAAATGCAAGCAAAGAATAATGCAAACAAACAAACATTGCCGCAGATGTACCGGACAAATACAAATGCATATACATCCAGACTGTACAGGCAGTTGCACACATTCATGCATATTTTTGCATTTTGTTTTGTTATAGCCATGCAGATGCTGCCTCTGTTCATAATAATTGTAATTCCTAACTCCTATTCTTCAGTTACAAACACCTTTTCATGAGAGCAAGGTCATGCAGACTGATGTAAGATTCATTCAGACGCACAGAGCTTACTCTGTGCACCCGAATGTCCATGTGACTATGCACACTGGACATACACTGAAGGATGGAGAGGGAGTGTATTTCAATGTGAAAAGCAGAGACCAATAATGTTGGACCGAGAAACACTAACATCTTTAATATGTAATACGTGCTTGTACAGAGTAGAGGATTCAGGGGATTCCTCTGCAATGCAGTATTGTAGTGGGAGTGAGCCCCCTTAGTCCTCCGATGCAAGCTCATATAGATATTCATTTGAGACATGCACACTATGAAGGTTTTGATTAGAATTCATGATTAGAAATTATGATTAGAGACTCCTCACAGCCATAAATGAATCAAAGAGGTTGTGAGACACTCACTCAGCAGTATGTATTCTTTCATTTTACATATTAATAGATTACTCTTTATTATCTATCAGTATGTAAATCTAAATTTCCTCCCTTAATTTACCGATGTCAGCAGTGACAACACACACGCTTGCTTTGCACATGTACAATCAAACTAAAAACCACTTTATATACAAATTCTCTAACATATGCTTGATCAAGGTTGCTAATGTGTCAGCCAGCTCCTTTTGAGTGTGCTCATTCATTTATGAAATCTGAGGATAATGTGCAACAGCAAAAACAAGGAAAAAACACCAAAGTACCGTGTGATGAGCAAAGCAGGGACTTTCCTATGATGAGTGTTATTCAGTATTGTTAATATCATTTAGAGCCTATAAATTACTGTACGTATTTATGTCCTGTTGTGTACGAAAATGCCGCAGTAATAATCATTTTGTTTTGACTGGAACGCTGCTGACCTTTTGATGCTTTTTTGTAAGAACTCTATTTAGTGAAAGGTCTGGCAAATATATTGTGTCCTGTCATTCCAATAATGTCAACTTGAACTGAAGTGGAATTGACACCTGAAAGAGGAACACACACACACACACACACACACACACACACACAACAACATACATGCACACACCACATGAAAACAAACAATATGAAGTCTAGGAACAATCATACAGTGGTGCTTGAAGCCTGCATATTCACTTATAAGTGCATGCTCATACACATAGTCTCTTTCTTTCTTTACCTTTCTTTATGCCTCAACATACACACACACACACAACACACACACCACCACACACACACACACACATGCACCCCCCAGCACACTCTGTCTCATACAGTGGTGTTTATCTACCTTTCCCTCTCCTCTCAGAATGTGTCTTCCTCCTCCCTCCTCTGCCTCTTACACTCTGCCTCTAAGACCTTTGTCTTCCTTGTCTCGTTCTTTTCCCATCAATTACTCTCCCTCTCTATATTTTTGCCATCAACTTTTTTCAAGCTCTCTTTGTCTCTCCATCTCCTTTGCTTCCGTTTTCTCTCCCCTCCCCGGAGGTCTGTCTCCACCACTGGGATCAGGGGCCAGGGCACTCAATATCTCCCACCTTGTCATGCCGTGAGGAGGCACCACCCTGGCTTTGTTGTGCTTTTTTGTTGACACATTGATCCTCTCTACCAAGATGCCCTAGATTGGGAGTGTGTGAATAGCAGACACGAGTGTATGTGTGTGGGTGTTTCCAGCATATGTACGTAAGTCCCACAAACAATGGCGCTTGTTGTTGGTGCTGTGTGTGGTGTGTGTGTGTGTGTGTGTGTGTGTGTGTTGTTGTGTGTGTGTGTGTGTGTGGTGTTGTGTTGTGTGTGTTGTGTGTGTGTTGTGTGTGTGTGTGTGTGTGTGTTGTTCGATTCTGTAGTACAGTATGTGTGATTTCTTTTGTTGTCACCCTTGTGAGAACCAGTTTGAAACTTTAGTCATGAGGAATGTGGATTATTTTTCCAGGACACTTCATCGAACTTAAACCTGAAAGAGTGTGATATTTTTAGCTACGCTATCGACTCTGGGTTCTAGGGAATGCGTGTCACATTAGTATTGTCACTATAAGCATGTTAGCCTTCTAATGTTAGCATTTAGCTCCAATTAATTGAAATTCTCAGCTGTGTTTAGTCAATATTTCTCCCATTATATTCTGGTATGGTGAGTAAATGCTGAGGGGCGGAGACACTCCTTGCCTCAGATGAAAAATGTCACTCACATTTGTTGGGGGTGCATCTATACAATTAACAGTGCCAGTTCATCTGACCTCATGACTTTGATAAATAATATAATGTTTTGTGTCATTTAAATTGATCAGTACTGTTGGCACTGCATACTAACATCACTAAAGTGAAATAACAAACATGTCACAACATGGCTTCATCATGTTTGCTGCACTTTGAAAATCAAGACAGCACAGAGTTTATTTTAAGTTAGTAGGTTTTAGTATTAAGATTAGGATCTGGTCTGGGATTAGGGCTAAATGAATGAGTTGTGGGCTTAAAGTTAGGATTAGGGTTTAGTTAATGTGTGGAGTCAGTGGAGAGTGGTATCAGCAAAAGTGAGGCTGTTTCATGCACAGTATTTATAAAATATGTCATCCTGGGTGCTTGACAAACAGCAGGACTTTCGGTGATGACAGTGAATCATAGCACATCTGGAGGAACTTCATGTCAATTTTCTTTTATAAATTCACAACAATATTTATTCATTCACAAGCGCAACTGTGCGAACAAACGCGACCGTCATCAGGTGTGCTTGTCAGGGAAAGTGTACTCACAAGTATAGTTAAACTGCAGTGTGTGTTTGTGTGTACTTTCAGTGGCTTTGAAGACAGTTGTCTGCATTTTGCTGCCACTGTCTGCAGCCCAGACTGTTAATTTAGGATACAGGCTGTGCGAGAGTGAGGGGTACATCCACACTGGGGAAATTTGAACTGTGTAGCAAAAAGAGGAGAGTGTGTCTGGACTCATATAAGAGGGTAACTACTCCCCCATTCCCATCCGACTCCATCCCCGGCGGCTCCAAACCCCTCCTGCCCTCAGAAGAAATACAGGGGCCTCGTGTCTGGTCAGTTCCTGCGACCACTCTCTGATGCTGGGATCAGACCTCAAGGCGTCAGCTGCCTGAACAGGAGTGGTAGATAAGGGTACAAAAGGGACAGTTTCCGTTCTCCCCTTGCCAAGCTGTCCCTTTTCACTGATTTTTAAATGAGAGAATAAACAGCAAAAATTCTTGACAGAAAGGGTGAGGGCAAGAACATGATTGAAAGAAAGAAACTGGGCGGGCTGTAGAGGAGTAATCAATGTCTTTGAATGCATCTGTGGGTGAGATTGAGTCAGTAAAGTGTGTGCACAATGAGACACGAAGGCCACAGAGAGTCAATACACACTGGCTGTGGTAAAGCCAGCTGTGTGAACACTGACAGAACAGACTGTGTTGTCCCTTCCTGCTGAAAGCACACCAAGGGAGTACAGCGTGGGGTTAGAACTGTGAACTTTATCACTTCCTCACAGGTTTGTACTTTGCTGTGCAGCACTTGAGAAGGAGCAGTTTGCCCTCTCTTTCAAACACGCCATTTAATGGAAAATGAGGAAGAATACACTGATTGAGCAAGTCAAAGTTAACACGTACTAGAAAGTGATTGACTAAAGGAAGCAATATGGTGAAGAAAATTTCTGACAGAAAATCAGCACAAATTAAAAGGTGATGACTGCTATATTTATATATAAATTCTGTTAATGTTTATTTAGGATGAAGAGTATGTATTATAGGCCTAGTTGTTCCCTGTTGGTTTTTTTCAGTAAACCCTATGCTTTAATTCACTAAAGTCTGCTCTACTTATTAATATATATTAAATTAGAATTACTGTAACTCTTTCCACATTGAATTACATATCATCCACAAGGAAAGAAATGAAAAGTAGGAAGAAGATATAAGAGGGTATTTTAAATTTTTCATACCTGCTGCAGCAATAACTTCTGCCTTGCTAAGTAAATATCACGACAGATTTGTATATATACACACACACACATAAACACACACACACAAAACCAAACACCTGATCTGTCCTTCAAGATCATTTCAAATCAGCTCTTACTTTTCTCCTACTCCTCTGCCCTCTCCCTTCCTCTCACCTTAATTTCAAGATTAATTACACATCACTTTTTGCATTACTTCTCTGAGCAAGGAAAAGCATTGAAGATGCTTTAGCCAAGACTTTTTTGTTGTCATTTTTTCTTGGCATGATCGGCTTTAAAATGGAGCTGATAGTGGCACAGCTTCAAGGTTGAAGTTGATGTTTACGCTTTTGTTTGGATCTTGCCTACCTGATTTACAGCATTAGTGTCCATCTTGTTTCTGTCCTGTTTCTCCCTCGCTCTCACTCTCCCTATGACTGTAGTGTCAGGTGGTCCTTTGATGCTTTTAGCTCTGCTCTACCCTCGGCCAGCTGAGTATGCATCTGGTCCTCTACAACTTTTAGCCCACACTCTGTGACAGTGGTTTTGTAGCAGTTGTGTGGTGGCATCGAGCGTGCGCCGCGTGTGTGGTGTGTGTGGCTGTTGTCCTCTAACTGTGCTCTCATATGTAGAAAATAGAGTATGCAGGATGCTGCTCGTAGCAGGGATGTGGCTGCAGGCTTTTCACATCGGCCCATGCATTGTCATTGGTCAAGATGCCTGAGTTGGGTGTGTATACAGACAAACTACTGTGCCACACACAAACATACAATGTTGATGTGTATTTCACAAGGCTGACTTTCCCACGCGCTACATCTGCAACCCAAGAACATTGACCAGTTTCACCTCTCTCACTCTCTCACTTTGTGATAAGAGTACCCAAGACATTGATGTCAGTGAGAGAGTGGACCAAAATCTGAAACACATACACAGAAGGATTAACTGAGAACCCTTTGTGAAGAACCTTTTTTCAAGACATTTTTCCAAGACGATCAATATTCAGCCAAATGGCATATAAGTTGTGGCAAGTTTTAGGAATCCTACTTTTCAAAATCATTAATCTGGAAAGATATTACATACAACACTGCATGGTCTCAATAAAATATAAGGAATACCTCTGATGATTAAAGTAGAGATACCAAGAGTCTGAGCACTTTGCTTCACCACCCAGAGTACTGTCGAGGTCCAGACTCAGGGGCCAGCCTGACACCAAGATGTGAGTCCGCGATACCACTGCTCACTTTTGCCACTCAAATGACAGAAATACTGAAAACCTCTCTGTGCGTTAAACTTCTCAATATTCGATAAATTATTTTTAATGTTTAAGGTAATACAAGGCTGTAACTACATGTCAGTTTTTAACTAAAAAGTGTAAACAGTGAAAATAGACAAACTGATTTTAAATGGGATTGATAACATTTTGCTGTTAACTCTATCCACTTAATAAGGTGTAGTTAAACAGAAGATATAGGTCAACAACACTTGCCACCGTCTTTAACCCAATGTGAAAGATTGACGTGGAAAAAATACATGGTTATTGAATCAGATGTGGCCCTCTCATTGCTGTTTAGACTCATGGTTTCAGCAAGGGAAAGTAGCCAACCTATTGACGACACTTTTGAGTTTGATTTCCCCTTGTACCTCTTTGCAATTGTCCCAGCAACTGCAATAAACAGCCACCACATTACCAACCACGTGTAGATCACTGAAACAGTTTTCTGTCACACTTATATGCCATGTGGCCTGCTGGAAACCTGCTACTACCAAACACGTCCCTGTCCTGCGAGGACCTTATTGTCCTGTTTAGACCCCAGAGATTCAGCGGTGTTTGCCTATCAGATCTCCAACTGACTCTTTAAGCTCTATGGCTAGGGTAGTAATACCCTAAATTGGACGCCTTGAGAGCTCTTGGCAGGTGCCAACAGACGCATACTGCAGCCCGGCCGTCAGTCTTCAGCGCACACTGCGCTTCTGGAACTATCTGTTTCATCATACAGTATTATGCTAATGGAACATCCAAGGTCTTCTTGGCCATAAAAATAACATAATTCCTCACATCTTTAGTTGGTAGAATCCCTGAACCATCAATAGTTTAGTTACTATATGAAGTGATTTTCCCCCTCATATACTTGAGTTGGTTGATCAACTCATTTACTCACGCCACTTTTATATCAGCCATCAGTTAGAAAGTGTCTAACGACGAAGCGTGTTCTGGGGCTCTAAAAGCCAGTACAGTTATAATTTTGAGAATAGCATTCAGTATCATATTTCCATCCTATACACTATAAGACATGCTTATTGTTGTCTTAATCCCAATTTGACACTCTTTCCCATATATTCTGGTGTGTAATGTGTAAACATTTTTTGTAAATGAACTTCTATCTAGAAGTAGATAGAAGAGTAACTCCTTTGCCTGGCAATACATTTCCATGAAATATAATTCCATATTCGCTAAATAATTCCTACAATGCAATAACTTGAACAAGATTTGAATTTGACATGATTTATGGTTTCAATAATCTATTTCATCAAAATATGCTTTTAGAGGTCACGCTAATCTCCATGTACTGAAAACCCAGCAGGCATCCTGGTTTCTCTTTCTTTCAAACTTTTCTCATCTTTCTTTTGGATTTTTCATCGCTCTCTCACTGTTCTTGATACAGAAATACAGGAGAGTTGAAGTAAAGAGGCAATAAAAGTTGACTTGCCACCTTCTGCTCTGACACAGTAGCTTCGCTTCCCCTCTTAACTGTCCTTTTAAAGGCAGAAGTTTTTGTTTCAACTCAGTGCTCAAAAGATGAATGATGGTCCTGCCAAGGAAGGGAGATAAGAAGAGGAGTAGATATACAGCAGTAATGGTTCAAGCCACCACTTATTACCATCTGATTACAGCCTCTGTTTGTTACCTATAACGATCATCGCCTTTTCAATTATTTATGATACTGGCAGACTGCTTTCTTCCATTCACTGTGAAATACAAGACGACTGATTTATTCTTTCCAGCAGTGCCCAGTACTGCCTTTGAGCTAGTTTGAGGTATATTTTGAATTTTTTGATTAATGTTACTTTTGAGGTATACAATTTGTATATTGGAGTCTAAATTTCAGGCCAGTTGAAATCTGTGTAAAGATTGCATCATCTTACATGGTATCATTGGGGTTTCTTTCTGGTAATGGTTGCGTTTGGTTTAACAACGATTGTGAATGACTAAAATTGGCATCAACTGAATTCTAGTCACGACTCAGGTTCTCTTTCCACCGACCAAGCTGACTTTAAAGAACTGGAGCGCTGGGACAGAAGACTGC